>NW_027361902.1:842500-1300000 GCF_039654945.1 Dendrobates tinctorius
TATCCACAACAACTAACAGTAGCCGTGGGGGGTTCCTACGATGCCCTAGACCCCTCAATCACAGCCGGAGAATTAAATAGGCCTAAAGAAAGAAAGGGGAAATCTAAACTACCCCAGAGCAGACCCCAAAGCAATAGGCAGCCCCCAACATATAATGACGGTGAAGCAAGATGAAAATACTAACACAGACAGAAAGATAGACTGAGCAAAGAGGGGCCCAAGCTAACTAGATAGGAACGGACAGGAAGGCTGCTGTCTGCAATCCGTGAAAAACCCTAAGAAAACAAGAGCCAACAGACTGACAGTGAAAAAGGCCCTGAAGACGCTAGGCTTCAAAAAAGCTATGTCAGCACTCAGGAGTATTCTGAAGACAGAGCAACCGGCAAAAGGAGATTCAGCTCACCCCAGCAGGGAATGGCAGAATCCTAAACAAAACACAAATGCTAACAGGCAAAACAGAAAACTTAGCTTTAGAGGAGCAGGAATCAGACTGGTGTCCTAGAAGTCCACAGAGAAAACACCCGCAGGGCAGAAGGGCGTCGGCAGCCTTATATCCAGTCCGTGACTCCACTCAGCCAGTCATCCTCATTAGGCTCAGGTGCCTGATAATCAGGCTCATTACATTCCTTTACCAGAATAGGGAGTTCACCAGACCTCAGTAACAAAGGGGAAAATGAACTCACAACACATATACGTATTTCCACTACAGGTCGTATTGAGGTATCAGACATGGGGAACTTTAGTCTAATACATTCCGCTTCTCTTCTATCTCCCAGATCATTAGTGATCGCCTCTCAGATCTCCATTGATTACTGGTGGACGAGGAATGTGACTCTTTCCAAAGAAGAGGAGGTGAGTAGTCGGGGAGGTTGGTGACCACTGCCTATATCTGCAGGGTTGTCGTCCTTTCCATGTGCTGATGGCCGCTGTTCGATTTTCATGTAGAACTGCACTGTATATAAAGCCATCATGTCCCAGTGCCACCAGCGGACGGCGGACAGATTAGTGGATGGAGCCGTGATCAATGGAGGTCTTTATATCAAGTTGGGACAGGGTTTGTGCACCTTCAACCATCTGCTGCCCCCGGAGTATGTGAACACCTTGCGGATCCTGGAGGACCAGGCACTGCCCCGGAGGACCAATGAGGTATATTATGTTCCCTAATCAAAGTCATTTTATGTGTGTGTGTCGCCCATTCACTATCTCCATCCATCCCTCACCCCTCAGGATGGCCGGACCATCATTGTACATACACCATTGTATATACACCCCTGTCCTCTGTATCTCCCCCACCTCACTGTAGAGTGTAAGCTCTCACCAGCAGGGGCGCTTTACTTTGCTTTAATCATTCTATTATTGTTAACGTTGTTACTTATGACTGTTGTTTGAAACTGTAAAGCGCTGCGGAATATGTTAGCACTACATACAGAGCCTTGTGAAAGTATTCGGCCCCCTGGAACTTTTCAACCTTTTCCCACATATCATGCTTCAAACATAAAGATACCAAATGTAAATTTCTGGTGAAGAATCAACAACAAGTGGGAGACAATTGTGAAGTTGAATGAAATTTATTAGTTATTGTGGAAATTCAAAAACTGAAAAGTGGGGCGTGCAATATTATTCAGCCCCTGTAACTTTCAGTGCAGCAAACTCACTCCAGAAGTTCATTGCGGATCTCTAAATGATCCAATGTTGTCCTAAATGACTAATGATGATGAATATAATCCACCTGTGTGTAATCAGGTCTCCGTATAAATGTTTTTTTGCTTTTTGTTTTCTCTGGTTAATGGTCATGTGTTAATATGCACTTACATTCTGCAGACACATTAACTTACTTTTCCCAGTTCAGATTTGTTTTTTATTCATTTCATTGTGCATTCAGTGCATATATGGGTGTGACCGCCCTCTTTCTGAGCTGGGAAAGCCATCCAGTCTGGCCTAAGCTGTTACTAGTGGTTCAGCCGCTCGATCCTTATTCACATTCACGTCACTTGGCAAGTGAAAAGGTTTTAAATCCTAGAGTAGGGACTGTCCCACAGGGGTGGCCGTGACGTGGCGGGATGGCTTGTACATTATTTTGATCAAAATTATGTTTACTAAATACCCTTATTATTATTATTACCTTTATGCATTATTTGCAGTTTATTTTTTACTTTTTAGTTCAGGATATTTGTGTTTTTTGCTTTTTGTTTTCTCCGTATAAATGCCCCTGCTCTGTGATAGTCTCAGGGTTCTGTTTGATGCACAGAGAGCATCATGAAGACCAAGGAACACAACAGGCAGGTCCGTGATACTGTTGTGGAGAAGTTTAAAGCCGGATTTGGATACAAAATGATTTCCAAAACTTTAAACATCCCAAGGAGCACTGTGCAAGCGATCATATTGAAATGGAAGGAGTATCATACCACTGCCAATCTACCAAGACCCGGCCGTCCCTCTAAACTTTCATCTCAAACAAGGAGAAGACTGACCAGAGATGCAGCCAAGAGGCCCATGATCACTCTGGATGAGCTGCAGAGATCTACAGCTGAGGTGGGACAGTCTGTCCATAGGACAACAATCAGTCGTACGCTGCACAAATCTGGCCTTTATGGAAGAGTGGCAAGAAGAAAGCCATTTCTCAAAGATATCCATAAAAAGTGTTTAAAGTTTGCAACAAGCCACCTGGGAGACACACCAAACATGTGGAAGAAGGTGCTCTGGTCAGATGAAACCAAAATCGAACTTTTAGGCAGCAATGCCAAACGATATGTTTGGCGTAAAAGCAACACAGCTCATCACCCTGAACACACCATCCCCACTGTCAAACATGGTGGTGGCAGCATCATGGTTTGGGCCTGCTTTTCTTCAGCAGGGACAGGGAAGATGGTTAAAACTGATGAGAAGATGGATTGAGCCAAATACAGGACCATTCATGAAGAAAGCCTCTTGGAGTCTGCAAAAGACCTGAGACTGGGACGGAGATTTGTCTTCCAACAAGACAATGATCCCAAACGTAAAGAAAATCTACAATGGAATGGTTCACAAATAAACGTATCCAGGTGTTAGAATGGCCAAGTCACAGTCCAGACCTGAATCCAATGGAGAATCTGTGGAAAGAGCTGAAAACTGCTGTTCACAAACGATCTCCATCCAACCTCACTGAGCCCGAGCTGTTTGCCAAGAAAGAATGGGCGACATACCCCAAGCGACTGCAGCTGTAATCACAGCAAAAGGTGGCGCAACAAAGTATTAAGTTACAGGGGCTCAATAATATTGCACGCCCCACTTTTCAGTTTTTGACTTTCCACAGAAATGTAAAATAACCAATAAATTTCGATCATCTTCACAATTGTGTCCCACTTGTTGTTGATTCTTCAAAAATGTACATTTGGTATCTTTATGTCTGACGCATGATCTGTGGGATAAGGTGGAAAAGTTCCAGGGGGGCGAATACTTTCGCAAGGCACTGTAAATAAAGGTTATTATTAGTGCAGCATGTCCGCAATGTATATAATTACACCGGGCGTTCTTCTGCTTATTGTGCATGAGGCACAATCACCATCGGAGGGTGAGGCCTCTGGGGAACACAAGAAGAAGCAGGTCCCTTTAATTTCATGTGTCCCTTTAAAGAGCCCTCCCCCCAGTGTGAGAGAACGCGAGCGGGGAAGGGGGCTTACCCCGTATACAGGCTGTGATACAAAAGACACCGAGCGGTCATCCCCATTACTATGTGTGATGGCAGAAGGCGAGCGCTGGTTTGTCCTCGTGAGCCCCAGGTTCCCGCCTGCTTTAACCTGCCCTCGTAGTACATACTTTATTTTTTTTAATTCATTTATTAACCAAGAAAGAGAAACCACATTTATGCATACACCAAATAATACACGTGCATTTTGAATAAGTAATTGTAAGTGAACAGCAATTCACACGTGAAGTTGTCTCTGCAGGTATCACAGGTCTGTGAGTTATTTGGCTTACACAGTAAAATATCAGTATTTGCAGATGATACAAAACTATGTAAGGTAGTTAACACAAAGGAGGACAGCTTACAACTACAGACAGATTTGAGTAAATTGGAGAATTGGGCTGAAAAATGGCAAATGAGGTTTAACACATGGCATTCACATGGTATGTCCATCCACCCAGCTCTCCTGCTCTCCTGCTGTCTGTCTATGAAGGACACACAGTGCATCACCCAGCTTTGCACATAGACTTGCCTCTGCACCTAGCATTCACATGGTATGTCCATCCACCCAGCTCTCCTGCTCTCCTGCTGTCTGTCTATGAAGGACACACAGTGCATCACCCAGCTTTGCACATAGACTTGCCTCTGCACCTAGCATTCACATGGTATGTCCATCCACCCAGCTCTCCTGCTCTCCTGCTGTCTGTCTATGAAGGACACACAGTGCATCACCCAGCTTTGCACATAGACTTGCCTCTGCACCTAGCATTCACATGGTATGTCCATCCACCCAGCTCTCCTGCTCTCCTGCTGTCTGTCTATGAAGGACACACAGTGCATCACCCAGCTTTGCACATAGACTTGCCTCTGCACCTAGCATTCACATGGTATGCCTTTCAGCTAACCCCAGCTTACCCCAGTGTTATTTATGACCTTGTTTACTCTGGCTTGATCATATACATCTGGTCCACTCTTAATTGTCTGACCAAAATGAGCAGAGACCACTCCTCTCTGCTTCACACCTGACTGCACTTAGTTGTACATATATTGCAGAGCACAAGTCTGCATAGACTTCAGTCTGCCATTGTGATTGCTATAAGTGTGTGCTAGAAGTGTGAAGATTAATTTAAGAATTAAAACCAGAATTGAACCAGAAGGGAACTGAAGGTCACTGTACACAGTCACTGTAAACAATGTTTCTGTTTGTTTTCACTTTCACCCCAATAATCCTTCACTTTCTGCTAATTCCCCTAATCCCAACTCCTAGTAAGGAACTGTTCATCTCTTCTTCAATCCTCCCCATCCACCTCACCTCCGCCTCAAAACTGTTCCTTAACATACAATCCTCTGTCTCCAAACACAGACAGCCCCCTCATGCCCTCTCCTGCTCCCACCTGCTAACACTTTCTCTGCTCCTTCTCACTGCTGGCGATATCTCCCCAAATCCTGGTCCTCCTCACCACATTCCCACAGTCATTTCTACCTCCCATCCACACTCTATCACAACCTTCCGTAACCTCTCCAACCTTATACCCATTCACCCAGCCCCCGCTTCCCCAGTCCCACTAACAGGAGCTCTGTGGAACGCTCGCTCTGTCTGCAACAAGCTTTCCTACATCCATGATCTTTTTGTTACTACCAAACTCTCCTTCCTCGCCATCACCGAAACCTGGCTCACCCCTTCTGACACAGCCTCTCCTGCTGCACTTTCGTATGGCGGCTTCCACCTTTCTCACACCCCCCGCCCCAGCAGCAAACATGGTGGAGGAGTTGGTTTTCTCCTGTCAGATACCTGCTCCTTCACCCCAATCCCACTGCCACCCTCTGTTACCCTCCCTTCCTTTGAGGTGCACTCTGTGCGCATCTACTCCCCCTCCAACCTCCAACTGGCTGTCATCTACCGCCCCCCAGGGCCAGCCACCACCTTCTTTGACCACTTCACCACCTGGTTACTTCATTTCCTTTCCGCGGACATCCCTACTATCATCATGGGCGACCTCAACATCCCCATCGACACTTCCCTCTCAGCTGCCACTAAACTTCTATCTCTCACTTCCTCCTTCGGCCTCACTCAATGGTCTTCTACAGCCACCCACAAAGATGGCCACACACTGGACCTCATCTTCACCCGCCTCTGCTCCCTATCTAACCTCTCTAACTCACCTCTTCCTCTCTCTGACCACAACCTGCTCACATTCTCTTCCCTCTTCACTCCATGTCTACAATCCCCACCCCACAAACTTTCACACCCTCGCAGGAATCTTAAACACCTTGACCTACACTCATTCTCTGAATCCCTCCTCCCGCTTACAGATATAAGTTCCTTACACAATGCGGATGACGCTGCCGCTCTATATAACACCACAATAGCTGTAGCTTTGGAATCCGCTGCCCCACTTACACATACCAAAACTCGCAAAATCAACAGACAGCCCTGGCACACCAGCCTGACCAAAGAGCTGAGGCGAGCTTCCAGGGCTGCTGAGCGCAGATGGAAAAGATCCCACTCCAACAAGCACTTCATCGCATTCAAACAGTCCCTCACTACTTTCAAGACCACACTCGCCACAGCTAAACAAACCTACTTCTCATCTCTCATATCCTCCCTGTCTCACAACCCTAAACAGTTATTCAACACCTTCAATTCTCTCCTCCGCCCCCCAGCACCTCCTCCCTCCCCACTCATCTCAGCTGAAGACTTTGCCTCATTTTTCAAGCAGAAAATTGATAACATCAGGGACAGTTTTGGTCAACAACCCCCAGAGCCCTTCCTCCCGACTTCCCAGCCCTCCACCTTCAAAACCAACTTCTCCACCATTACAGAAGATCGACTCTCCACTCTACTCTCAAGATCACATCTCACCACCTGTGCACTCGACCCGATCCCATCCCACTTCATACCAAACCTCACCACAGTCTTCATCCCAACCCTAACCCATCTCTTCAACCTGTCACTAACAACTGGTGTTTTCCCCTCAAGCTTTAAACATGCCTCCATCACACCTATCCTCAAAAAGCCCTCTCTTGACCCATCCTCTGCATCTAGCTATCGCCCTATATCACTTCTCCCATACGCCTCCAAGCTACTGGAACAACACGTCTACCTTGAACTGTCCTCCCATCTCTCTTCTTGCTCCCTCTTCGACCGCTTACAATCTGGCTTCCGGTCACACCACTCCACTGAAACTGCCCTTACTAAGGTCACCAATGACCTCTTAACTGCCAAGAGCAAGCGACACTACTCTGTCCTCCTCCTCCTGGACCTGTCGGCTGCCTTTGACACAGTGGACCATTCCCTATTATTACAGACCCTCTCATCCCTCGGCATCACAGACTTGGCCCTCTCCTGGATCTCATCATACCTAACAGACCGGACATTCAGCGTCTCCCACTCACACACCACCTCCTCACCTCGCCCCCTATCTGTCGGAGTCCCACAAGGTTCAGTCCTTGGGCCCCTGCTGTTCTCTATTTACACCTTTGGCCTGGGACAGCTCATAGAATCTCATGGCTTTCAGTATCATCTTTATGCTGATGACACACAGATCTACATCTCTGGACCAGATATCACCTCCCTACTAACCAGAATCCCTCAATGTCTGTCCACTATTTCATCCTTCTTCTCCACTAGATATCTGAAACTCAACATGGACAAAACAGAATTCATCATCTTTCCCCCATCTCACGTGACCCCCCCTACGAACCTATCAATTACAGTAAATGACTGCCCACTCTCCCCAGTCCCACAAGCTCGCTGCCTCGGAGTAATCCTTGACGCTGATCTCTCCTTCAAACCACATATCCAAACCCTTTCCACTTCCTGCCGACTTCAACTCAAAAATATTTCACGCATCCGTTCATTCCTCACCCAAGAATCTGCAAAAACCCTAGTCCATGCCCTCATCATCTCTCGCCTTGACTACTGCAACCTCATGCTCTGTGGCCTCCCCTCAAACACTCTCGCACCCCTCCAATCTATTCTAAACTCTGCTGCCCGACTAATCCACCTGTCCCCCCGCTATTCCCCAGCTTCTCCCCTCTGTCAATCCCTTCACTGGCTCCCAATTGCCCAGAGACTCCATTACAAAACCCTAAACATGACATACAAAGCAATCCACAACCTGTCTCCTCCATACATCTGTGACCTCGTCTCCCGGTACTTTCCTGCACGCAACCTCCGATCCTCACAAGATCTCCTTCTTTACTCCCCTCTTATCTCCTCTTCCCACAATCGCATACAAGATTTCTCTCGCGCATCACCCCTACTCTGGAACTCTCTACCACAACATATCAGACTCTCACCTACCATCGAAACCTTCAAAAAGAGCCTGAAGACCCACCTCTTCCGACAAGCCTATAACCTGCAGTAACCACCGATCGACCAAACCGCTGCACGACCAGCTCTACCCTCGCCTACTGTATTATCACCCATCCCTTGAAGATTGTGAGCCCTCGCGGGCAGGGTCCTCTCTCCTCCTGTACCAGTTATGACTTGTATTGTTTAAGATTATTGTACTTGTTTTTATGTATACCCCTCCTCACATGTAAAGCGCCATGGAATAAATGGCGCTATAACAATAAATAATAATAATAATAACACAGATAAGTGTAAGGTTCTGCACATGGGAAGGAGAAACAGAGGCTACAATTACTTACTAAATGGGAAACTGCTGGGGAAATCAGACATGGAAAAAGACTTAGGCATCTTAGTCAATAAGACGCTAAATTGGTGTGCCCAGTGTCAGGCAGCTGCCACCAAAGCAAATAGGGTCATGGGATGCATTAGAAGAGGTCTGGGGACACGAGATGAAAACATAATTCTCCCTCTGTACAAATCACTCGTCAGACCACACTTGGAGGATTGTGTGCAATTTTGGACGCCGGTGCTCAAGAAAGACATTACTGAACTTGAAAGGGTTCAAAGGCGGCTACTAAAATGATAAATGAAGTTGGTTCACTACAATACCCAGAAAGGTTATCAAAATTAGGTCTATTTACTCTAGAAAAGAGAAGACTTAGGGGAGACCTAATATATATGTACAAGTATATCAGAGGGCAACACAGAGATCTCTCCAATGAACTGTTTGTACCAAGGACTGTGACAAGAACAAGGGGGCATTCTCTTCGTTTGGAGGAAAGACAATTTCTGCACCAGCATAGAAGAGGGTTCTTCACGGTAAGAGCAGTGAGGCTCTGGAATTCTCTTCCTGAGGAAGTGGTGATGGCCAACTCACTGAATGAATGTAAGAAAGGAATGGAGGCTTTTCTTGTGAGTAACAGTATAGAAGGTTACGAATAACAGAATATTATAAGGTAGATGGCTGACCCAGCTTAGGGGAAGGAATTTTTTTCCCTATGGAGAAAATTGGCTTCTACTCTGTGGGTTTTTTGCCTTCCCCAGGATCAACAATGCAGAACAGCTGCACTAAAAAGAGGCTGAACTAGATGGACATAAGGTCTTCCTTCAGCCTTCAAAACTATGTCACTATGTTACTGTTGCTTAGATAATGAACTATTAAACCGGTGAACAGAAGCATGGTCAGGCTCTATGTCTTGAAAGTACATAGCACAAAAGCACCGCCAATCTAATAAACTACAACCTAACACGCTGCCTGGTACATTACATAATATTAAAAAAAAATGATGTGATGCCATAAATCTTCATAGATTCCAACTATAACAGTCGCGGTGGCACCGAGTCTCCACTCCCCAATGTAGTGAGAGGAGTTCCATCTGTCTCAGATTTTATCACATTTCCCCATACAGCCCCTGTTTTCATGAAGTGTTCGCTCATATGGGATGACCGAGTTTACCAGGTCAATCCAGGCTCAGAGAGGGGTGCGACCCTCCCATCCAACGTAGCGCCAGCACCTTCCTAGCCAGGAAAAGTGTTTCACCTAGAAAGATCCTAACATAGTGTCCCCAATTCTCCTCATCTAGCACCCCGAATAAACTGATGGACCAAGAGGAACAGGAATTAGCACTAAGCATCTCGTAGGACATACTTTGCAATCCACTCACCATCATGGTAGCTCTTCCCTGTTTTTATTATTATTATTATTATGCATCTATATAGCACCATTTATTCCATGGCGCTTTACATGTGAAAAGGGGAAATATAGACAAGTATAATAAACGTGTAAGACAAGGGACACACAAGTACATAAGGAGAGGGGACCCTGCCTGCGAGGGCTCACAGTCAACAGGGATCGGTGAGGATACAGTAGGAGAGGGTAGAGCAGGTCGTGCGGTGGTTCAGTAGACTATGGATCATTGCAGGCTGTAGGCTTGTCAGAACACGTGGGTCTTCAGGTTCTTCTTGAAGGTTTCCATTGATGGTGAGAGTCTGATGTGTTGCAGCAGAGAGTTCCAGAGTATGGGGGAAGCACGGGAGAAGTCTTGTATGCGGCTGTGGGAAGAAGAGATAAGGGGAGAGTAGAGAAGGAGATCCTGAGATGATCGAAGGTTGTGTGCGGGTAGGTACCTAGAGAGCATGTCACAGATGTATGGAGGAGACAGGTTGTGGATGGCTTTGTATGTCATAGTTAGGGTTTTGAATTGGAGCCTCTGGGCAATAGGAAGCCAGTGAAGGGCCTGGCATAGGGGGGAGGCTGGGGAATAGCGGGGAGACAGGTGGATTAGTCGGGCAGCAGAGTGTAGGATGGACTGGAGCGGTGCCAGAGTGCTAGAGGAGAGGCCAGAGAGTAGGAGGTTGCAGTAGTCAAGGCGGGAGATAAGAGCATGCACTAGTGTTTTTGTGGTTTCCTGGTTGATGAATGAGCGGATCCGGGAAATATTTTTGAGTTTGAGGCGGCAGGAGGAGGCGAGGGCTTTGGTATTCAATGTCTTTATTTAAAATGTGCCCAGAAGAGGACACAGTATTCTAGATGAGGCCTGACCAAGGAGGACTGGAGGAGGATACTTGCTTCACGTGATCTAGACTCTATGCTTTTCCTAATACATTGTAGAACTATGTTTGCCTTTTTTGCTGCTGCATCACACTGTTGACTCGTGCAGTCTGTGATCTATTAATATACCTTAATCTTTTTCACACGTGCTGTTGCTTAGTTCTATTCCTCCCATTCTATAGATGTCATTTTCATTTTTCTTGCCCAGATGTTATATCCCATTCCATTAGTCGCTGCTCCAGCTTATCTAGATTCTTCGTAATCCTTTCTCTGTCTTCTCTAGTGTTAGCTATCCCTCCTAGTTTTGCATTGTCTGCAAATTTGATTAATTTACCTTCAGTTCCCTTATCTAGATCATTTATAAAAAAAAATGCTGAACATCACTGGGGCCAGGAGGATGACCTCTGATGGGAGGAGGTTGTCGTGTAACCGACGAGGGTTGTCCTCTGATGGGAGGGGTTTGTTGTGTGACTGATGAGGGTTGTCCTCTGATGGGGTTTGTTGTGTGACTGATGAGGGTTGTCCTCTGATGGGGTTTGTTGTGTGACTAATGAGGGTTGTCCTCTGATGGGAGGGGTTTGTTGTGTGACTGATGAGGGTTGTCCTCTGATGGGAGGGGTTTGTTGTGTGACTGATGAGGGTTGTCCTCTGATGGGGTTTGTTGTGTGACTGATGAGGGTTGTCCTCTGATGGGGTTTGTTGTGTGACTAATGAGGGTTGTCCTCTGATGGGAGGGGTTTGTTGTGTGACTGATGAGGGTTGTCCTCTGATAGGAGGGGTTTGTTGTGTGACTGATGAGGGTTGTCCTCTGATGGGAGGGGTTTGTTGTGTGACTGATGAGGGTTGTCGTATGACTGCTAGGAGTTACTGTGTGTCTGTTGGGGTTTATCTTCTTATGACTGGATTTTGCGTACAGGTGAACCAAATCCTGCGGGAGGACTTTGGAGCAGCGGCGGAGCATCTCTTCCAGCAATTCGACCCTCACCCAATGGCGGCAGCCAGCCTGGCCCAGGTTCACAGGGCAACATTACATGATGGCACTAAGGTGGCGGTTAAGGTGAGCTTTCCTCTGCATGAGCAGTTTTGTAGCAGAGCTCTGCTTGGCACAGTGTCACCATGGTCCATCACTCATCCTCCAGGTCCAGTACATCGATCTCCGGGACAGATTTGATGGAGACATCAGGACCTTAGAGTGGCTTCTGCGCCTTATCGAGTTCATGCACCCCAAGTTTGGCTTCAGCTGGGTCCTAAAGGTTGGCTCCTCTATCCCCTTACATGTCTTTCTGGTTGATAAGGGCAGATGTCACACCCTGCACTTATTGCCCCTTTTCTCTGTCATCCCCCCCAACCACCACCACCCATAATGACTTATAACTAGAGATGAACAAATCTATTTGTTGCAAATTTGTGTAAAATTTTTGGTACTTTGCTGAAACCCGGCAAATTTAAGCAAATTGCAATTTGCTTCACGTGAATGACCTAAAATAGGTGGCGACATTTTACATATAACAGAGGACTGCAGAACCAGAAAACGCTCCAGTGACCTCTGTAATGTCAGAACCTGTATAAAAGCTGAGGCAGGGAATGCAGCAGCCCATTGTGGTGAGTATGGATAGTAAGGGGATATAGTAACATAGTTAGTAAGGCTGTAAAAAGACATTAGTCCATCCAGTTCAGCCTATAAAATTCTGTCAGAATAAATCCCCAGATCTACATCCTTCTAAAGAACCTAACAATAACTGTAAGATACAATATCGTTACGCTATCACAGCTTAGCCACAGATATAGGAAGAGAAAACCATAAAACACTGAAGAAACTGCACAGATGGTGTGACAGCAAAGCAGTAAAGAGGATTTGTGTGCTAAGAAAAGAGGATAATACAGAGATTCCGATAATAGGGAGATGTCGCCCTCAGTGATCAGTGAGTATGCTGCTGCATTAATATTGCACATTTCATAACAATATTTCCGGAAGAAAAAATTGAACACTTTGCCACTCCGTGTGTGCATCACACTGCCACATTTTTTGCACACCTGTTACAGCTGCATCTCACAAAATTAGGATATCATCAAAAAGTGAATTTATTTCAGTTCTTCAATACAGACAGTGACTCTCCTCTATCCTATAGAGTCATTACACACAGAGTGATCTACCTCACGGGATTATTTCTGGTAATGTTGATGATTATGGCTTACAGCCAATGAAAACCCCAAAGTCGTCATCTCAGTAAATTAGAATACTTTATAACACCAGCTTGAAAAATGATTGTAAAATCCGAAATGTTGTCCTACTGAAATGTTTGTTCAGTAACTGCTCTCAATACTTTGTCGGGATCCTTCTGCATCAATTACTGCATCAATGCGGCGTGGCATGGAGGCGATCAGCCTCTGGCACTGCTGAGGGGTTATGGAAGCCCAGGTTGCTTTGATAGCAGCCTTCAGCTCGTCTGCATTGTGGGGTCTTGTGTCTCTCATCTTCCTCCTGACAATACTCCATAGATTCTCTATGGGGTTAAGGTCATACGAGTTTGCTGCCAATCAAGCCCAGTGATACTGTTGTGTGTACACCAGGTATTGGTACTTTTGGCCGTGTGGACAGGGGCCAAGTCCTGCTGGAGAATGACATTTCCATCTCCATAAAGCTTGTCGGCAGAGGGAAGCATGAAGAGCTCTAACATGTCCTGGTAGACGGCTGCGCTGACTTTGGTCTTGATAAAACACAGTGGACCTACACCAGCAGATGACATGGCTCCCCAAACCATCACTGATGGTGGAGACTTCACACTAGACCTTGGAAATCAAGGTCCCAGAGTCTGGAGGAAGAGCGGAGAGACCACAATCCAAGCTGCTGGAGGTCTAACTCAAACTAACTCAGCCAGAATAGATCAATGATAGATGGAGCGAATACACGTAGCACCTCTGCAAGAACAACTCCGTGATATGGCAAGAAATGGAGTCTGGAAATGATCGAGACAGACATCCTGAAAGACAAAGTCGTTGCTGCAATAACGCTTCTGTCAAACAACAATATTCCATTAAAGCCAATAAAGTCTTGTGAAGGAGCAGTAGATGTCATCACACGCCGGTGTCAGCAGAGATGGACAACTGGTAAATGGCCCAAGGACTGGACAAGATCCCATTGCAAAGCGAGATACTACCGGCTGAAAATATCAACTATTGCACTCGTACCTCATTCCAGCAAAGTACCAGTGAAGATCCTACAAAGACCGGTCCAGGCTTACTATGACAAAAAGCTGCCCGAGGCACAAGGAGCATTCAGAAAAGGCCCAGGAACAAGAGATGTGATTGCTAACGTTAGATCAACAATGGAAAAAGCCAAAGAAAACAAGGAAATTATTTTTGCTTCATTGACAACAGTAAAGCCTTTGGCTGTGTTCATCACCAGAAACTTTGGAATACCATGGATGATATGAGAGTGCTGAACCATCTGATCAGCCTCATTAGGAACCTTTACATCGACTAGTAAGCAACGGTCCGTACAGATCACATCATGGCTCAAAGTAGAGCGTAGCGTCAGACATCCTGCCACAATTTATCTTCAATTTATCTGTGGAAGCTATGTGCAGGAAGGCTGGACTTGCCGAAAAAGAAAGCAAAATAGCTGGATAAATTATCAATAATCTTAAATACTCATATGATACAACATTGATAGCAGCAAGCGTAGATGGAATGAAGCCCTTATTACGGAGTGTCAAGATGGAAAGCTCAAACATGGGACTGCGACTCAACACAAAGAAGACAAAGACATTGACTACTGCCAGGTATGACTGTCTCACATTTGAAATGGACCGCGATGAACTGGAAGTTGTAAAGGACTTCAACCTACTCTTATCAATGATCACTTAAGATGCAGCAATGACACCACTGGAAGGCATTAGGAGAATACCTATGGGCCAATCGGCAATGAATTCACTGGACAAGGTCTTCAGATCGAAGAACATTTTACTAGCGATAAAGACACGGCTAGTACATAGCTTGGTCTTCTCTGTAGTAACATATGGATGCAAAACCTGGATGATAAAGAAACAAGACAGAAGAAAATTGACGCCTTCAAAATGTGAATCTGGAGAAGGAGGTTATCAATACCACGGATGGCAAGAAGAACGAACAAATCAAGTCCGACATGTCCCTCGAAGCAAGGATCATCAAGTCATGACTCTCCTACTTGGGACATATCATATGAAGAGAGTGATCACTGGAAAAGGACATTGTGGTTGAAAGAATACAAGGATCAAGGCGAAGAGGAAGAATAACAACACGATGGCTTGATGCTGTCAAGATAATGGCGAAGAAAACCCTGGCGGACATACCTAGGCTTGCACAAGATCAGTTTTCCTACAGAGCGTTCATCCGTCAGGTCACCATGTCTCGAGATCGAGCCACAGGCCATTAAAAAACAAAACATGCTACACAAATACTCGTTTTGGGTGTGTGCCTAGCATTTCTTGTTCAGTCTTTTTTTGGAATATGGGGAATTGTGGTTTGTCAAAGATCACAGCCAGGGAGGTCACGCTGAGCTCTCCATGCTGTTAACTTAACAGAGAAGGCCTACTGTTACCACTAGTAGGCCAGTAATTGGAGAACTACTCCCACTATGGTCACTGCCATCTCCACAATAACAAAGCTAACTACTCGATGCCACCACCTATTGTTTATACAGGTCAATTGTAATTAAAAACTGACTGGCACATCAAAGCTAGTGTGAATAGGTGCTAGCTGAGGAGCAGCTACCCCCATCTATAATATACAAAAAAGTTGCACTCTATCGTGCTAAAGCATGTCAGTGCAAAATATATGAAACATGATTAACTATACGGCTTCTGAATACTAGAAAAAAATGAGACGCTTTGCATACAATTTGGCCAAGTTATGTCTGCCCATCAACCAACGTCTACGTGGTCTCAGAAAAAGCTGATTGGTCCCTATCCATGTGAATACCTCTCTTAGGCCAGGGTCATACTTGCGAGAAACTCACACGAGTCTCGCATCTCAGTACCCGGCACTGCTGCCGGCACTCGGACCGAAGTGCCCAGCTGCCTAGAAACACATGCACCCTCACACGCCGGTCCCTAGTGCCGGCGGCAGTGCCTGGTGTTGAGACGTGAGACTCATGCGAGTTTCTCGCAAGTGTGACCCCGGCCTTAGGCTGATGTCTGAATTTCTGGGTGAATGTGGACACCTCTGTCAGAAATGCCTGCATTATGGGTAGGTAGGAACCTGCTGTAATTAAAATCACCAGATGTTGAAGGGCGGAGTGCTCGGTCAGACAGCTAACATAGAATAAAAAAAAAAATTGACTGGCATATCCAAGCTATAGTGAATAGGTGCTAACTTAGCTATTCATATTTCATATATTTCACATTGACATGCTTTAGCACAATAGAGTGCAACTTTTTTGTATATTATACAGGTCAATTGGACACCCGACAGGTAGTGTATGGCTTTGGGTGTGGTTTACAGAACAAAATGATTATAGAACTATTATTTTATATTTAATCCAAAAAGAGAGGCAGTGTTTATTAAAAAAAATACAAAAGGTTTTACAAAGGGGACCAAACAATACAGCATATACAATTACATAAAATAAAAAGATTAACAAAAGAGACTAAACCTGACAGTGCAATGGCTTCAGATATATGGAGGGAAGCGCTCCTGATGAAAAAGTCTGTAACCATGGATCAAGCCTACACAGCGGTGTATCTTGTGGCAATGAACACAGGTCATAATTTGCTTTGTCCTTTTATCAGCACCTAAGTTACACCCACACATCTCTCTTGATTCTCAACATTCACAATATGTTCACTCCTGACTATCACAGGCATTTGATATCTCCATCATGTTTTTTATTGGGATTTTACGTTTCCATAGATGCTGACAACAGCCATGCCACTATGTGGCCAATATTGATTTGGGGCTGATTGGCAGGTCTCACAGTTATGAAAAATATGCATATTCTTCCTTTATTAGTCCTGAAGTTAAAAATGTATATCCCATCAATATCTGATCAGTACTAACCCCAATATTCATATCTGTACAATGGAGATTGGGGGAGTTCTTTCATCATAGCAACTTATTCCTCTTCAATCCACAAATCCCAGACTTTGTCTTTCCCACAATAGATATCCTGTTTCAACCATTTGGTCCCAGCCTCGAAGGGGATATTAATTATTTTGGTCACTTAGCTATACATAATTTACTCTCTTCCCATAAGTTATACATGTGGCCCTATTAATCTCTTTTTCCTCCTGGACATTGTGTGTGAGCAGATGGGGAGTGGGATCTTAATTTTTCTGTGACATGGTTTTGTCACGGCAGCTATGGGGATCGGCTGTGCAGGGATCAGCCTTGTATCACAGATGAATGCCGTCGATGGAGAGAATGAAGATACAGACCAGCTTTCTGAATAGCAAGATTCCCTGTTTATTAGTGTAGTGCAGCGGTAGCACACTTATGCAGTGATCAGACAGTGACCCAGCAAAGTTCCAAACAAAAGTCTCTTTAATGCGTTTACTTCACAGCGTTTAAATGTCTAACTCTGAAAAAATAGCATTAATGTCCAAATCACAACTCCACATAGCAAACAGTATCCTCTGGATCGCAGCCGGGAACCATATCCTCCAGATTACAGTCTTTAATTATGCCGGTCCACCTCTGACCGGTTGCTGTGGGCGACTGCACAGCTGTGTACGCTGTGGGGTGCCAGGAGTTCGCTCTGCTGGGCTCTGTGTTACACTCACACAGAGCTGAGTTTTTGCAGAGCCATCTGCTTTGCCTGCTACAAACTCCACTCTGATACTGACACACCCAAAACCTTTACTGCAGGAATTCTAAATTAGAATCTGTGGCCTTAGGCCACCTATAAGGCCAGACCTGGAGGAAATGGACCTGCCCCACTTCCTTCCTGCAGTCCATTTCAAAAATAAAAGCCCAGAGCGGCTTTTCCTGAACAATGCCCAGGCCAAATAGCTTGACCAGGTCCACACTTGCTTTTATTTTGCCCTGTGACTCACAGGCGTCCTGCTGTGATCACAAGGCACTCCATCGGGTCTAAAGGGCCTGTCACATTAAGCGATATCGCTAGCAATATCGCTATAACTTGTGACGTTATAGTGATATTGCTAGCGACATCGCTGTGTCTGATACTTACCTACGACCCGCTCCCCCGCTGGTTATCGCTGATCGCGCGAGAATGTCCAGGACTGTTTCTCGTCGTCAGCTTCCTGTGGCGCTTCCTGCTGTGGAGACGAGCGACGCGTGGAGCCGGGCGGGAGGACGTCAGGATCGCCTCGTCTGACAGGTAAGTAGTGACCCCCGACCCCTGCGATGTCGCTGGTGAGATCTGCCTGTGTGGCAGATCACTAGCGACCACTTAGCCATGCACCAGCGATCCTGACAGCGTCATATCACTGGTCGGGATCGCTGGTGCATCGCTAAGTGTGACAGTACCTTTATAGTGCTCCGTCCGCATCCTGGGAAGAACACACCGTGACCCCCCTACATGTGACACCGGTCACTGCCTCACAATTGGAGATGTTAATTCATGTTTATACAATATCTTTTTGGGCTTGTCACAGAAAATATTAATCCCTTTACCACCTTGGGTTTTTCCTTTTTCTTCTTCCCATAGCTTTTTTCATTTTTCGGTCAATATGGCCATGTGAGGGCTTGTTTTTTGCCTGATGAGTTGTAGTTTTGAATGACACCATTAATTTTATCATATCATGTACTGGAAAACAGAAAAACAATTCTAAGTGCTGTGAAAAAAGGGCAATTCCACAATTGTTATTTTTTTCCATGGTCACTAAATGCTAAAACTGGCCAGCCATTACGATTCTACAGGTCAGTACAAGTTTGCAGATACCAAACATGTTTTTTTTATGTAAGTGGTCAGACAGAAGCAATGCGCCATTTTCCGAGACCCATTTCACTTCCATTTCTTTGAGCTCTGGGGCCTGGTTAGATCGTATTTTTTGTGCGCTGAGCTGATGTTTTTATTGGTACCGTTTTTGGGCAGATACAATGTTTTGATCACCTGTTATTGCATTTTTCAAGAATTTAATCATGCGAATTCACAAATACCACAGGCCGGAAAGGTCAGGAGTACCACTCGCTGTGATCTTTGTAGCAAAAAGCTCTCTGCTGCCCCCTACCGTGCAAACAATTTCACAATTGGTTGACGATCAACGGACAAGGTTGCAGGCTGTTCACTCTACTAGGCCGGTAAACTCAGGAAACTAACAGTGAGCATTTGGCATATACACCTTCGGATTTCAAAGCATGGAATATTTGTATATACTCTGTATGGTCACAGCTAACTCCACGATAACCCCAGAAAAATTATCTGCCACCATCAGTCGTGTGTTAATCAGGCAGACTGGAGATCTGGTTCTGGTAGCTTATAGCTTTGAGGCGTAGTTTACAGAACAAAAGGAACAGAACTATTACATTTTATACTTAATCCAAAGGCAGGCAGTGTTTGTGAAAAATATACAAAAGATTTTACTATGGGGAGAAAACAATACAGCATAAACCGTCACATAAAATAAAAGGGATTAACAGAAGAACTTACTACACCGATCACAGAGACGATTCAGTTATAGTCAATGGAGAGGGCTTCGATTGGTCCCTGCATATGCGAAATGTATCTCTCTACACGAACACAGATCATTTTATGAGCCCCTGACTCCCACCCACACCCCCCCCTGTGATGACCTCACATGGGCCAGGTTGTCAACTGTTCTCACTCCTTCAGAGTCTTATGAAATCCCAACTTATGCGAAAAGTCATCTCCAGATAACCACAGATGTTAGAGAGGGATACCACATTTTTATTGTGATTTTTGTCTTTACTTAGAGACCAAATATGGCCTAGCTGTTGACAGTTATATGGCGCCTGTCAGGAAAATGAGTTATTGCCTAAATAGCCGAAGCACCCATCCAGAGCTGCCTGTTGCATCTCCCTGGTTTGTGAATGACATGCTTAACAAATGATCCCCCCTCGCAGCAGCTTCCCCCCTCCTTCTCTCTGCTTTGTGAGACACTATCCCTCTCCCCAGTTCTTCCCGCCATGGATTTAAGCTCTCCTTTTTCTAATCAAACTTAAATTTAATAACACGCAATAATCCTGGAGGGAGGAAACATACATTTTCTGAATCGGTATAATTAAAGCTACGCCCGACAGCATTTTGCGACTTCTAGGGTCACCAGAAACTGAGGAAAAGGTTTCTGCCCTCCAGTACCACACATGTCTGTTCTTAAATGAAAAATAATTTTGTAAGAGAAAATTTAATCCCCCTGCCGTCACTCTGAGCCCCCCAGCCAGAGATATGGCCAGTAGGTTTTTAATAACTCTTCAAAAAGGGGCGTACATCCTGTAACTCAGAACCCAAGTGAGGTCAGCAAGAGAAAAGCATAAATCTCTGACGCTCACTGAGATAGGTGTCAATTGTCCGGAGAGCCAGCTAACACGAGGCTGCGCTGATGGACCATTTCCCTTGGGATGGTTCTCCTCCCCTCATCAACATGTCCTATCTGTGACTGAGAGAGTAAGTAGTAAGTTTCTTATTTTAATCCCTTTTATTTGTAACTGACTATATTTTGTCTCCTTTTGTAATATCTTTTGTATTGTTGTAAACACTGCCTATGTTTTTCTGGAGTAAACGTATAAATTTACTAGTTTGTACTTTTGGCTCTTTGATCGAACCAACACATCCTCTGAGCTAAATTACGCTACCTGTGGGTTGATTCCTGACCCGATATCGTCTCTGGTATCAAATGAGGAACTGGTGGCAGCAGAGTGCCCGGGTGGTATCGGGAGCCCTGGCAGTGACGGATCGGAGGTTTATGTGTGTAGTCCCTGCCTGGGACTCGTGATACACACACTGCCCTCACTGCAGAGTGCCCGATAGTCAGTATGCGTCAAGGCAGTCTTTCCGGCCAATACTTAAACTAGGTGCTGTTCCCTGACTGACCTGAGGATAAGGGGGGGCACCAGAGAGCTACAATTTCCGAACAGAAACTGAAAGTGGAATCATAGTTGGAATCATCCGACCACATATATAATATATATAAATTTCTGACAACTGGGGGGCAAACTATCCCTCTCCCCGTATCCCTGACGGCTCCTATGGCTTTGGCTATGATTTTTTTTCTTGTTATGCAGTTTATCAAATCAATTAATACTTTTTATATTTTTGATTGGGCATTTCTAAACGCAGCGACACAAAAGGTTTTGTTTTTTTTAAATTTTATTTTGAATGGGACAAAAGGGGGTAATTTGAATTTTTTATTTATTTTTTATTAATATTTTTAACACTTTTTTTTCCTTTTTGCATGCTTCAGTAATCTCATTAGGAGACTTGAAGTTGTGTCTATCTGATCGCTTGTGCTACACATAACGGAGCTACAGCCTTGCTATGCGTAGCAAAAATCTCATCTGCAGAGAGCGCCGGCCACGGGCGGTGCTCGTGGCACTTTGGCAGTGACAACCACAGGGATCTCTTGCAGACCCTGCATTGTCATGCCGACCCACTGTTGCCCTGCTGTCATGTGACAAGGGTGCCGATGGGCGAAGCTAGTGACTCCCATTCAGTTTGCGCATTTTAAACGCTGCTGTCAAAAGATTAAAAGCGGCATTTAACATGTTATCAGACATGGAGGATCGCGATTCCACCCGTGGCTGTTAGGGGCATATGACATTTAATCAGATCAGCTGTCATGTGCCAGAAAAAGTGCGGGCTCATTGCCTGAGCCGGCATCATAGAGGGGGGGGAGGTGGCCTATGACGTACCTATACATCATAGGTCCGTAAAGGGGTTAAAATATTTAATTCTCTGTCACACAGAATTGCAGCATGAGACAAGCGCTGGCAATCTAGCTGACACTTAGAAATAGACTTACAAAGGACATAGGGAAGTAGGGAATTACATCTAGTGGTGAAGTGAACCATCCTAATTAACATGCAGTCAGCTCCTGTAGTGAGAGTCCCCGGTAGCGCCCAGATGACTGAACGAGGATGTCTATTGTGCAAGGACAAAGAGTTACAATTTGGACTAATAGTTAAGATGGGAAAAGCCTCTTAAGTTTTGAGAGGATTGAAGCGAAAATCTCACACCCTTTAAAAATCGCCATTGTTTTTCACAAGTGCACATAACTTTCATCCAAACAAATTAGCTAGACACTTGGGCAGCGGTAGAAAAGTATGAATATTGGGGCTTGTATAAATCCAATAGGGATGGAACATACATTTTCAGCTTCAGTACTGTTAGGGAAAGAATATGCATATTTTTTCATAACTGTAACCCCTGCCTATAAGCCACAAATCAGTAGTGGGCAGACTTCTGACAACAGCCGTGTCATATTTGGTGTCTGGGTAACGGTACAATACTGATAAAAAAAAATATGATCTCGAGCTTCTGCAATCATCTGGAGAGAAGTGATCTCATAAGTTGAGAATTTCATATAATCCTTAGGGGCTGAGAACAACCCACAACCCAGCCCACGTGAGGTCTTCAAGGAAGGTGGGTGTAACTCAGTTGCTAATATCAGGTATACATTGTGTATGCATGAATCCCTTCTGCTGGACGTTCTTCAAACGAAGCTCTCTCCTTCACTAGGCCAAGCCATATCTATCATCGGTGTAGTAAGTTTCTTTTGTTTTATCCATTTTATGTAACTGTTTATGCTGTATTGTTTTGTCCCCTTTGTAACATCTTTTATATATATATTTTTTTTTTATAAATCATATGGGAGACCTCCAGCGTGGTACAACATTTGATAGAGGGACTGACGAAGAGAAGACCGGCGGTACAGTGCTTGGAGGATGGGTCCCTGGGGGCACTTGGGAAAATCTACCCAACACTATTTCTGATACATAAAACATGGGGGAGGATCAAACAAATTTGCGGGGTCACTTGTCTAACTAGGTTTTCTCTGTTATGGCATAATAACAATCTTCCGGAGTTTATGACGTTGGGATGTGTGTCGGAATGGCTGGCCAGGGGGATACGGTATGTCTTTCAGATATTAAAGCAGCGGGAGTTGAAATCCTTTTCCAGGCCACAGTCGGAATATGGTCTTAAGGCCTCGGGGGGGATATCAATATGCTCAGATGAGGCTCAGATGCGGCATGCGTACAGAGCTCAAAACAGGGTGACCTAGTGCTGGAGTATGTGTGTGTGGGGGGACTACGATGGGGGTCATCTCCTCTATATATAGGGACCTACTACATACTCATTTATTTGGCTATCCGATCAATGCGAAAACGCGGGATCATTTCATACGCTGTGGACGTGTCCAAGATTGGCTGCTTTTTGGTTAGTGATCCTGAGTCGCGTGGAAGTGGCTTATAGGTGTGTGGTCCCAAGAGAGCCGGCGGTCTGCCTGCTGGGATATGTGGAGGAGATAAAAGTGGATAACAATCTGAAGGTGGCAATGGCTAGATTACTATATATGGCTCGAAAGGTAATAGCGAGGAATTGGATAAAGCAGGATCCACCTTCAAGGGGAGAGAATACCTTGCCTATGTGAAGCATGTCCTTAAGCTGGAGAAGAGGGTCTACGAGAAAAGGGGAAAACTAGCGATGTACGACAAACTGTGGACGCCGTGGCCGGAACTGGGATGAGCGGAGAGATGACTGAACGGTCTCGGGGGTATGTATATGTGGGGTGTCTGTCTCTACACTGCTATAACAGATGATGTTGTGTAATGCAATTCTACATATGTGGGTACAGGTGGTGTTAAAGGGATAATACGAGCTGTCTAAAGGGGGAAGGGCTGTGGGTGGGGTGAGTTTGCATTGTTGGGGGGGGTTTATGGGGAAAATCAAAAGTGCTTGTACCACTGTTGTATGAATACTGCGATGTTCTTCTTAATAAAAATATATTTGAGTTAAATATATATTTTTTATAAACTGCGTAAGGTTTGGAATAAATTTAAAATGTAAAAGTTCTGTTCCTTCTGTTCTGTAAACTGCACCCCGAGGCCGTACAACCTACCAGATGTCCAGTCGGCTTGAATAAAAACAAATAACGCCTGGTGGTGGCAGCTAATAGTCTCTCTTGGGTTTGCAGTGACCGTATCGGAGGTATATACATATATTCCAGATGTATTTATCATATTCTCACTGTTAGTTCCTCATTAGTGGAAGCAGCCAAGCGGCCTCCTCAGGTAATCAATGATCAGTTGAGTGATTGTCTGAACGATGACCCAAAGATCTCAGCGGGTGGTTCTGTGTGACCTTCCCGGGCTGCCATACCTTGACCGTACACGATCCAACAATTCAGGCATCTCATTGGTTTGTATTAAACCCTTAGTACTGGTTGGTTATAATTCCGTCCTCTACATGATTGAATATTCATTTCTAGTTAGTGTGTTGTCGGGTTACATTTCCAGCATCTATAGAGGTGTGCATACTTCCATGGGGGCTGTCACACCTTGCCTATGTGAGCTGGACAATGCGCCTTCCCTGGACCAAGCTTCCAGGCTACAAACAGAAACTTTCAGACTAAAACATAATGTTCAGAAATCGTCTGAAGTCGAAAATGTATCTGTCCAGAAATTCAAGCATAAAATTCTTGTGAGAACGTTCTAGAGAAAATGCATGTAATATTAGGTTCTAAGATGGAAGCCACCGTTACAGCTCAAAACACAAAAGTCAAATCTAGCGTGGTAAAAAATGTACGGTGAAAGCAATAGTGGCAATGGATGTGGTAAAGTAAAAGAAAGCACACCGTGGCGCTAAAAGAGTAGGGACCATGTGCAGCAGCAGCAGCACTGGCACCAGCCGGACTACCACACACAGGTCACAGTTGGCGTCCTTTGCCTCAAATCAGAGGAAGCGGAGAGCGTTATGGAGTAAGTCACATGAGTCGACTCATAGATACGTAGACAAAAATGTGGGACTCCAGAGAAATGCAATGTTGAGATTTATTACACAGACAAACCCAGGATGGTAATAAACGTTTTGGTCTCTAGTGGTGGACGCCGCGGCATCACACACGCACCGAGCTCCTAGCGGTCTCAACATTGCCATCGGGTCACTGATGAAGGTCCATTGCTGGCCGAAACGTTTATTACCATTCTGGATTGCTCCTTATAATAAATCTCACCATTACACCTTTCTAGAGTGCCGAATTTTTGTCTACATCTACAGGACCGAATCCTAATTGTGCACCCGTCCACAGATTGGGATCACGAGGAGGAGGGAGGTGGCACTGGTGATGCAAATCTGAAGATCATCCAAAAGATATTGGGGCAGATCTGCTTTGTCTGCCTGCCGGTTCAGGGCAGATTTGCTTATTCTTCTGCCTTCGGCTTGGGAAAAATCTGCTTCTGTCAGCTCTGCGCAGATCTGCTTTTTCTTTTGCCGCTGACTAAAGGCAGGGGTGCTTCTGCCATCAGCTCAGGGTGGATCTGCTTCTTTTGCTGTTAGTTGGAGTGGATCTGTTTCTCCTGCTGTCAGTGGGGGGCAAATCTGCTTCTTCTGCCTTTGGTTGGGCGGATCTGCTTCTCTTTCTGCCATTGGTTTG
Source organism: Dendrobates tinctorius (assembly GCF_039654945.1). Lineage (NCBI taxonomy): Eukaryota > Metazoa > Chordata > Amphibia > Anura > Dendrobatidae > Dendrobates > Dendrobates tinctorius. The sequence goes on from NW_027361902.1 coordinate 867,622, forward strand.
GGTCCGATTTGCTTCTTCCTTTGCTGTTAGCTTTGGGCAGATATCCTTTTTCTCTGCCGTTGGCTGGCAGTGGATTTGCTTCTTCTGCCGTCGGATTGGAGTGGATCTGCTTCTTTTTCTGCTGTTTTCTTTGGGTGGATCTCCTTCTGCTGCCTCTTTGAGGCAGATCTGTTTCTGCTGTTTTTGGCTTGGGGCAGCTCTGTTTCTTCTACCTTCTGCTCGGGGCAGATCTGCTTCTTCTGCTCAAGAAAGATCTGCTTTTCCTTCTGCTCGAGGAAGATCTGCTTTTCTGTTCAAGAAAGATCTGCTTTTCCTTCTGCTCGAGGAAGATCTGCTTTTCTGTTCAAGAAAGATCTGCTTTTCCTACGACTCGAACAGAAGAAATGCAGATCTTCCTCAAGGAAGATCTGCTATGTCTTCTGCCTTCTGCTGTCGGCTGGGGGCAGATCTGCTGCTTCTGCTGTCGGCTGGGGGCAGATCTGCTGCTTCCTCTGCTGTCGGCTGGGGGCAGATATGCTGCTTCCTCTGCTGTCGGCTGGGGGAAGATCTGCTGCTTCCTCTGCTGTCGGCTGGGGGAAGATCTGCTTCCTCTGCTGTCGGCTGGGGGCAGATCTGCTGCTTCCTCTGCTGTCGGCAGATCTGCTGCTTCCTCTGCTGTCGGCTGGGGGCAGATCTGCTGCTTCCTCTGCTGTCGGCAGATCTGCTGCTTCCTCTGCTGTCGGCTGGGGGCAGATCTTCTGCTTCCTCTGCTGTCGGCTGGGGGCAGATCTGCTGCTTCCTCTGCTGTCGGCTGGGGGCAGATCTGCTGCTTCCTCTGCTGTCGGCTGGAGGCAGATCTGCTGCTTCCTCTGCTGTTGGCTGGGGGCAGATCTGCTTCCTCTGCTGTCGGCTGGAGGCAGATCTGCTGCTTCCTCTGCTGTCGGCTGGGGGCAGATCTGCTGCTTCCTCTGCTGTCGGCAGATCTGCTTCCTCTGCTGTCGGCTGTGGGCAGATCTGCTTCCTCTGCTGTCGGCTGGGGGCAGATCTGCTGCTTCTGCTGTCGGCTGGGGGGAGATCTGCTGCTTCTGCACTTCGCTTGGGGGAGATCTGCTGTCGGCCTGGGGCAGATCTGCTGCTTCAGCTGTCGGCTGGGGGTAGATCTGCTGCTTCTGCTGTCGGCTGGGGGCAGATCTGCTGCTTCCTCTGCTGTCGGCTGGGGGGCAGATCTGCTGCTTCTGCACTTGGCTGGGGCAGATCTGCTGCTTCTGCTGTCGGCTGGGGGCAGATCTGCTGCTTCTGCTGTCGGCTGGGGGCAGATCTGCTTCTGCTATTGGCTGGGGCAGATTTGCTGATTCTGCACTTGGCTGGGGGCAGATCTGCGGCTGCTTCTGCTGTCGGCTGGGGGCAGATCTGCTTCTGCTGTCGGCGGGGGGCAGATCTGCTGGTTCTTCTGCTGTCCGCTGGCGGCAGATCTGCTTCTTCTGCTGTCAGCTGGGGGCAGATCTGCTGCTGCTTCTGCTGTCAGCTGGGGGCAGATCTGCTGCTGCTTCTGCTGTCGGCTGGGGGCAGATCTGCTTCCTCTGCTGTCGGCTGGGGGCAGATCTGCTGCTTCCTCTGCTGTCGGCAGATCTGCTGCTTCCTCTGCTGTCGGCTGGGGGCAGATCTGCTGCTTCTGCTGGGGGCAGATCTGCTTCCTCTGCTGTCGGCTGGGGGAAGATCTGCTTCTTCCTCTACTGTTGGCTGGGGGCAGATCTGCTGCTTCCTCTGCTGTTGGCTGGGGGCAGATCTGCTGCTTCCTCTGCTGTTGGCTGGGGGCAGATCTGCTGCTTCCTCTGCTGTCGGCTGGAGGCAGATCTGCTGCTTCCTCTGCTGTTGGCTGGGGGCAGATCTGCTTCCTCTGCTGTTGGCAGATCTGCTGCTTCCTCTGCTGTCGGCTGTGGGCAGATCTGCTGCTTCCTCTGCTGTCGGCTGGGGGCAGATCTGCTGCTTCCTCTGCTGTCGGCTGGGGGGGAGATCTGCTGCTGCTTCTGCACTTCACTTGGGGCAGATCTGCTGTCGGCTGGGGGCAGATCTGCTGCTTCTGCTGTCGGCTGGGGGCAGATCTGCTTCCTCTGCTGTCGGGTGGGTGCAGATCTGCTTCCTCTGCTGTCGGCTGGGGGCATATCTGCTGCTTCCTCTGCTGTCGGCTGGGGGGCAGATCTGCTGCTTCTGCTGTCGGCTGGGGGCAGATCTGCTGCTGCTTCTGCTGTCGGCTGGGGGCAGATCTGCTTCTGCTATTGGCTGGGGCAGATTTGCTGATTCTGCACTTGGCTGGGTGCAGATTTGCTGCTGCTTCTGCTGTCAGCTGGGGGCAGATCTGCTTCTGCTGTCGGCTGGGGGCAGATCTGCTGCTGCTTCTGCTGTCGGCTGGGGGCAGATTTGCTGCTTCTGCTGTCCGCTGGGGGCAGATCTGCTGCTTCTGCTGTCGGCTGGGGGCAGATCTGCTGCTTCTGCTGTCGGCTGGGGGCAGATCTGCTGCTTCTGCTGTCGGCTGGGGGCAGATCTGCTGCTTCTGCTGTCGGCTGGGGTCAGATCTGAGGCTTCTGCTGTCGGCTGGGGGCAGATCTGCTGCTGCTTCTGCTGTCGGCTGGGGGCAGATCTGCTGCTTCTGCTGTCAGCTGGGGGCAGATCTGCTGCTTCTGCTGTCGGCTGGGGTCAGATCTGAGGCTTCTGCTGTCGGCTGGGGGCAGATCTGCTGCTGCTTCTGCTGTCGGCTGGGATCAGATCTGCTGCTTCTTCTGTTGTCGGCTGGGGTCAGATCTGCTGCTTCTGCTGTCGGCTGGGGTCAGATCTGCTGCTTCTTCTGCTGTCGGCTGGGGGCAGATCTGCTGTCGGCTGGGGGCAGATCTGCTGCTGCTTCTGCTGTCGGCTGGGGGCAGATCTGCTTCCTCTGCTGTCGGCTGGGGGCAGATCTGCTGCTTCCTCTGCTGTCGGCAGATCTGCTGCTTCCTCTGCTGTCGGCTGGGGGCAGATCTGCTGCTTCTGCTGGGGGCAGATCTGCTTCCTCTGCTGTCGGCTGGGGGAAGATCTGCTTCTTCCTCTACTGTTGGCTGGGGGCAGATCTGCTGCTTCCTCTGCTGTTGGCTGGGGGCAGATCTGCTGCTTCCTCTGCTGTTGGCTGGGGGCAGATCTGCTGCTTCCTCTGCTGTTGGCTGGGGGCAGATCTGCTGCTTCCTCTGCTGTCGGCTGGAGGCAGATCTGCTGCTTCCTCTGCTGTTGGCTGGGGGCAGATCTGCTTCCTCTGCTGTTGGCAGATCTGCTGCTTCCTCTGCTGTCGGCTGTGGGCAGATCTGCTGCTTCCTCTGCTGTCGGCTGGGGGCAGATCTGCTGCTTCCTCTGCTGTCGGCTGGGGGGGAGATCTGCTGCTGCTTCTGCACTTCGCTTGGGGCAGATCTGCTGTCGGCTGGGGGCAGATCTGCTGCTTCTGCTGTCGGCTGGGGCAGATCTGCTTCCTCTGCTGTCGGGTGGGTGCAGATCTGCTTCCTCTGCTGTCGGCTGGGGGCATATCTGCTGCTTCCTCTGCTGTCGGCTGGGGGGCAGATCTGCTGCTTCTGCTGTCGGCTGGGGGCAGATCTGCTGCTGCTTCTGCTGTCGGCTGGGGGCAGATCTGCTTCTGCTATTGGCTGGGGCAGATTTGCTGATTCTGCACTTGGCTGGGTGCAGATTTGCTGCTGCTTCTGCTGTCAGCTGGGGGCAGATCTGCTTCTGCTGTCGGCTGGGGGCAGATCTGCTGCTGCTTCTGCTGTCGGCTGGGGGCAGATTTGCTGCTTCTGCTGTCCGCTGGGGGCAGATCTGCTGCTTCTGCTGTCGGCTGGGGGCAGATCTGCTGCTTCTGCTGTCGGCTGGGGGCAGATCTGCTGCTTCTGCTGTCGGCTGGGGTCAGATCTGAGGCTTCTGCTGTCGGCTGGGGGCAGATCTGCTGCTGCTTCTGCTGTCGGCTGGGGTCAGATCTGCTGCTTCTGCTGTCGGCTGGGGTCAGATCTGCTGCTTCTGCTGTCGGCTGGGGTCAGATCTGAGGCTTCTGCTGTCGGCTGGGGGCAGATCTGCTGCTTCTGCTGTCGGCTGGGGTCAGATCTGAGGCTTCTGCTGTCGGCTGGGGGCAGATCTGCTGCTGCTTCTGCTGTCGGCTGGGATCAGATCTGCTGCTTCTTCTGTTGTCGGCTGGGGTCAGATCTGCTGCTTCTGCTGTCGGCTGGGGTCAGATCTGCTGCTTCTTCTGCTGTCGGCTGGGGGCAGATCTGCTGTCGGCTGGGGGCAGATCTGCTGTCGGCTGGGGGCAGATCTGCTTCTGCTTTTGGCTGGGGGCAGATCTGCTTCTGCTTTTGGCTGGGGGGCAGATCTGCTTCTGCTGTCGGCTGGGGGCAGATCTGCTTCTGCTCTCGGCTGGGGGCAGATCTGCTTCTGCTGTTGGCTGGGGGCAGATTTGCTGCTTCGGCTGGGGGCAGATCTGCTTCTTCCTCGTTGGGTTTGGATCAGAAGAGGTGGCAAGTCCTGTATGTGATCGTCTAGGGTGCGGGAATTCCATCTTGCCGGAGAACCAAACCGTAGTGTGCAGGATCTGCAGCCCTTATGATAGAGCTGTAGATGTCATGGAAAACATCTATAAGGAAATCTATGGCTCTGTCTGCACCTATAGTGGCATTACCTGCTCCCATGGGAAAAGCAGATGGGCCACCAAGTTGGACCTGGCCTCGTCCTCGTGATCGCCTTTCTGGTAGCCAGTTGGCATCCACAAGTAGTGCTTGATTATTGTCATCTTCTTTCACCTCCGTTGTTTCGTCAGATAGTCAAATGTGTGATGTGCCGCCAGGAAACTCAACTCAATAGAATAGTGACTGCAGCTCTGGAGGTGACTGGAGTATAAGACATGATGTAAAAGCAGAATAGTGACCGCAGCTCTGAAGATGACTGAAAGAGCTGTGTAACATCTGTCTGGGATGATTTAGTGACTTCTGCATTGAGCAGGGGTTTGGACCAGATGGCCCAGGAGGTCCCTTCCAACTCTACCATTCTAGGATTCTATGAAGATAAGACATGATGTAACAGCATAATAGTGACTGCAGCTCTGAAGGTGACTGTATAGGATGTGAAATAAAAGTAGGACGTAGTCATCCAGGTGGATGTGGAGTTTCTGTGTGCAGCAGCTTTGTGTGTAACTCTGTGGATGATGTGCCCATATCTCCTCCATACAGGATCTGAAACAGACGCTCTCTCAGGAGCTGGACTTCGAGAATGAGGGACAGAATGCTGAGCGCTGTGCACAGGACCTCCGAAAACTGCCCTATGTGGTAATCCCCCGTGTACACTGGGATTATACCAGTAAGGTGAGAACCTTCCACGCATGTCCATAAACCTCTCATCAATCATGCAATTTATGGAGAAAAGAGTTGGCACCTCATAATCACAATTTTGTATATTCATTCAATCTCATTGACCCCGATGTGTAACATCCACCACTGCCCCAATATATAACCTCTCTCTTGTTGCCCCCAACCTGGTGTGTAACTTCCGGCCCCCTCGCCCCCGGGCCTGGTGTGTAACCTCCGGCCCCCTAGCCCCCGGGCCTGGTGTGTAACTTCCGGCCCCCTCGCCCCCGGGCCTGGTGTGTAACCTCCGGCCCCCTAGCCCCCAGGCCTGGTGTGTAACCTCTAGCCCCCGGGCCCGGTGTGTAACCTCCGGCCCCCTAGACCCCGGGCCTGGTGTGTAACCTCCGGCCCCCGGGCCTGGTGTGTAACCTCTGGCCCCCTAGCCCCCTGGGCCTGGTGTGTAACCTCCGGCCCCCGGGCCTGGTGTGTAACCCCCGGCCCCCTCGTCCCCGGGCCTGGTGTGTAACCTCCGGCCCCCAGGCCTGGTGTGTAACCTCTAGCCCCCGGGCCCGGTGTGTAACCTCTGGCCCCCTAGCCCCCGGGCCTGGTGTGTAACCTCCGGCCCCCTAGCCCCCGGGCCTGGTGTGTAACCTCCGGCCCCCGGGCCTGGTGTGTAACCTCCGGCCCCCTAGCCCCAAGGCCTGGTGTGTAACCTCTTGCCCTGAGCCTGGTGTGTAACCTCCTGCCCCCTAGCCCCCAGGCCTGGTGTGTAACCTCTTGCCCTGAGCCTGGTGTGTAACCTCCGGCCCCCTAGCCCCAAGGCCTGGTGTGTAACCTCTTGCCCTGAGCCTGGTGTGTAACCTCCAGCCCCCTAGCCCCAAGGCCTGGTGTGTAACCTTCGGCCCCCTAGCCCCCAGGCCTGGTGTGTAACCTCCGGCCCCCTAGCCCCCAGGCCTGGTGTGTAACCTCTTGCCCTGAGCCTGGTGTGTAACCTTCGGCCCCCTAGCCCCCAGGCCTGGTGTGTAACCTCCGGCCCCCTAGCCCCAAGGCCTGGTGTGTAACCTCTTGCCCTGAGCCTGGTGTGTAACCTCCAGCCCCCTAGCCCCAAGGCCTGGTGTGTAACCTTCGGCCCCCTAGCCCCCAGGCCTGGTGTGTAACCTCCGGCCCCCTAGCCCGCGGGCCTGGTGTGTAGCCTCCGGCCCCCTAGCCCGCGGGCCTGGTGTGTAACCTCCGGCCCCCTAGCCCCCGGACCTGGTGTGTAACCTCCGGCCCCCTAGCCCCCGGGCCTGGTGTGTAACCTCCGGCCCCCTAGCCCCCGGGCCTGGTGTGTAACCTCCGGCCCCCGGGCCTGGTGTGTAACCTCCGGCCCCCTAGCCCCAAGGCCTGGTGTGTAACCTCTTGCCCTGAGCCTGGTGTGTAACCTCCTGCCCCCTAGCCCCCAGGCCTGGTGTGTAACCTCTTGCCCTGAGCCTGGTGTGTAACCTCCGGCCCCCTAGCCCCAAGGCCTGGTGTGTAACCTCTTGCCCTGAGCCTGGTGTGTAACCTCCAGCCCCCTAGCCCCAAGGCCTGGTGTGTAACCTTCGGCCCCCTAGCCCCCAGGCCTGGTGTGTAACCTCCGGCCCCCTAGCCCCCAGGCCTGGTGTGTAACCTCTTGCCCTGAGCCTGGTGTGTAACCTTCGGCCCCCTAGCCCCCAGGCCTGGTGTGTAACCTCCGGCCCCCTAGCCCCAAGGCCTGGTGTGTAACCTCTTGCCCTGAGCCTGGTGTGTAACCTCCAGCCCCCTAGCCCCAAGGCCTGGTGTGTAACCTTCGGCCCCCTAGCCCCCAGGCCTGGTGTGTAACCTCCGGCCCCCTAGCCCGCGGGCCTGGTGTGTAGCCTCCGGCCCCCTAGCCCGCGGGCCTGGTGTGTAACCTCCGGCCCCCTAGCCCCCGGACCTGGTGTGTAACCTCCGGCCCCCTAGCCCCCGGGCCTGGTGTGTAACCTCCGGCCCCCTAGCCCCAAGGCCTGGTGTGTAACCTCTTGCCCTGAGCCTGGTGTGTAACCTCCGGCCCCCTATCCCCAAGGCCTGGTGTGTAACCTCTTGCCCTGAGCCTGGTGTGTAACCTCCGGCCCCCTAGCCCCAAGGCCTGGTGTGTAACCTCTTGCCCTGAGCCTGGTGTGTAACCTCCAGCCCCCTAGCCCCCAGGCCTGGTGTGTAACCTCCGGCTCCCTCGCCCCCAGGCCTGGTGTGTAGCCTCCGGCCCCCTCGCCCCGAGCCTGGTGTGTAACCTTCGGCCCCCTAGCCCCCAGGCCTGGTGTGTAACCTCTTGCCCCGAGCCTGGTGTGTAACCCCCGGCCCCCTAGCCCCCGGCCTGGTGTGTAACCTCCGGCCCCCTAGCCCCCAGGCCTGGTATGTAACCTCTTGCCCCGAGCCTGGTGTGTAACCTCCGGCCCCCTAGCCCCCGGGCCTGGTGTGTAACCTCTGGCCCCCTAGCCCCCATGCCTGGTGTGTAACCTCTTGCCCTGAGCCTGGTGTGTAACCTCCAGCCCCCTCGCCCCCAGGCCAGGTGTGTAACCTCCGGCCCCCTAGCCCCCAGGCCAGGTGTGTAACCTCCGGCCCCCTAGCCCCCGGGCCAGGTGTGTAACCTCCGGCCCCCTAGCCCCCATGCCTGGTGTGTAACCTCTTGCCCTGAGCCTGGTGTGTAACCTCCAGCCCCCTCGCCCCCAGGCCTGGAGTGTAACCTCCAGCCCCCTCGCCCCCAGGCCTGGTGTGTAGCCTTCGGCCCCATCGCCCCGAGCCTGATGTGTAACCTTCGGCCCCCTAGCCCCCAGGCCTGGTGTGTAACCTCTTGCCCCGAGCCTGGTGTGTAACCTCCAGCCTCCTAGCCCCCAGGCCTGGTGTGTAACCTCCAGCCCCCTCGCCCACAGGCCTGGTGTGTAGCCTCTGGCCCCCTCGCCCCGAGCCTGGTGTGTAACCTTCGGCCCCCTAGCCCCTGGGCCTGGTGTGTAAACTCCGGGCTCCTAGCCCCCGGGTTTGGTGTGTAACCTCTCGCCCCCCGGGCCAGGTGTGTAACCTCTGGCCCCCTCGCCCCGAGCCTGGTGTGTAACCTTCAGCCCCCTAGCCCCTGGGCCTGGTGTGTAACCTCCGGGCCTGGTGTGTAACCTCTGGCCCCCTCGCCCCGGGCCTGGTGTGTAACCTTCAGCCCCCTCCCCCTAGACCTGGTGTGTAAACTTCGGGTCCCTAGCCCCTGGGCTTGGTGTGTAACCTCTGGCCCCCTCACCCACGGTGTGTAACCCAGCTCCGGCCCCCTCGCCCCCGGGCTTGGTGTGTAACCTTTGGCCCCTGAGCCTGGTGTGTAACCTCTGGCCCCTGAGTCCCTGAACCTGGTGTGTAACCTCCTGCCCCCTCGCCCCCAGGCCTGGTGTGCAGCCTCCGGCCCCCCTCGCCCCCGGGCTTGGTGTGTAACCTCTGGCCCCCTCGCCCCTGGGCCTGGTGTGTAAACTCCGGGCCCCTAGCCCCCGGGCTTGGTGTGTGACCTCCCACCCCCAGGACTGGTGTGTAACTTCCGCCCATAACATTTCTTCCTTCTGAATCTTCACCGAATGGATAGTTTTGCTAATGATCTGCAAATGGTGAAAAAATGGAAATAAAATTTCAAAACCTCTGGACTTTTTCAGTCTGGAATCCGAGCATCACGCACAGAAATGACAGCCAAGGCAGAGCGTGCATCATGAAGGTAATTATTCTGCCGCTGACTGTACGAATCATCAGAATCCGCTGCCGGCAGCTCCTGAGTGATCACTGACCAATGACGTCCCCATTGTGCTCGAAGTAGACAAGTCAGGAGACTCTGTGGGCATCACCTGTGCAATCAAAAACCAATGACCATGACCAGTGAATGGACCAAGGAGATTGAACAAGATTCTACAGGGGAGCAACTGGCTACGTCGATGGTGCCGTGAGCAACATTTTGGATTTCTTGACCATGTAGTGAATTACATGTATGATGGACTCCTTGCTAGAGATGGGTTGCATCTAAGGAAAACGTATATTTGGTAGATGCTTACTACACTCATCAGGAGGGCTTAAAACTAAAGCAATATGGGATGCTCTAAATATAGTTTAAGAACCTGCTATTAGAAGTGGAAATAAAGAACAAAAACTGAATGAAAATAGGGGATCAAGAGACACAGACTACAAACTAAAATGTGTCTATACAACTTCACAGAGCATGGGAAACAAACAAGGAGAATTGGAGCTGCTACACAGGAAGAGAGAGAGGATGTTATAGGCATCACTGAAACTTGGCAGGATAATATACATGAATGGAATGCAAACCTTCAAGGCTAAAATTTTTATTAGAAACAGGATTAACAAGAGGGGAGGAGGTGTTGCATATGTTAGGAAAATATATCTCCATAGAGATCCAAGCTTCAGAGACTGGTTGCTCTGCAGCAACTGTTTGGGTAAGAATACCAGGAGAGAAGAACAGAAAGGACACTATTGTAGATGTTTACTATAGGCCACCTGGACAGACTGAAGATATGGATAAACTATATTTTTTCAATGGGTACAGAAAATATTCAGACCCCTGTAAATTTTTCACTCTTTATTTCATTGCAGCCATTTGATAAATTCAAAAAAGTTCTTTATTTCTCATTAATGTGCACTCTGCACCCCATCTTGACTAAAAAAAACAAATGTAGAAATTTTTGCAAATTTATTAAAAACGAAAAACTGAAATCTGACATGGTCATAAGTATTCAGCCCCTTTGCTCAGTATTGACTACAAGCACCTTTTGAGCTAGTACAGCCATGAGTCTTCTTGGGAATGATGCCACAAGTTTTTCACACCTGGATTTGGGGATTCTCTGCCATTCTTCCTTGCAGATCCTCTCCAGTTCCGTCAGGTTGGATGGTGAACGTTGGTGGACAGACATTTTCAGGTCTCTCCAGAGATGTTCAATTGGGTTTAGGTCAGGGCTCTGGCTGGGCCAGTCAAGAATGGTCACAGAGTTGTTCTGAAGCCACTCCTTTGTTATTTTAGCTGTGTGCTTAGGGTCATTGTCTTGTTGGAAGGTGAGCCTTCGGCCAAGTCTGAGGTCCAGAGTACTCTGGAAGAGGTTTTCATCCGGGATATGCCTGTACTTGGCTGCCTTCATGTTTCCTTCAGTGGCAACCAGTCGTCCTGTCTCTACAGCTGAAAAACACCCCCATAGCATGATGCTGCCACCACCATGTTTCGGATTGTATTGGATAGGTGATGAGCAGTACCTGGTTTTCTCCAAACATACCACTTAGAACATTTAGTGATAATTCTGTCTTCGTCTCATCAGACCAGAGAATCTTATTTCTCATAGTCTGGGAGTCCTTCATGTGTTTTTCAGCAAACTCTATGCAGCTTTCATATGTCTTGCACTGAGGAGAGGCTTCCGTCTGGCCACTCTGCCATAAAGGCCCGACTGGTGGAGGGCTGCAGTGATAGTTGACTTTGTGGAACTTTCTCCCATCTCCCTATCTTTGGAGTTCAGCCACTGTGATCTTGGGGTTCTTCTTTACCTCTCTCCCCAAGGCTCTTCTTCCACAATTGCTCAGTTTGGTTGGACGGCCAGGTCTAGGAAGACTTCTGGTGGTCCCAAACTTCTTCCATTTAAGGATTAAATGTGCTCTTAGGAACCTTGAGTACTGCAGAAATTCTTTTGTAACCTTGGCCAGATCTGCGCCTTGCCACAATTCTGTCTCTGAGCTCCTTGGCCAGTTCCTTTGGCCTCATGAATGTCATTTGGTGTGACATGCACTGTGAGCTGTGAGGTCTTATATAGACAGGTGTGCGCCTTTACACACCAAGTCCTATCAGTGTAATTACACACAGCTGGACTCCAGTGAAGGAGTAGAACCATCTCAAGGAGGATCACAAGGAAATGGACAGCATGTGACTTACATATGAGTGTCTGAGCAAAGGGACTGAATACTTATGATCATGGGAGATTTCAGTTTTTCTTTTCTAATTAATTTGAAAAAAATTCTACATTTCTGTTTTCTTCAGTAAAGATGGGGTGCAGAGTGCACATTAATGAGAAAAAAATGAACTTTTCTGAATTAACCAAATGGCTGCAATGAAACAAAGAGTGAAAAATGTTAAGGGGTCTGAATACTTTCCGTACCCACTGTATGACAGCCTGATCTCAAATTATGACGTAGTGATCATGGGAGATTTTAACCATCCAGATATTTGTTGGGAATCTCACTCAGGCAAAAGTACTGGGTCCAAAATGTTATCTTCTCTTGCTGACAACTTTATCTTTCAAAAGATAGAAGAGAGAACACGAGGCTCTGCCATCTTGGACCTAATTCTTTAAAACAAGGAGGAAATGGTTGGGGAATAATAATAATAAATGTTGTTTTTATGGCGCTGACATATTCCACAGCACTTTACATTTCAGAGGGGATTTGTACAGACAATAGACATTACAGCATAACAATAATCACATAGATCATAACAGATACCAAGAGGAGTGAGGGCCCTGCTCGCAAGCTTACAGTCTATGAGGAAGTAAACTGGTGGCCGGGAAATTAGGAGACCGCGATCATGCGATCTTCGAATGTTGGATTATGAGAGGTGGACCACCAGCGAAGACTCGACTTTAAGGTTGGACTTAGAAAGAGGGTATGAAAGGTCCAATGGCCGGATGTTCTAAAGGACAGAAATGTCCAAGAAGGATGGGAGATTTTACTAAATGAAATTCTCACTACACAATCAGTAACAATCCCGAAAAGAAGTAAGAATTGGAAGCGTTTAAAGAGACCAGGGTGGAAGAACACAGAACTTATCACTTGATAAAAAGGAAAAAAGAAATGTATATGAAATAGAAAGGGGGCCTATCTAAAGAAGAATATAATGCGGTCTGCAGGGAAACAAGGGCAAGAGATAGAAGAACTAAAGCCAGTAGTGAAGTGAGGCTTCCAAGCGAGACCAAAAGTAGCAAAAAGGATTTGGGGGTATGTCAAAGCAAAAGCGAAATCAAGTGTGCTATAGGATTTTTACAGGGTGAAAAGGGTGAAGTGGTCAGAAATGATGTTGAGAAGCCGAACTTGTAAATTCCTATTTTGAATCTGTGTTCTCTAAGAAAGCAAACGTAATGTAACATCAACCAGATGATTATGTATTATTATAGCGCCATTTATTCCATGGCGCTTTACATGTGAGGAGGGGTGCACATAATACATACAAGTACAATAATCTTACACAATACAAGTCACGACTGGTCCAGGAGGAGAGAGGACCCTGCCCGCGAGGGCTCACAATCTACAAGGGATGGGTGAGAATACAGTAGGCGAGGGTAGAGCTGGTCGTGCAGCGGTTTGGTGGATCGGTGGTTACTGCAGGTTATAGGCTTGTCGGAAGAGGTCGGTCTTCAGGTTCCTTTTGAAGGTTTCCATGGTAGGCAAGAGTCTGATATGATGTGGTAGAGAGTTCCAGAGTAGGGGGATGCGCGGGAGAAATTGTGTATGCGATTGTGGGAATAGGAGATAAGAGGGGAGTACTGAAGGAGATCTTGTGAGGATCGGAGGTTGCGTGCAGGAAAGTACCGGGAGACGCGGTCACAGATGTATGATGGACTCAGGTTGTGGATGGCTTTGTATGTCATGGTTAGGGTTTTGAACTAGTGTCTTTTGGTAATGGGGAGCCAGTGCAGGGATTGACAGAGGGGAGAGGCCGGGGAATAGCGGGGGACAGTTGGATTAGACGGACAGCAGAGTTTAGAATAAATTGGAGGGGTGCAAGAGTGTTCAAGGGGAGGCCACAGAGCAGGAGGTTGCAGTAGTCAAGGCGGGAGATGAGGGCATGGAGTAGAGTTTTTGCAGATTCTTGGTTGAGGAATGTACGGGTCTGGAAATATTTTTGAGTTGAAGTTGGCAGGAAGTGGAAAGGGTTTGGATATGTGATTTGAAAGAGAGATCAGTGTCAAGGATAACCCCGAGGCAGCGAGCTTGTGGGACTGGAGAGAGTGGGCAGCCGTTTACTTTAATGGATAGGTCCGTGGGGGGGTCGCGTGAGATGGGGGAAAGATGATTAATTCTGTTTTGTCCATATTAAGCTTTAGCAATATAGCGGAGAAGAAGGATGAAATAGCAGACAATCATTGAGGGATTCTGGTTAGTAGGGAGGTGATATCTGGTCCAGAGATGTAGATGTGTGTCAGCAGCATAGAGGTGATACTGAAAGCCGTGAGATTCTATGAGCTGTCTGAGGCCAAAGGTGTAAATGGAGAAGAGCAGGGGTCCTAGGAATGAACTTTGTGGGACTCCGACAGATAGGGGGCGCGGTGAGGAGGTGGTGTGTGAGTGGGAGACGCTGAATGTCCGGTCTGTTAGGTATGACGCAATCCAAGATAGGGCCAAGTCTGTGATACCAAGAGATGAGATGTAGTAATAGGGAATGGTCCACTGTGTCAAAGGCAGAGGACAGGTCCAGGAGGAGGAGCACAGAGTAGTGTCGCTTGGCCTTGGTGGTTAATAGGTCATTGGTGACCTTAGCTAGGGCAGTTTCAGTGGAGTTGTTGTGACCGGAAGCCAGATTGTAAGCGGTGAAAGAGGGAGCAAGGAAAGAGGAGAGTTCAAGATGGACGTGTTGTTCCAGTAGTTTTGAGGCATAGGGGAGAAGTGATATAGGGCGATAGCTAGATACAGAGGATGGGTCAAGAGAGGGCCTTTTGAGGATAGGTGTGATGGAGGCATGTTTAAAGCTTGAGGGGAAAACACCAGTTATTAGTGATAGGTTGAAGAGGTGAGTTAGGGTTGGGATGAAGACTGTGGTGAGGTTTGGGATGAAGTGGGATGGGATCGGGTAAAGTGCACAGGTGGTGAGATGTGATCTTGAGAGTAGAGTGGTGTTTGTATAACTGTTTAGGGTTGTGAGAAGAGGGAGGATATGAGAGATGAGAAGTAGGTTTGTTTTGCTGCAGCGAGTGTGGCCTTGAAAGTAGTGAGGGACTGTTTGATTGCGATGAAGTCCTCATTGGAGTGTGATCTTTTCCATATCCGCTCAGCAGCCCTGGAAGCCCGCCTCAGTTCTTTGGTCAGGCTGGTGTGCCAGGGTTGTCTGTTGATTTTGCGAGCTTTGGTATGTGTGAGAGGTGCAACTTATTACAAAGCTACAGCTATTGTAGTGTTATATAGAGTGGATCTTCACGGTTCCATTGAAGGAATAAAATAATCCACACTATCCTGGTCTAGATGAATTACATCCTAGGGTACTGAGAGAGCAGAGGAAATTGCAGTCCCAGAAGATTGGAGAAGCGGCAATTGTTGTTCCCTATCTTCAAATAAGGAAAGAAGACAGAGCCAGGAAATTTCAGGACAGTGAGTCTTACTTCTATACCAGGAAAGATCTTTGAGTGAATTATTAAAATCATGTATGTAAGAACTTGTATAATAATACAGTAGTTAACCTGAGCCAGCAGGGGTTTGTAGCAAACAAGTCATACCAGATTAATCTAATTTCCTTCTATGATGAATCACTGAGTAGGTGGATCAGGGAAATGCGGTCAATATAGTATATCTTGACTTCAGCAAAGCATTTGATAAAGTATCTCATACTATATTGAAAAAATGACCAAGTATGAGATTGACAAGGCTACTCAGAGTGGTCATAAATGGTTGCACATCCAATTGAAAAAGTGTTTTAAGTGGGGTACCACAAGGCTCTCCTGGCCCCAGTGTTGTTCAACATTTTTATAAATGATCTAGATAAGGGAACTGAAGGTAAACTGATCAAATTTGCAGACCATGCAAAGCTAGGAGGGATAGCTAACAGTAGAGAAGAGAGAGAGAGGATTTAGAATAATCTTGATAAGCTTGAAGAATGGGCAGGACCTAATAGAAAGGCATTTAACAGGGAGAAATGCAAGATTCTACATCTCTGCAAGAAAAACGAATATTACATCTACAGGATAGGAGGAATAGAACTAAGCTACAGCACGTGTGAAAAAGACGGGTATACTAATAGATCACAGAGTGAATATGAGTCAACAGTGTGATGCAGCAGCTAAAAAGACAAACACAGTTCTAGGATGTATTAAGAGAAGCATACAGTCTAGATCACGTGAAGTCATTATTTCCCTCTACTCCTCTTTGGTCAGACCTCATCTGGAATATTGTGTCCAGTTCTGGGCGCCACATTTTAAAAAAGACATCAACAAACTGGAGCAAGTTCATAAAAGAGCGACCAGAATGGTGAGTGGACTGCAAGCCCTGTCCTACAAGGAACTGTTAAAGGATCTGGGAATGTTTATCTTACAATAAAGAAGACTGAGAGGAGACTTAAAGCTGTCTACAAATATCTCAAGGGCTGTCACATTGTAGAAGGATCAACTTTATTCTCATTTGCACAAGGAAAGAATAGAAGCAATAAAATGAAACTAAAAGAGAAAAGATGTAGATTGAATATTAGAGAACTTTCTGACAACTAGTGAGATCAATGAGTTGAACAAGCTGCCATGAGATGTGGTGAGTTCTCCTTCAATGGAAGTCTTCAAACAGCGGCTGGACAGACATCTGTCTGGGATTGTTAAGTGAATCCTGGTTTGAGGGGGGGGTTGGACCAGATGGCCCAGGAGGTCCCTTCTAGCTCTTCACATCCTATGATAATTTCGTCCCCGATGCCGCAGCGACGGAAGCTCTTTTAGGACACACAGGCACTCACAGGAGCACAAGGAAAATGTGGTCAGTGTTGTGTTTAAAATAAGAAATTAGAATACACCGCACACTCTAATGGTTTTCTATGCAAAAAATTGAATTTTATTCACGAGACATAAACAAAGGAGCAAAACAAATATGTAGGAAGCGACTGGAAATTACGACGTTTCGACCCTCCCGAGTCCTACTCATACAGTCGCTGAAATACAAAACAGAAATAAATATCAATAACAACATAAAGTATATATGCGTTCACATGTTGCACCAAGAAGAAACAAGCAAAATAAAATAAACACCCGTAAGCATATTGCAGTGTAATTAGTGGTAACCATAGAACATAACAAGCACCAACTGATCACCAAAGAGGTTAAGGAGGCAAAAAGACCATGAAGCCAGGTGCATAGAGTTTAGAGGGAACCAGCTGCTTATTAGGTCAAAAAAAGAAAGCAAAGTAGGAGGCCAAGGAGTTTGAATGGAGATAGTCAGTAAGGAGATAACGTTTTTTGGATAAAGTTTGGGTTTACCGTATTATTCCCTACAGCAATTCCCACATTTCTTGGGGATCCTTCAATCTGCTACTATTTCTATGATAAGGTAACTGACTGAGCGCTCACCAGTTTATTTCATTCATGTCCACTCCACTGGTCCACCCACCAAATCAATGTAACACTGATCTATTAATGACTGGGAATGGAGACTAGAGGCTTCCAGCTGCTGTACATTGTCCCCCCCACATCATAATCCCAGGAGCAGGACCGCTGTGACCTTCTCGTGAAACTTTGTCAGAGCTGCCCACGTTGCCTTGTCAGATTCAAGAAATATCTCCGTGATCTGTTCTGCAAGTGAAATTAGACATCACACACCCAGACCAAGGTATCCGGGTCTACACAAACCTATCAGAGACGCTGACAGGACAGACGCTCGACTACAGGGGTCCAGCAGACCTCAGCCACCTCACAGGCCGTCATTCTGAAGACCAGGAAGGCAGTTGAGGCTGGAATGGAGGCCTGTCTTCTTCAGCAATGAGTCCAGCATTTGTCTTGGTTGCAGTGATAACTGAAGAATAGTCTAGACCATATAGTCCTCACCATAAAGAGGCCTCCACAAAGGATTGTAACTGTCCCAGGAGTCGTTTTTCCACACGACACCAGGCCACCTGTTCCTATTGCTACTGTGAGCGCCTGCGTTTCCTGAAGCTTCGCCCTTGGTTGCAATGCTTCTAGACTTGCCTCCATATGAGGGATGTGATTGGTCGGGGATTACACTGGAGCGGCCAGCAGTGGATCCTGATGATCTATTTACTCAGACATCCCATAATAACCTCAGTGACATCAGTCAAGGCCGGAGGTGCCGGGATTTTTGTGCGAGGCTCAGAATCCAGGCTGGAGAATCCAGAGGATTTATTCATGTTGTCTCCATTTCCCGTCATGTGGAGATCAGTGACTCTCCATCCTGTGATCTCCATCATCCCTCACTTCTTCTTGGGGTACAATTTCAGTGTTGTGGAGGGTTTATTAAACAGAGCACCATGAAGTGAGGAGACCACCCAGAACTATAAACTTCCTCACATTTCCAGTATATGTGGAGCAGACTGTCTAAATGTCTGTCTGTTTTCTTACAGCGGGTCCTGACAGCTGACTATTGCGAGGGCTGCAAGGTCAGCAGTGTGGAGGGCATTAAGCAGCAGGGCCTGGAACTGAAGGATGTGAGTACCTGGAGGACATTGCATAAAGCAGGTGCCCCCTGCTAGAGAAGCCTGGCCTCCATGAGGTTGTGGAGGAGAGATTCCAGAGTCTGATCCCTGTGAGGAGGACCCTTGTAGTCTCTTATCTCTTGACATTGCATTGAGGATGGCAGTGCAGAATGTGCCCCTGGTGTCTCCAGCAGACGGTGTGCCAGGATTTGGGCTTTTTTTTCTTTGTTCATCTGACAACTGATGGTTCTGCAGCAGCTTCAGGTGACGTTACCAGAGGTCAGCGTCTTCTGTCCTCACAAAGCCCTCATCTCAGCCCAGATTCTGCCACCCCTCAACCTGTCTCTGTAAACAGCTGCACCCGCGTGTCTGCACATCTTGCCCACTTGATGGCGGTCATCTCGTGTCTACCACAAGCAGCAGCTCTCCCCTCTTTTTCATGTCTGATCCGTAATCTCTCTCTGTATGGGGATAGGATTTTCCATTTCAGCTTGTGGCTTTTATCTATTGAAGATTTTTTTCAGGTGGCTGAAAAAGTGATAAAAGTTTTTGCAGAGCAGATCTTCTTCACAGGATTCATCCATGCCGACCCTCACCCTGGAAATGGTAATTTCCATTCTTCCAGATGTTTTCTGCTTGGTGATAGCATTTATGGTGGGATTGTGCGTTGGCTTGTGCTGAGCCCTCTAGGACATGCTTTACACTTACGACTCCATGCCCCCTTTTCTTTTCAGTGCTGGTCAATGTGGGTCCTGATGGGCGAGCTCGGCTGGTCCTGCTGGATCATGGACTCTATGAATATCTGAGTGAGAGGTAATCCATGGTTTTATCTTGTCTCCTGCTTGCCGTGCTCTTGTTTCATGTGTCTTGTCTCTGACAGAGATCGCACTGCACTCTGTAAACTTTGGAGGTCTATTGTACTACGGGACCGTCAGCGTATGGAGGAATTTTCTGCTCAGCTAGGAGTCAAAGGCAAGTGAGTGGGGTAACCATTGTAATGTCAGAGCCATTATCTGGTGGTGCAGATACTAGTAGCATGGCTATTGTCCTCACTAATGGACTCCATCCAGGTCTGAAAGAATCATCTGATCATGTGCCACCAGCTGTAGTTTTGTGGTGTGCGCTCTCGCAGTATAAACAGCAGTATGGGAGCAAGTCATGGATGCTGCCAGCTCTTCATCCTGCAAGTGCAGGTCTCAAGGAAAGCATCCCAGTCGCTGTCATGCAGAAATCTGACTCTTCAATATTCTTCAGCTGTCCATTGGTGATTCCTTGTATCCTGTCTTCTTGTTGTGTCTCATATCTAGGACAATATGACATCTATATGTGAGTGGTGAACAAGTCTTCTTGTCTTCCCTGAAGATTACTTCCTGTTCTGTGAAATCCTCCTGCAGCGCCCCCTATCACTGACGGGGACACTGGGCAACGCGCTGACTCTGGAAGAGACGCAGTATATGCAGGACATGGCCAAGGAGCACTTTGATGACATCATTCGAGTTCTTCGTGCGTTACCGCGGCCCATGCTGCTAGTCTTCCGAAACCTGAATACTGTCCGCTCTCTTAATATAGGATTGGGGGCGTCGGCTGACCGCTATCTTCTCATGGCCCACAGGTGATTGGTAGTGTCTGAGGCTGGAGGAAGGGCGATCACATGGGGCACTAGCGTCAATGGTTGGTGGTGCCTGAGGCTGGACAAAGGGTGGTTACATGGAGCACAGGGGTTGGTGGTGCGCGTGGCTGGGGGAAAGACTGTTGCATGGAGTGCAAGCAGCAATAGTTGGTGGTTCCCAAGGCTGGAGGAAGGGCAGTTGCATGAAGAGTGAGCGTTGATGGTTGGTGGTGCCTGAGACTGAAGGAAGAGTGGTTGCATGGAGCGCAAGCATCGATGGCTGGTGGTGTTTGAGGCTGGGGGAAAGGCGGTTGCATGGAGAGCAAATGTCAATGATTGGTGGTGCCTTAGGCTGGAGGAAAGGCAGTTGCATTGAAAGTGATTGTCGATGATTGGTAGTGCCTGAGCCTGGAGGAGAGGCGGTTGCATGGAAAGCGAATATCAAGGATTGTTGGTGCCTTAGGCGGGAAGAAAGGTGGTTCTGCATGGAAAGCGAATGTCAATGATTGATGGTGCCTGAGGCTGGAGGAAAGACTATTGCATGGAGAACGAGTGTCGATGATTGGTGGTGCCTGAGGCTGGAAGAAAGGCAGTTGTGCATGGAGAGCTAATGTCAATGATCGGTGGTGCCTGAGGCTTGAGGAAAGACTGTTGCATGGAGAACGAGTGTCAATGATTGGTGGTGCCTGAGGCTGGAAGAAAGGCGGTTGCATGGAAAGCAGATGTCAATGATTGGTGGTGCCTGAGGCTGGAGTAAAGGCTGTTGCATGGAGAACGAGTGTCGATTATTGATGGTGCCTGAGGCTGGAGGAAAGTGAGTGTCAATGATTGGTGGTGCCTTAGGCTGGAAGAAAGACAGTTGTGCATGGAGAGCGAATGTCAATGATTGGTGGTGCCTGAGGCTGGAAGAAAGGCAGTTGCATTGAAAGTGAGTGTCGATGATTGGTGGTGCCTTAGGCTGGATTAGAGGCGGTTGCATGGAGAGCGTATGTCATTGATTGTTGGTGCCTTAAGGCCCCGTCACCCGCAGTGATCTCGCTAGCGAGATCGCTGATTTTGTGACGCCACAGCGATCTCGCCAGCGATATCGCTGTGTGACATGGATCGACTGGGCCCCCCCTGCCGGGTATCGCTGATCGTGCTCAATGGTCTTGGGCCATTTTTTGATCACTGGCCAGCACGCATCGCTGAGTGTGGCAGCGAGAGACCAGCGATCAGCGACGCTGGTTTCTAATGTAAACATCGGGTATCCAGGAGCAGCGGCTCTTGGATACCCGCTGTTTACATTAGAAACCAGCTTGCTTGCTGGTCCTGATCGCTGGAGGGGCTGTCTAACGATGTCCCAGCGATCCCATCCATTTCGGATCGTTGGTGGGATCGCTGGGACATCGTTATGTGTAACGAGGCCTTTAGGCTGGAGGAAAGGCTGTTGCATGGAGAACGAGAGTCGATGATTGGTGGTGCCTGAGGTTGGAGGAAAGGTGGTTGCATAGAGAGAAAGTGTCGATGATGGGTGGTGTCTGAGGCTAGAGGAAAGGTGGTAGCATGGAGAGCAAGCGTCGATGATGGTTGGTGCCTGAGGCTGGAAGAAGTTGTTTGCATGGAGAGAAAGTGTCGATGATGGGTGGTGTCTGAAGCTAGAGGAAAGGTGGTAGCATGGAGAGCAACCGTCGTCGATGATGGTTGGTGCCTGAAACTGGAGGAAAGGCGGCTGCATGGAGAGCGGCAATGATTGATGGGACCTGAAACTGAAGGAAAGGCGGCTCCGTGGAGAGCAAGCGTCAATGATTGATGGTACCTGAAACTGAAGGAAAGGCGGCCGCATGGAGAGCCAGTATCGATGATTGGTGGTGCCTGAGGCTGGAGAAAAGGATTTAGCATGGAGAGCTAATGTCAGTGATTTTGGTGCCTGAGGCTGGAGGAAAGGCAAGGCGGTTGCATGGAGAGCGAATGTCAATGATTGGTGGTGCCTTAGGCTGGAGGAAAGGTGGTTGCATGGAGAGCGAGTGTCGATGATGGGTGGTACGAACAAGGCAAAAGAAAATTGGTTCCAGCTGCGTGTAAAATCCTTTCTTTATTGAAAATACATATTAAAATCCACAAATATCGTGTGCGCTCTCCACAAGTGCCATCACAGACAGAGGCTACGCGTTTCGAACTTGGGTGGTGCCTGAGGTTGGAGGAAAGGCGGTTGCATGGAGAGCGAATGTCAATGTTGGTGGTGACTGCGGCTGGAAGAAAGGCAGTTGTGCATGGAGAGCAAGTGTCAATGATGGGTGGTGCCTTAGGTTGGATTAGAGGCGGTTGCATGGAGAGCAAATGTCAATGATTGGTGGTGCCGTAGGCTGGAGGAATGGCGGTTGCATGGAGAATGAGTGTTGATCAGTGGTAGTGCCTGAGGCTGGTGGAAATGTGGTTGCATGGAGAGCGAGTGTTGATGATGGGTGGTGCCTGAGGCTGGAGGAAAGGCGGTTGCATGGAAAACGAGTGTCGATGATTGGTGGTGCCTGAGGCTGGAGGAAAGGTGGTTGAATGGAGAGCGAGCGTCGATGATGGTTGGTGCCTGAAACTGGAGGAAAAACGGCTGCATGGAGAGCAAGAGTCAATGATTGATGGTACCCAAAACTGAAGGAAAGGCGGCTGCATGGAGAGTAAATGTCGATAATGGGTGGCGCCTGAGGCTGGAGGAAAGGTGGTTATTATTATTTATTTCTATAGCGCCAGTGATTCCATGGTGCTGTACATGAGAGGGGGTTACATACAAATTGCAGATATCACTTACAGTGAACAAACTAACAATCACAGACTGATACAGAGGGGAGAGAGGACCCTGCCCTTGGGCTTACATGCTACAGGATGGTGGGGAAGGAGACAGTAGGTTGGTGGGTTGCAGCAGTTCCGTTGGTTGAGGTGATTTCACCGGTAGTGGTGAGATAGAAGGAGGTAGCGGGGTCATTGCAGGCTGTAGGCTTTCTTGAAGAGGTGGGTTTTCAGGTTCCGTCTGAAGGATCCAAATGTGGTTGATAGTCAGACGTGTTAGGGCAAAGAATTCCAGAAGATGGGGGCTATTCGGGAGAAGTCTTGGAGGCGGTTGGGTGAGGAGCGAATAAGTGTGGAGGAGAGAAGGAGGTCTTGGGAGGACCGGAGATTGTGTGAGGGAAGGTAATCGGGAGATTAGTTCAGAGACATATGGAGGAGACAGGTTATAGATGGCCCTGTAGGTCAGTATTAGTAATTTGAACTGGATACGCTGAGGGAATGGGAGCCAGTGAAGAGATTTGCAGGGGGGAGAAGCGGAGGAGTAGCAAGGAGAGAGATGAATTAGTCGGGCGGCAGAGTTAAGGATGGACTGGAGAGGTGCGAGGGTGTTAGCAGGGAGACCACAGAAAAGGATGTTGCAGTAGTCGAGGCGGGAGATGAGGGCATGCACAAGCATTTTAGTAGACTGACGAAGGGACGGATTCTGGAAATATTTTTGAGCTGGAGGCGACAGGAGGTAGAAAGAGCTTGGATGTGCGGTTTTAAGGACAGGGCAGATTCAAAGATTACTCCGAGGCAGCGGACTTCCGGGACTGGGGAAAGCGTGATGTCATTAATTGTTATAGATGTGAGATGGAGGAAAGATGATGAGTTCAGATTTGTCCACATTGAGCTTGAGGAAGCGAGAGGATATGGCTGCATGGAGAGCGAGTGTTGATGATGGCTGGTGCCTGAGGCTGGAGGAAAGGCGGTTGCATGGAGAACGAGTGTCGATGATGGGTGGTGCCTGAGGCTGGAGGAGCGTTCCTTCAGTCCCCACCCATTATCCCCCACATTCCCTACTGGACACATGCTTTGGCAAAGCTAATGTTTATTTGGTCCTGCAAATAAAGCTTCTTTGAATTGAATTAATATTCTTCTTTAGGCCGGGGTCACACTTGCGAGTGTGATTTGAGAAACTCGCGCATCGATACCCGGCGGCAGAAATACATGCAGCCGCACATTCCGGGCCCGAGTACCGCCGGGTATTGATGCGAGCGACTCGCTTGACTTTCTGGCATCACACTCGCAAGTGCGACCAAGGCCTTATAAGGAGTAAAGAGATTTCATTAAGGGATGGATTTGGCCTCCCCCTCTGTATTCTGCCCTCAGTGCGGTGCGAGCGTGGAGGCGTCTAGAGAAGCAGAACTCTTCAGGCATAATACGATGGTTCTCTGTGAGATGGGAACACCTGAAGTTTGAGGTGGCACTGAGGTGAGTCTCAGCCCTGATAACAGGGCCAGGTGTTGGGACTTTTCCATTGATGACATGGGAAAATTTAATTAACTTGAATCATTATTCTATTACATCAGAGAGGGAAGGCGCAGCCACAGTAGATACTACTTCGGAAATCCTTGTGGAGTTTTTGAAGACCAAAGTTTGTGCCTCATTTTGCCTCTTTAGTCGGCTGTTTCTATGGTTACTGACGCATAATTATAAAACATTCCGCATGTCATTATTTTAGGGACAAATCCATTAAGTTTCTGTGATGCCTCCATAGTTCCGGCAGTGCTGCCACTTATTGTCCACACCTTGTGCACTTCCCCAGGCAGCTGGATATCGGCTTCTGGGCAGATCCCGACCGATGGCCGCTCGATCCCGTCCCACTATGGCTCAGAATCATCACAATTTCTGTTTTTCTCTTTAAGGACGGATCGCAGGTTCTCACTGGGATGGCACCTGAGGAGTTTCCAGGACCCTGAATATCAATAATTTGTTCCCTGAGACTTGGTTCTCCCTGTGATATGGTCTACATCATGGGGGAAGATACATCATCACCTCATTGTCCTGGAGGATGGGAGCAGTTATTCTTGGAGTTGGATTCAATATCATCAGAAGAAATAGCTTCCCCGTCCTCCACTGTCCGATCCCTGTAGATGTCTGTCTGTGTGAAGTGCGAGGATCGTGCTGTGGAGGGGCAACGTTTTATTATGTGATGAAGAATGATATTCCGGATTAGAAAAGATGATGCTGCCATAAGTCCTGTGGCTGCCGGGAGTAAAGCCTTCTGAGACCACTCGTATGGGGGCTTCTCATCCATGGAGGGGATCACTCACAATGTGCGTGGTCTTCTCACGCTTGGAGAGGGCTCACTCGCAATGAGCGGAGGCTTCTCTCATCCGTGGAGGTGGCTCGCTGGCAATGAGGGGGGTTCTTATCTGTGGAGGGGGCTGGCTCACAATGTGCGGGGGCTTCTTGTCCGTCGAGGGGGCTCACTCGAAGTGTGCGGAGGGTTCTTATCCGTGGAGGGGGCTCACTTGCAGTGTGCGGAGGGTTCTTATCCGTGGGGGGGGCTGGTTCGCAATTTGCATGGGGTTCTCATACGTAAAGGGGGTTGGCTCTCAATTTGCAGGGGCTTCCCATCCGTGGAGGGCGCTCGCATGGAATGTGCTGTGGGTTCTCATCCGTAGAGGGGGCTTCTCATCCGTGGAGGGGGCTCTCGGAATGTGCGGAGGCTTCTAATCCATGGAGGGGGCTTGCTCGCAATGTGCGAGGGATTCTTATCCATGGAGGATGACTCGCAGTGTGCAGGGGGTTCTCATCCATAGAGAGGGCTCACTCAATATGCGGGGGCTTCTCATCCATGGAGGGGGTTCACTCGAAATGTGCGGGGGTTTCTCATCCATGGAGGGGGTTCACTCGAAATGTGCGGGGGCTTCTCGCCGTGGAGGGGGATGGCTCGCAATGTCTTAAGAACATGGCCAGGAATAAAAATTGAGATTTAAACCTCCTCCAAGAATAGTCCCACCATCCAGGACAATGAGGCGAGAGGTGATGATGCTTTTTACCCCAGGTCACAAGGTAAAAGTGAGAACTAAGAGTCTTAGGGAACAAATCAGTGACATATTGGGTCCTGGAACACTCCCCAAATCTCAGTGAGAACCTGTGATCTATTCTTTAACAGCGACAAATCCCAGAACTTGTGATAAGTCCAAGTCCAAATGAGACAAGACCGAGCGGCCATCAGTCGGGATCTGCCCAGAAGCTGATATCCAGCTGTCGGGGGGGAAGGACACAAAGTGTGGACAATAAGGGGCAGTGCTGCGGATTTCCCAATTCCATGTAACAACCTGCAGAATGTTTGTAATTGTTCCTCAGTAACCATAGAAATAGCTGAGAAAAAAGTGAAAAACGATGAGGCAAAATGTGGACACCAGGATGAGCCTGAAAACTCTTGGCCATTTATGTACGAGTTTGGAGACTCCAGTCTCGGCAGGGTGCAGAGGCCACATCTGGGCTTTGTAGCCCCTCCTGGGCAGGAGCTGTGGAGAGTCCTGTGTAGTTGGGACCCTCAGGGTGGTCTCTGCCAGCGTGTTTAAGTCAGGGGCCTGGCCTTGTACAGATATTACCTGGATCAATCTCTGCTGTTTCTCATCTTTTTGAACAATGGATAAAATCAGATTGAGCCGCGGTTGTGCCGGAGCCGTGATACTGTGGATTTATCCAGATTTCGGGTGGGTTTTCTATTGCTCACAGCCTAACACTTATTTCTGGTAGTTACATGGGGAGGGGGACTTTCTTGAGTCATTTCATTACTGGCCCAGGTCCTGCCGCGATGGTTTCTGTGGTCTTCAGCTCCTTCCCGTCTATCTTTGCACAGGTGGGATGGCCTCATGCAGCGATTAACATTCCTTCTCATCCGACTCCTGATTCACTTTGACGTTTTAACGGAGAACGAGCAGATGCGACAGTTCCTGCAGTCATAGATCCTGTGACGGCGGCGCAGTCTTGGGCATTGGTGGCCTAGCAGCCGTGTGTGGGCCGAGGATGACTGGCCAACGTACCATCACCTCCAATAAAACCATTTGCTTTTACAATTGTCTTGTCTCTGGATGAACGTGGAGAAGAGGGTGGTGCACAGGTATGGTGTCTGACTGGAGAGCAGGGGCGGCGCACACATCGGTGTCTGACTGGAGAGCAGTTGTGGCACGCGCACCCTCACATGCCAGCGTCTGGAGATCGGGAGGTGACTACCCACACATTACTGTCTGACGAGACTGGTGGCAGAACCCCCATCCATACCAGTGGCTGACTAGAGGGTGGCATATCCACATACCAGCATCTGGAGACCGGGGGGCAGCACAGACCGGTGTCTGACTGCAGATCGGTGGGTGGCACAGACACCCAGTCAGCTGACTGGCTATCGGGGGAGGGCAGCACACACACCCCCGTCAGCTGACTGGAGACCGGGGGAGGGCAGCACCCCCCCCCCCCCCCCGTCAGCTGACTGGAGACCGGGGGAGGGCAGCAGACACACCCCCGTCAGCCGACTGGAGACCGGGAGAGGGCAGCAGACACACCCCCGTCAGCCGACTGGAGACCGGGAGAGGGCAGCAGACACACCCCCGTCAGCCGACTGGAGACCGGGAGAGGGCAGCAGACACACCCCCGTCAGCAGACTGGAGACCGGGAGAGGGCAGCAGACACACCCCCGTCAGCAGACTGGAGACCGGGAGAGGGCAGCAGATACCCCCCCGTCAGCCGACTGGAGACCGGGAGAGGGTAGCACACACACCCCGGCATCTGACTGGATATCGGAAAAGGGCAGCACACACCCAGTCAGCTTACTGGAGACCGGAGGAGGGCAGCACACACACCCCGACAGCTGATTGGAGACCGGGGGAGGGCAGCACCCCCCCCGACTGGAGACCGAAAGAGGGCACACACCCCACCCTGCGTCTGACTGGAGACACAGACACTCCAGTGGAAGACTGGAGATCTGTGGGTGGCACGGACACACACCCCGGCATCTGACTGGAGATCTGTGGGTGGCACAGACCCATCCCATCGGCTGACTAGAGACCAGGGGCATTACACATGAGCATCGGACTGGAGGCAGAGAACCGTTTGCCCCCTTGGCCTCGATAGTAAGTGCTATTCTCTGCACTCTGCTCCGGGGCCGCCTCCGCCCTGCTGTGGACTCCACTTTTCATGTTACATGATGGGTCGCAGAACTGCAGCTATACAACACATCTTCCAGTGACTGGCCGCCCATGGCGGGGCCTCCCGTATGATCCTGCGGCTTGCTGTAGGCAGGAGGTGGCGGTGCGGTTTAGTAAGGTGAAGATGATGGAAATTGCCCGGATTTGTTGCTGCAGACTTCTGGGCAAGGAGGAGCAGTAAAACCTCGTACCGTGAGCCGGACAAATGAAGGAGACGACATACCAAACGACAGGTTGTATTTACAGAAATAACCTCTGAACGTTCATCATCGGGTGGATGAAATGGTAAAACTAAAAGCCGTTCACCCCTGCGGAGAACAAGAATTGCAAGCACTGAGGTCGGGACCGTCCAGAGAAAAAAAAACATACAAAAAAGTCTTTACAAGATGCTCAGATACCAGCAAGCGACATCAAAAATGTGACGTCACCCTCTCAATCTCCAGCAAGTCTTCCAGAATCTGGGGAAAAAGAAATAACAATTACCAACGGCCACAGACAAGTCAGCCATGTCCCCTCCTCCGGCCGGTCACGCTGAGGGTGTAGACCACATTCATCCACAGAGGGCTGTAACCAGGGCTGCGGAGTTACCAGAAAATGGACAGGCTCCTATCATAGCTAATACAGTGGGTGCAGGACGAGCGATAAAGGTCTGCTCTGTTCCTGATCTCAGCTTGTAGCTGATGATGCTGTGCTGCACATGCTCAGTAGGGACCAGTGATGTGGAGCTATGAAATATCCTATAAATGTCTGTTCTGTTCCCGATCTCAGCTTGTAGCGGATGATGCTGTGCTGCACATGCTCAGTAGGGACCAGTGATGTGGAGCTATGAAATATCCTATAAATGTCTGTTCTGTTCCCGATCTCAGCTTGTAGCTGATGATGCTGTGCTGCACATGCTCAGTAGGGACCAGTGATGTGGAGCTATGAAATATCCTATAAATGTCTGTTCTGTTCCCGATCTCAGCTTGTAGCTGATGATGCTGTGCTGCACATGCTCAGTAGTGACCAGTGATGTGGAGTTATGAAATATCCTTTAAATGTCTGTTCTGTTCCTGATCTCAGCTTGTAGCTGATGATGCTGTGCTGCACATGCTCAGTAGGGTCCAGTGATGAGGAGCTATGAAATATCCTATAAATGTCTGTTCTGTTCCAGATCTCAGCTTGTAGCTGATGATGCTGTGCTGCACATGCTCAGTAGGGACCAGTGATGTGCAGTTATGAAATATCCTTTAAATGTCTGTTCTGTTCCTGATCTCAGCTTGTAGCTGATGATGCTGTGCTGCACATGCTCAGTAGGGTCCAGTGATGAGGAGCTATGAAATATCCTATAAAGGTCTGTTCTGTTCCTGATCTCAGCTTGTAGCTGATGATGCTGTGCTGCACATGCTCAGTAGGGTCCAGTGATGTGGAGCTATGAAATATCCTATAAATGTCTGTCCTGTTCCTGATCTCAGCTTGTAGCTGATGATGCTGTGCTGCACATGCTCAGTAGGGACCAGTGATGTGGAGCTTTGAAATATCCTATGTCTGTCCTGTTCCTGATCTCAGCTAGTAGCTGATGATGCTGTGCTGCACATGCTCAGTAGGGACCAGTGATGTGGAGCTTTGAAATATCCTATAAATGTCTGTCCTGTTCCTGATCTCAGCTTGTAGCTGATGATGCTGTGCTGCACATGCTCAGTAGGGACCAGTGATGTGGAGCTATGAAATATCCTATAAATGTCTGTTCTGTTCTTGATCTCAGCTTGTAGCTGATGCTGTACTGCACATGCTCAGTAGGGACCAGTGATGTGCAGTTATGAAATATCCTATAAATGTCTGTTCTGTTCCTGATCTCAGCTTGTAGCTGATGATGCTGTGCTGCACATGCTCAGAAGTGACCAGTGATGTGGAGCTATGAAATATCCTATAAATGTCTGTTCTGTTCCTGATCTCAGCTTGTAGCTGATGATGTTGTGCTGCACGTGCTCAGTAGGGACCAGTGATGTGGAGTTATGAAATATCCTATAAATGTCTGTTCTGTTCCCGATCTCAGCTTGTAGCTGATGATGCTGTGCTGCACATGCTCAGTAGGGACCAGTGATGTGGAGCTATGAAATATCCTATAAATGTCTGTTCTGTTCTTGATCTCAGCTTGTAGCTGATGATGCTGTGCTGCACATGCTCAGTAGGGACCAGTGATGTGCAGTTATGAAATATCCTATAAATGTCTGTTCTGTTCCTGATCTCAGCTTGTAGCTGATGATGCTGTGCTGCACATGCTCAGTAGTGACCAGTGATGTGGAGCTATGAAATATCCTATAAATGTCTGTTCTGTTCCTGATCTCAGCTTGTAGCTGATGTTGTGCTGCACATGCTCAGTAGGGTCCAGTGATGTGGAGTTATGAAATATCCTATAAATGTCTGTTCTGTTCCTGATCTCAGCTTGTAGCTGATGACGCTGTGCTGCACATGCTCAGTAGAGACCAGTGATCTGGAGCCATGAAATATCCTATAAATGTCTGTTCTGTTCCTGATCTCAGCTTGTAGCTGATGATGCTGTGCTGCACATGCTCAGTAGGGACCAGTGATGTGCAGTTATGAAATATCCTATAAATGTCTGTTCTGTTCCTGATCTCAGCTTTTAGCTGATGATGTTGTGCTGCACATGCTCAGTAGGGACCAGTGATGTGCAGTTATGAAATATCCTATAAATGTCTGTTCTGTTCCCGATCTCAGCTTGTAGCTGATGACGCTGTGCTGCACATGCTCAGTAGGGTCCAGTGATGTGGAGCTATGAAATATCCTATAAATGTCTGTTCTGTTCCAGATCTCAGCTTGTAGCTGATGATGCTGTGCTGCACATGCTCAGTAGGGACCAGTGATGTGGAGTTATGAAATATCCTATAAATGTCTGTTCTGTTCCCGATCTCAGCTTGTAGCTGATGATGTTGTGCTGCACATGCGCAGTAGGGTCCAGTGATGTGGAGTTATGAAATATCCTATAAATGTCTGTTCTGTTCCCGATCTCAGCTTGTAGCTGATGACGCTGTGCTGCACATGCTCAGTAGGGACCAGTGATGTGGAGTTATGAAATATCCTATAAATGTCTGTTCCCGATCTCAGCTTGTAGCTGATGATGCTGTGCTGCACATGCTCAGTAGGGTCCAGTGATGTGGAGTTATGAAATATCCTATAAATGTCTGTTCTGTTCCTGATCTCAGCTTGTAGCTGATGATGCTGTGCTGCACATGCTCAGTAGGGACCAGTGATGTGCAGTTATGAAATATCCTATAAATGTCTGTTCTGTTCCTTATCTCAGCTTGTAGCTGATGATGCTGTGCTGCACATGCTCAGTAGGGACCAGTGATGTGCAGTTATGAAATATCCTATAAATGTCTGTTCTGTTCCCGATCCCAGCTTGTAGCTGATGACGCTGTGCTGCACATGCTCAGTAGGGACCAGTGATGTGCAGTTACGAAATATCCTATAAATGTCTGTTCTGTTCCTGATCTCAGCTTGTAGCTGATGATGCTGTGCTGCACATGCTCAGTAGAGACCAGTGATGTGGAGCTATGAAATATCCTATGTCTGTTCTGTTCCTGATCTCAGCTTGTAGCTGATGACGCTGTGCTGCACATGCTCAGTAGGGACCAGTGATGTGGAGTTATGAAATATCCTATAAATGTCTGTTCTGTTCCCGATCTCAGCTTGTAGCTGATGACGCTGTGCTGCACATGCTCAGTAGGGACCAGTGATGTGCAGTTATGAAATATCCTATAAATGTCTGTTCTGTTCCTGATCTCAGCTTGTAGCTGATGATGCTGTGCTGCACATGCTCAGTAGAGACCAGTGATGTGGAGCTATGAAATATCCTATGTCTGTTCTGTTCCTGATCTCAGCTTGTAGCTGATGACGCTGTGCTGCACATGCTCAGTAGGGACCAGTGATGTGGAGTTATGAAATATCCTATAAATGTCTGTTCTGTTCCTGATCTCAGCTTGTAGCTGATGACGCTGTGCTGCACATGCTCAGTAGGGACCAGTGATGTGCAGTTACGAAATATCCTATAAATGTCTGTTCTGTTCCTGATCTCAGCTTGTAGCTGATGATGCTGTGCTGCACATGCTCAGTAGAGACCAGTGATGTGGAGCTATGAAATATCCTATGTCTGTTCTGTTCCTGATCTCAGCTTGTAGCTGATGATGCTGTGCTGCACATGCTCAGTAGGGACCAGTGATGTGGAGTTATGAAATATCCTATAAATGTCTGTTCTTTTCCTTATCTCAGCTTGTAGCTGATGATGCTGTGCTGCACATGCTCAGTAGGGACCAGTGATGTGGAGTTATGAAATATCCTATAAATGTCTGTTCTTTTCCTTATCTCAGCTTGTAGCTGATGTTGTGCTGCACATGCTCAGTAGGGTCCAGTGATGTGGAGTTATGAAATATCCTATAAATGTCTGTTCTGTTCCCGATCTCAGCTTGTAGCTGATGATGCTGTGCTGCACATGCTCAGTAGAGACCAGTGATGTGGAGTTATGAAATATCCTATAAATGTCTGTTCTGTTCCTGATCTCAGCTTGTAGCTGATGATGCTGTGCTGCACATGCTCAGTAGGGACCAGTGATGTGGAGCTATGAAATATCCTATAAATGTCTGTTCTGTTCCTGATCTCAGCTTGTAGCTGATGATGTTGTGCTGCACATGCTCAGTAGGGACCAGTGATGTGCAGTTATGAAATATCCTATAAATGTCTGTTCTGTTCCCGATCCCAGCTTGTAGCTGATGACGCTGTGCTGCACATGCTCAGTAGGGACCAGTGATGTGCAGTTACGAAATATCCTATAAATGTCTGTTCTGTTCCTGATCTCAGCTTGTAGCTGATGATGCTGTGCTGCACATGCTCAGTAGAGACCAGTGATGTGGAGTTATGAAATAGCCTATAAATGTCTGTTCTGTTCCTGATCTCAGCTTGTAGCTGATGATGCTGCGCTGCACATGCTCAGTAGGGACCAGTGATGTGGAGTTATGAAATATCCTATAAATGTCTGTTCTGTTCCTGATCTCAGCTTGTAGCTGATGATGTTGTGCTGCACATGCTCAGTAGGGTCCAGTGATGTGGAGTTATGAAATGTCCTATAAATGTCTGTTCTGTTCCTGATCTCAGCTTGTAGCTGATGATGCTGTGCTGCACATGCTCAGTAGGGTCCAGTGATGTGGAGTTATGAAATGTCCTATAAATGTCTGTTCTGTTCCTGATCTCAGCTTGTAGCTGATGATGCTGTGCTGCACATGCTCAGTAGGGACCAGTGATGTGGAGTTATGAAATATCCTATAAATGTCTGTTCTGTTCCTGATCTCAGCTTGTAGCTGATGATGCTGTGCTGCACATGCTCAGAAGTGACCAGTGATGTGGAGTTATGAAATATCCTATAAATGTCTGTTCTGTTCCCGATCTCAGCTTGTAGCTGATGACGCTGTGCTGCACATGCTCAGTAGGGACCAGTGATGTGGAGTTATGAAATATCCTATAAATGTCTGTTCTGTTCCTGATCTCAGCTTGTAGCTGATGACGCTGTGCTGCACATGCTCAGTAGGGACCAGTGATGTGGAGTTAGGGAAATTGAGGTTTGGCTTACAACTCCACAGCCCTGAAGGTCACAAGGAGAAACCTTGCAGGTCTACTACACTCACAATGTCGGTGGAGGTCCCAATCTTCTTGGCCATGTCGTTACGATCATTAATGCTCATGTAGAGGTATCTGTTCAGGAGCTCTCCATCCAGCACGTTCCTCACCGTATTCTGAAGGGCCCGGCGACCGGCATGCAACATTCTGGAAAAGATAGAAGACAACAGTGACTGCACCTGATGTGGGAACTGTAGATGATCATTCTGGTCAGCACTGTCCGCCATTAAGAGCAACGGAAAACTGCGATTATCCAGGGACCTCACTCTAAAGTCAATGGTTCCAATACACGGACCTCGGGGGGGCTGCTGCAATAAACAGAGCTCAGGGACTGCCACCAGTGCCGAGGCCATCTGGGAGTGATCAAAAGCCTCTTACTTGAAGGCCGGGGGGGGGTTGAGGCTGACACGCTGTGGTATGGGGGTGATCAACAGCCTCCTAAATTAAAAGCAATCTGTTCACCCCATTTTTCGAGTATCAGCTGCCGGCACTGCCATACTGCACTTATTTACAGCATTACCGAATGCATTACAGAGTGCTGGAGATAAGCCCCCGAGTAACCTGAAAGAGAAGAAAAATTAGTTATATTATACTCACCTGGGGGGGTCCGGTCTTGGTCCAATGGCTGTTGCAGTCCGGCGCCTCCCACTTTCTAACCGTGACGTCCTCTGCTTCCTGTCGAGGCTCCTGCGCAGGCGCACTGCTCTGCCCTCAACAGGGCAGAGCAGTGCGCCTGCGCAGGAGACACGACAGGCAGCAAAGAAGAGGACGTCACGGTTAGAAGATGGGATGTGCCGGACCGCAACACCCATCGGTCCAAAACAGGACCCAGACCGCCGCTGGGTGAGTATAATATAACTCTTTTATCTTTTAGGTTACATCGTGGGCTTATCTACAGCATTACAACTGCATTGTATTTTATATGGTATGCATTGCTTACCCATCTTGTATCCATAATTGTACTCCATTCTTGTTATCTTTGCCACACATCTAAGTGGTCTGTATAACCCCTTCCCCATTTTATGACCTCTGCTTAACTGTGCATTTGGCCTGGGCAGTCACACCCCACTTTCACTCACAGCTGATTGTCTTTAGCTGCACATATATTCAGCACCATGGGTCTGCGCCAGACGTAGTCTGCTCCATCTATTTCAAAATCCATTTCAAAGTACAGATTTTTAAGTACAATACTCTGAATTAGACTAGAATTGGACTGGAATTGACTGTAAGGTAACGGACTATAACACCACAACAATGTTTCACCTTTTTACTATCACCCCCACACAACTCTTTCTCCCCAACTCCTGCAATCCCTCCACCCAGTAAGGAACTAGTCATTTCCCCCTCCATCCTTCCCAGCCATCTCATCTCCTCCTCAGAACTGTTCCTCCTCAGAACTGTTCCTCCACATACAATCCTTTTTCTCCAGACTCACACGGCCACATCATGTCCTATTCCCCCTCCAACCGGCTGTCATCTACCGCCCCCCAGAACTAACCATCTCCACCTTTTTCGACAATTTCACCACCTGGCTACTCTATTTCCATTCTGCTGACATCCCCACCATCATCATGGGCGACTTCAACATCCCCATTGACACTTCCACCCCGGCTGCCTCTAAACTTCTATCGCTCAGGGCTTCCCTCGGCCTCACTCAATGGTCCTCTGCAGCCACTCAAAGATGGTCACACGCTGGACCTTATCTTCACCCGTCACTGTTCCCTCACTAATCTAAACAACTCATCCCTCCCCCTGTCTGATCACAACCTACTGACATTCTCCTCCCTCTCCTACTGCGCAACCCCCGCTCCATAGCTCGCTCACCCTCACAGGAATCTCAAACACCTCAATTTACAATCACTCTCTGAGTCCCTTCTCCCCCTCACAGACATAGCTTCCCTTCACGACACCGATGCTGCTGCCACTTTTTATAACACCACAATAACAGCAACACTTGATTCGGCTGCCCCCCTCACGCAGAGCAAAACTCGAAAAATCAACAGGAAGCCCTGGCTCACCAGCCTGACCAAAGAACTGAGACGGGTTTCCAGGGCCGCTGAGCGGAGATGGAAGAGAACCCATTCTACTGAGCACTTCAACGCATACAAGCAGTCCCTCGCCAGCTTTAAGTCCACGCTCTCTGCCGCAAAACAAACTTACTTTGCATCTCTCATATCCTCCCTGTCTCACAACCCTAAACAGCGCTTCAACGCTTTCAATTCTCTACTCCGTTCCACAGCACCTCCTCCCCCTCCTCCTCTCATTTCTGCTGAAGACTTTGCCTCCTTCTTTAAGCATAAGATCGACACGATCAGACAAAACATTGGCCTGCAGCCCCCCAATGCCCCTCTTAGCCGCTCAGCCCTGTTCTGCAAAAGCCAGCTTCTCCACCATGACAGAAGATCAGCTCTCCACCCTTCTGTCAAGATCACACCTCACTACTTGTGCGCTTGACCTGCTCCCGTCTCACCTCATCCCTAACTTGGCCACAGTCTTCATCCCATCTCTAACACACCTCGTCAACCTTTCACTTACAAATGGTGTCTTTCCCTCATCCTTCAAACATGCCTCAATCATGCTCATCCTCAAAAAGCCCTCCCTTGACCCATCCTCTGTGTCTAACAATCGCCCGATATCTCTTCTCCTTTACGCTTCAAAACTACTGGAACAGCATGTATATCTTGAACTGTCCTCCCACCTCTCCTCCTGTTCCCTCTTTGACCGGTTACAATCTGGCTTCCGACCGCATCACTCAACTGAAACTGTCCTAACTAAAGTTACTAACGACTTACTAACCGCCAAGAGCAAGCGACACTACTCTGTCCTCCTTCTCCTGGACCTGTCCTCTGCCTTCGACACCGTAGACCATTCCCTCCTGCTACAGACTCTCATCTCTTGGCATCACAGACTTGGCCCTATCCTGGATCTCATCATACCTAACAGACTGAACATTTAGTGTGTCCTGTTATGAATGGGTCACCGAGGAGGAAAAAAGCAACACAACGCTAAGTTCTCAGAAAACCAGAGAGGTTGGTAACTATGCAGACTGCAGAGCCCTGATCTTAACATACAACTAGCAGCAGTTGTGGAGCGTTCCTACGGTGGTCCTGGACGCCTCGTCACAACCGGAGAGCTAAATAAGCCTAAAGTTAGAAAAGAGGAAAACTAACTCCCCAAAGCAGACCCCAAAGGAAAGACAGCCCCCCACATGTATTGACGGTGAAGCAAGATGAAAACACAAACAAAAGGCAGAAAAATAGGCTGAGCAAACGATGGGACCAAACTAACTTGAAAGGACAGGAAAGGAAAGATACTGTCTGCAATCTGCCAAAAAAACCCTACCAAAAATAATGTCCAACGCTTCTGATAACAAAATTAACCCTGAAGTCACTAGACGTCTCCCACTATATCAGCACTCTGGAATATTCTGAGAGAGCAAAAAGAGGCCAATCTAATAAAGGACAAAAAGGCAAATTGGCAAATACAGAGAAATAAGAGTAGAAATTCAGCTGGCTGACCACACAAAAACTGAGTTGACCAACAAGAGCAAGTGTGAACATAAGCAGAAAACAAACTTAACTTGAGATGACTGGAGCAGAGCTGAAGTCCAAGACTTGAGAAACAGACTGAATCACCAGCAACAGGATAGGGCGTTGGCTGTCTTATATCCAGTCTGATAATCCAGAGATCCAATCACTATCCTCCTCGTCAGGTGGCAGACCATTACCAACTAACCTCACTACCTCCTGTCACTACCAGAGGGAGAACGGAAGGAGAACTCCCAGCTGGTGGAGCAGAAAATGAGCTTATAACAGTCTCCCTCTCACACACCACCTCCTCACCTCTCCCCGTCTGTCGGTGTTCCCCAAGGCTCTGTCCTAGGACCCCTACTATTCTCCATCTACACCTTCGGCTTGGGACAGCTCATAGAATCCCACGGTTTGCAGTATCACCGCTACGCCGATGACACGCAGATCTACCTATCTGGACCCGACCTCACCTCCTTACTGACCAAAATCCCACAATGTCTGTCTGCTATCTCAGCCTTCTTCTCTGCTCGCTTTCTCAAACTGAACATGGACAAAACAGAGTTCATCATCTTTCCCCCCATCTCACTCTACCCCTCCACCAGACCTATCCATCAATGTCAATGGCTGCTCGCTTTCCACAGTCCCGCACGCTCGGTGTCTTGGGGTGATCCTCGACTCTGCGCGCTCTTTCAAACCACATATCCAAGCCTTCGCCTCCTCCTGCCGCCTCAAACATTTCCCGGATCAGCTCATTCCTCAACCACGAAGCCACAAAAACACTAGTGCATGCTCTTACCTCCCGCCTCGACTACTGCAACCACCTACTCTCTGGCCTCCCCTCTACCACTCTGGCTCCGCTCCAGTCCATTCTACACTCTGCTGCCCGACTAATCCACCTGTCTCCCCGCTATTCCCCAGCCTCCCCCCTATGCCAGGCCCTTCACTGGCTTCCTATTGCCCAGAGGCAAACCCTAACCATGACATACAAAGCCATCCACAACCTGTCTCCTCCATACATCTGTGACATGGTCTCTAGGTACCTACCCACACGCAACCTTCGATCATCTCAAGATCTCCTTCTCTACTCCCCCCCCTTATCTCTTCTTCCCACAACCGCATACAAGACTTCTCCCGTGCTTCCCCCATACTCTGGAACTCTCTGCCGCAACACATTAGACTCTCACCATCAATGGAAACCTTCAAGAAGAACCTGAAGACTCACCTGTTCCGACAAGCCTACAGCCTGCAATGATCCTCGGTCTACTGAACCACCGCACGACCTGCTCTACCCTCTCCTACTGTATCCTCACCCATCCCTGTAGACTGTGAGCCCTCGCGGGCACGGTCCCCTCTCCTTATGTACTTGTGTGTCCCTTGTCTTACACATGTTTATTATACTTGTCTATATTTCCCCTTTTCACATGGAAAGTGCCATGGAATAAATGGCGCTATATAAATGCATAATAATAATAATGCATTAATTACAGAATGCTGGAGATAATCCCCTGATGGCGGTGCCGGTAGCTGATACTCGAAAAATGGGGTGACAGATTCCCTTTAAGGCCTAGGGGTTGAAGCCTTTGTGGTGCGGTATGTGGGTGCTCAGCAGCCTTTTACCTGAAGGATAGGTTGTTGAGGCCGGCACGCAGCAGTATGAGGGTGATCAGTACCATCCTACCTTAACACCTAGGGGTTGAGGCCACTTTGGTGCGGTATAAGGGTGCTCAGCAGCCTTCTACCTGAAAGCCCAGGGGTTGAGTCTGGCGTGGTATGGTATATGGGTGATCAGCAGCCTCCTACCTGAAGGCCCAGGGGTTGAGGCCGGCATGGTGCGGTATGTGGGTGATCAGTGACTCCTACCTGAAGGCCCGGGGGTTGAGGCCGGCATGGTGCGGTATGTGTGTGATCAGGGCGTTCTGTAACATCAACAGCCTCCGGTACGTCTTCTCTTGCATCGGAAGCAGCATGCCTAGTCCTCCATCCAAAGTGGCGAACCAGGTGATCTGTTTGTTGTCCCACAGTGCGGTCTTACGGCTGGAGACCTCACTGGCTCCCCGACAAGGAGTTCTCCAGAAAGCATTCACATTGGATCCTACATGGAAGTCTGCACGCCGCAGGAGTCTGAGTCCACCAAAACTTTCTTTAGCTGGACAAATGATAGGAAACCGAACGTAATGTTAATTCAGATGGTTGTAAGGAGAGAACTATTCTCCTGGGGTGAATCAGAAAGAAGAGTACGAATATAAATCATGGACACTCGGAGACAGTAGAGCGACATCGCACTCACCCGCCGGGAGGTACATGTACAGGATCAGGTTTCTGTCTCGATCCGACACTAGAACATAAGAGAAGCCAATAGTGAGAACACCACTCCCTGCCGTCATCGTGACGCAAGTTCACCAATCACCTACCCAGGAAGCCAAGCTGACCATTGTCTACCAGGAACTCCACACTGTAGACCTCCAGGGGCTTCACGTCCTGCGAGGGGGAGACATGATCAGAAAGTGGCCATAGGACCTCCCTGGCCACACCAGGGCAGTACTTACCCTGCTGACCAGAGACAGAGTCTTGCTCTCTTCCTGGTAGCGCAGCAGAGAGATGCTCTTCATTAGGTCAGCAGCCAGGATGAAATTCTTCACGCTGATCATTTGGTGGATGTAGAGCTGGGTGTCAATAAATGCCATTCCTGTCAGGTCATTGTCCTTAAGACTCCACAGGAAGATCTGAGGGGGGGGGGAAAGTGTTCATAAGATGATGGTTCCATATTGTAGAGAAATCAACATCTGTCCCGCCAGGGCTCTGCTTTATGACTTGCTGGACGCCATGTTATCAGGTGGTTGTGCGCTAACCGGTGCGGCAGCTTTACCTTCTGGCCGATGGCTGTCACCAGGTACCCGTTACAGTGACACAGCGCCGTGACCGGACCCTTCTGCTCCTTCTCATAAAGGACCTTAAACTTATTCTTGGTCAGCGGCTGCCCCGGCTCCGGTACAACCTCGATGATGTCCATGATCAGGATCTAGAAATGAGTCAGATGATGGAGGCCGAGTTTAGGTGATCAATTGGAAGTTCTGTAATATAAAGCCGCACAAGACGCCACGGACGGACAACTAGGCACACGACTCGCTCAGCGCCAATGATCCAACTGGCGCAGTGCAGTAATGTCTCGCTCACCCGACCGCGGCAGGTCACCTCCTCCCCCTGCATGAGGCACGTTCCCACAGCGATGTAACCCTTCAGCCCAGATACGGTCTCCTCGCTCTTCAGATTGACAGTCTTCATACAAGTGATGTGTTCCCACTCCTCCAGGTCTATCCTGCAACACAGGACATGGAAACATTAATCCCAACAACCAGAGGCCGCACACCGAGCGAGATGAATCCGCAAACCAATGAGCGGACATTACCATCGCTGCCGTCTGTTTCCAGGTCGGGACGAAGTAATGAAGCAAGGGCAAAAAGGGGGATTGGTCTGCAGGTAAAGGGGGTGCGGAGGGTATGGGACGTTTACACGGGACTGTGAATGCTGCAGCTATAGAAAGTGTGACATTTGCAGTAAATAAAAAACAAATGGCATTGTGGCAAACTCTCAGCATCCCACGGGAGAAAGAGGTAACAGACACGAGTAAAGGGATAAAGAGACAAGAAAATGTGCCATGGGGTCCCCAAACCTAAATCGGAGTCCGGGGCAGTCACACATTGCCACATGACCAGTCCATATGAGGCTATTCTCACCAGTACTCGATCAAGGGGCAACACCCTGAGAACCACAAAACCAGATCCCTACACATTGCTGCACCAGTGGGTCTGACAACAGAAGGAAATGGTGGGGCACACACCACTACTGGCCAAAAGCAGGAAATGGCGGGGCACACACCACTACTGGCCAAAAGCAGGAAATGGCGGGGCACACACCACTACTGGCCAAAAGCAGGATATGGCGGGGCACACACCACTACTGGCCAAAAGCAGGAAATGGCGGGGCACACACCACTACTGGCCAAAAGCAGGAAATGGCGGGGCACACACCACTACTGGCCAAAAGCAGGAAATGGCGGGGCACACACCACTACTGGCCAAAAGCAGGAAATGGCGGGGCACACACCACTACTGGCCAAAAGCAGGAAATGGGGCACATGCCACTACCAGCCAAGAAAAGTAGGTGGCCGGGCAGACACCACTACCGGCCAAGAGAAGGAAATGGCGGGACACATGCCACTACTGGCTAAAAGCAGGAAATGGCGGGGCACACGCCACTACTGGCCAAAAGCAGGAAATGGCGGTGCACACGCCACTACCGGCCAAGAGAAGGAAATGGCGGGACACATGCCACTACTGGCCAAAAGCAGGAAATGGCGGGGCACACGCCACTACTGGCCAAAAGCAGGAAATGGCGGGGCACACGCCACTACTGGCCAAAAGCAGGAAATGCCGGGGCACACGCCACTACCGGCCAAGAGAAGTTAATGGCGGGACACATGCCACTACTGGCCAAAAGCAGGAAATAGCGGAGCACACGCCACTACTGGCCAAAAGCAGGAAATGGCGGGGCACACGCCACTACCAGCCAAAAGCAGGAAATGGGGCACACGCCACTACCGGCCAAGAAAAATAGGTGGCCAGACAGACACCACTACCGGCCAAGAGAAGTAGGTGGCGGGACACAAGCCACTAGTGGCCATCAGGAGGCAGCAAAGGCAGGACACACGCCACTACCGGCCAACAGAAGGAAATGGCGGGACACACGCCAGTACTGGCCAAAAGCAGGAAATGGGGCACACGCCACTACCGGCCAAGAAAAGTAGGTGGCCGGGCAGACACCACTACCGGCCAAGAGAAGGAAATGGCGGGACACATGCCACTACTGGCCAAAAGCAGGAAATGGCAGAGCACACGCCACTACTGGCCAAAAGCAGGAAATGGCGGGGCACACACACCACTACAGGCCAAAAGCAGGAAATGCCGGGGCACACGCCACTACCGGCCAAAAGCAGGAAATGGGGCACACGCCACTACCGGCCAAGAAAAATAGGTGGCCAGACAGACACCACTACCGGCCAAGAGAAGTAGGTGGCGGGACACACGCCACTAGTGGCCATCAGGAGGCAGCAAAGGCAGGACACACGCCACTACCGGCTAACAGAAGGAAATGGCGGGACACACGCCACTACTGGCCAAAAGCAGGAGGCAATACACCACTACTGTGTATCAGGAGCAGGTGGCAGGACAGACAACACAACCCAATAGGAGGATTCAGAGGGACACTACCTGGTATTGGGGATGGTCTCCCAACTGACGGGTGAGATGAGCTGGATGGAGAAGGCCTCCTGGAGAGGAGCCATGTAGCGATCATCTGTAGGAGAGATGTGATTAGGCAGAAGAATATGGGGAATAAGGATCCTTAATATATAGTGAAACTATGATATATACTGTAAATTAATAACTCAGCAGGGGAGACACCGCCGCTCTCACAAAACAAGAAGTTACCCTCCAGCGTGAGACATATGGGACTGGAACAGACGCTCTACATGAGGCATGAAGTGCTGCAGACCATCTCACCTCTCTCAATCGTCTCAAACTCCTTCTCTTCCCCGGTCATGCGAGGGATTCGGGTACACGTCTCGTTCACACTGGTGACCACCGCGTAAACCTATGGGGAGAACAGACCAGAGAGACCTGGAAAAGGACTACTCATAGATGACTACTCTCAGATGATAGGAGCAGAGGTCTCATGTGGACAAGAGCAAATGGACGAGATGATCTGAGCAGAATCTTCTGAGGAAAAGTGTTCAGCTCACCCATTATACTTCCATGTTGCTTTCAAGCACGGGCCACAGCTCTGTCAGGCAGTAGACAAAAGACAGAAAGAACGGCCCAGCTCAAAAGGGTAAAATCCAAAACATTTCATTTAGATGTCCATAAAATAGGTATGCAGAATACAAGAATGCATGAACCCGACCAGAAAACCGGAGGGAAGGTTGAGAAGACACTGGACGCGTTTTGAACGAAAAGTTCTTAAACTAAGTATAGCTCCAAGGGAAGGGGTGCAGGAATATAACTGGTACACACGGGTGGCACCAATAAACATATGATGCACATGTAAGACCACCAAATAAACACAATCGATAATGCAACATGATCTTTCCGTAAATTCAAAACGTGTCCAGTGTCTCCTCAACCTTCCCTCTGGCTTTCCGGTCGGGTTCATGCATTCTTGTATTCCGCATACCTATTTTATGGACATCTAAATAAAATGTTTTGGATTTTAGCCTTTTGAGCTGGACTGTCCTTTCCGTATTGCGTCCCCAACATGGACAGGTGATGGTGACCCCTAGTCGAATATTAATAACCCCCCAGTGAGATGTCGTGCTCACTGATCAGTGCTATTAGGCCAGGAACACCAGTAACACAGATGCAGAGGGCACACTGGGAGCCGGACTCACCTTGGATTCCACATGGTAGGAGACATAGTGTGCGGTGCAGCGCAGGGGAATCTTCCTCACCGGCCATGGAGCGTCGTAGGAAAGATATGCGGGGAGGACACTGATGCGCAGCTCACCCTATGGAGATCAACACCAGAGGTAGTGATCCCTCCCCATTCTCCTGTACTGATGAGGTCAGATAACGGCTCCCACTCCCAGACGGGGCGGGATAACGCCACACTCCCGTACTAATGAGGGCAGATAACGCCTCTCTATTCCAGACAGGGCGGGATAACGCCACACTCCCGTA
This sequence comes from Dendrobates tinctorius, assembly GCF_039654945.1. Taxonomy (NCBI): domain Eukaryota; kingdom Metazoa; phylum Chordata; class Amphibia; order Anura; family Dendrobatidae; genus Dendrobates; species Dendrobates tinctorius. Next base: position 910,814 of record NW_027361902.1, read on the forward strand.
CTAATGAGGCCAGATAACGCCTCCCACTCCCAGACGGGGCGGGATAACTCCACACTCCAGTACTAATGAGGCCAGATAACGCCTCCCACTCCCAGACGGGGCGGGATAACTCCACACTCCCGTACTAATGAGGTCAGATAACGCTTCCCACTCCCAGACGGGGTGGGATAACTCCTCACTCCCGTACTAGTGAGGCCAGATAACACCTCCCACTCCCAGACGGGGTGGGATAACTCCACACTCCCGTACTAATGAGGCCAGATAACGCCTCCCACTCCCAGACGGGGCGGGATTATTCCACACTACCATATGAGGCCAGATAACGTCATTCCCTGAGCGGACGGAGCCGTTACTCACCTGTCGGTTGAAGTAGAGGAAGCCTCGTGGGCAGTTCACATTATGGAAAGGGGCGAATGACTCGATACTTCCATCGATGGTCATGGGGTGAAGGCGGAGGGCACCACGGGGGGTGACAATGAGCCAGTGAGGCGATGGTCCACAGATGAACACCTGAAGACAGAAGGTGGAAATTAGACCAGAACCCACCATCAGAAAAGAGCAGCTCAGCGAGCAGCACCCACCCCCGAATATCCATAGATATCCTGAAAATAACGGAAACGGGCCACACGACCTCGAGCCCCAAAGTCCTCACTCGACACTTCACACTTTTTCTTGGACTGTCGCTTCTTCTCACGGAAGTTAATGTTGTGTGGAACCTGCGAGAAAAAAAGACAAGGTCAGAGAGAGGTAAGGCAGTGTAGGCCAGAGAGCTGAAGAAACCGAGGAGGCCAGAGAGCTGAAGAAACCGAGGAGGCCAGAGAGCTGAAGAAACCGAGGAGGCCAGAGAGCTGAAGAAACCGAGGAGGCCAGAGAGCTGAGGAAACCGAGGAGGCCAGAGAGCTGAGGAAACCGAGGAGGCCAGAGAGCTGAGGAAACAGTGGAGGCGAGGAGGCCAGAGAGCTGAACAAACAGTGGAGGTCAGGAGGCCAGAGAGCTGAGGAAACAGTGGAGGCGAGGAGGCCAGAGAGCTGAGGAAACAGTGGAGGCGAGGAGGTCAGAGAGCTGAGGAAACAGTGGAGGCGAGGAGGCCAGAATGCTGATGAAACAGTGGAGGCGAGGAGGCCAGAGAGCTGAGGAAACAGTGGAGGCGAGGAGGCCAGAGAGCTGAGGAAGCACAGGAGGCGAGGAGGCCTGAGAGCTGAGGAAACACAGGAGGCGAGGAGGCCAGAGAGCTGAGGAAACACAGGAGGCGAGGAGGCCAGAGAGCTGAGGAAACACAGGAGGCGAGGAGGCCAGAGAGCTGAGGAAACACAGGAGGCGAGGAGGCCAGAGAGCTGAGGAAACAGTGGAGGCGAGGAGGCCAGAGAGCTGAGGAAACAGTGGAGGCGAGGAGGCCAGAGAGCTGAGGAAACACTGGAGGCGAGGAGGCCAGAGAGCTGAGGAAACAGTGGAGGCGAGGAGGCCAGAGAGCTGAAGAAACAGTGGAGGCGAGGAGGCCAGAGAGCTGAAGAAACAGTGGAGGCGAGGAGGCCAGAGAGCTGAGGAAACAGTGGAGGCGAGGAGGCCAGAGAGCTGAAGAAACAGTGGAGGCGAGGAGGCCAGAGAGCTGAGGAAACAGTGGAGGCGAGGAGGCCAGAGAGCTGAGGAAACAGTGGAGGCGAGGAGGCCAGAGAGCTGAGGAAACAGTGGAGGCGAGGAGGCCAGAGAGCTGAGGAAACAGTGGAGGCGAGGAGGCCAGAGAGCTGAGGAAACAGTGGAGGCGAGGAGGCCAGAGAGCTGAGGAAACAGTGGAGGCGAGGAGGCCAGAGAGCTGAGGAAACAGTGGAGGCGAGGAGGCCAGAGAGCTGAGGAAACAGTGGAGGCGAGGAGGCCAGAGAGCTGAAGAAACAGTGGAGGCGAGGAGGCCAGAGAGCTGAAGAAACAGTGGAGGCGAGGAGGCCAGAGAGCTGAAGAAACAGTGGAGGCGAGGAGGCCAGAGAGCTGAAGAAACAGTGGAGGCGAGGAGGCCAGAGAGCTGAAGAAACAATGGAGGCAAGAAGGCCAGAGAACAGAGGAGGAGGCTGCAAAGAAGGCGAGGAGGCCAGAGAGCGGAGGAAGACATAGCAGGGGAGGCGAGGGGACCACAGTGTGAAGAAGAGGTGGCAGGGTAGGTGAGGGGGCCAGAATGCAGAGATAGAATACGAGAAGAGGAGCACTGCACTTCTAACCTTTTTAAAACGAACTTTTAGGTTTCCCTGTCCTCCATGAGAAAGAGGAAACGCCTCATAAATCATCAGCTCCACGTCTACGAGGACCTGGAGGAAGGAAGAGCACAGCACTGGGTTACTATCCAATATGGAATAGGGAAAGGGCAACACGCCTGACGGGCAGACGCGCGTCACCTACAGTGCAGAAGACTTACTACTCACCAACAAGTAAGGTCGACTCTGGCGGTTTCCGAGCCCGACCAGCAACACCTCTTTGACCAGTGGCATCTCATCCTGCCGGGCGTCTTCTTTCCGGGCATCCCCTTGGGCACAAGTCTGGCCAGAAGAACTGTCCACGAGGACCCGCTGCCCCATGGGGAAGTTCTTCACCAGAAACACCAGGCGCCATTCAGGAAGCTGGTAAATCTGTGAGGAAGGAGAGAATACATAAGACCGGGGCCTGTGCACGGAACGGCCGTCACCATGACATGTGGACAGACTGCGCAGAGGACCACGGAGCATGCAGTGCCGGCCTGCAGAGCCACACGTGAGAAGTGTGATGTATGGTCAGCTGGTATGGAGAACTGTTGTGAGTTCATTTTCTGGTCTACCAGTCAGGCTCCCTCTGGTGGTAACAGGAGGTAGTGAGGCTGATTTAATCAGTAGAGATCTGCCACCTGATAATGAGGATGACGATTGGACCTCAGGAATCTCAGATTGGATTTAAGACAGCCGACGCCTTACTCTGGTGCTGGTGATTCCTTCTGGCTTGCCAACTCTTGGTTTTCAGCTCTGTTCCAGTCAGCTCAGGCTAAGATGCTCTGCTAATGTTCACACTTGATTTTGTTGGTCTATTCAGTTTTTTGTGGTCAGCTAGCCCCGGCTTGGGCTGTGCTGAATTTCCACTCTTATTTATCTGTATTTGCCAATTTGCTTTTTGTCCCTTATTAGATTGGCCTCTTTTTGCTCTGTCTCAGAATATTTCAGAGTGCTGATATAGTGGGAGAAGTCTAGTGACTTCAGGGTTAATTTTGTTCAGAAGTGCTGGACTTTATTTTGTAGGGTTTTGGGAGATTGCAGACAGTGTCTTTCCTTTCCTCTCCTTTCTAGTTAGTTTTGGGCCCCATCGTTTGCTCAGCCTATTTTCCTACCTGTGTTTGTGTTTTCATCTTGTTTCACCGTCAATACATGTGTGGGGGCTGTCTATTCCTTTGGGGTCTGCTCTGGGGCAGTTAGTTTTCCCTTTTCTTGCTTTAGGCTTATTTAGTCCTCCGGCCGTGACGAGGCGTCTAGGTTCATCGTAGGCACGCTCTACGGCTGCTGCTAGTTGTGTGGTTAGGATCAGGGATCTGCAATCTGCATAGTTACCAATCTCTCTGGTTTTTCTGGGCTTAGCATGTTTAGGTTTTTTCCTCCTCGGTGACCCATTCATAACAGAACCATTGATCAGCAGGCAAGGAGGCCGTCAGAAACAGGACAGCGGGGAGGTCGTGTGGGATACGACAGCAGGCGCTCCTCATCCAGAACATACATATGGGGCACTATTGATGCACGCGTCGTCTCCCGGGGTCGTCGTGTGAGGAGAGCTACAGACACATTATGATAAGTGGCGCTCACCTCCATTACACCGCTGTCTCTCACCAGGACACACCAGTGGGTGGGCTCCACCTTGTGCTGGGAGGATTCCCTATCAGAGGGATTACTCCGGCGCGGCTCCTCCTTACTAGGACTGGAGAGGAATCCAGAGTCGCCATAAAGCATCTCGTCCTCATCGTCCACCGAGTGACTGCAAGAGAGAAGCAGATGCCAAACAACCAGAGATCAGCATGGGAGGCAGGTACAGAGGACATGACCAACTCAGCCGAGGATAAGCGTCACATGGGGGGGGGGGCCAGGACATAGGACATGACCAACTCAGCAGAGGATAACTGTCACACGGGGGGGGGGCCGGTACAGAGGACATGACCAACTCAGCAGAGGATAACTGTCACACGGGGGGCCGGAACAGAGGACATGACCAACTCGGCCGAGGATAAGCGTCACACAGGACATGACCAACTCAGCCGAGGATAAGCGTCACACAGGACATGACCAACTCAGCCGAGGATAAGCGTCACACGGGGGGGGGGGGGGGCGGGACATAGGATATGACCAACTCAGCAGAGGATAACTGTCACACGGGGGGCCGGTACAGAGGACATGACCAACGCAGCAGAGGATAACTGTCACACGGGGGGCCGGAACAGAGGACATGACCAACTCGGCCGAGGATAAGCGTCACACAGGACATGACCAACTCAGCCGAGGATAACTGTCATACGGGGGGGGGGGGGGGGCGGTACAGAGGACATGACCAACGCAGCAGAGGATAACTGTCACACGGGGGGCCGGTACAGAGGACATGACCTACTCAGCCGAGGATAAGCGTCACACGGGGGGGGGGGGCCGGGACATAGGACATGACCAACTCAGCAGAGGATAACTGTCACACGGGGGGCCGGTACAGAGGACATGACCTACGCAGCAGAGGATAACTGTCACACGGGGGGCCGGAACAGAGGACATGACCAACTCGGCCGAGGATAAGCGTCACACAGGACATGACCAACTCAGCCGAGGATAACTGTCACACGGGGGGGGCGGTACAGAGGACATGACCAACTCAGCAGAGGATAACTGTCACACGGGGGGCCGGTACAGAGGACATGACCAACGCAGCAGAGGATAACTGTCACACGGGGGGCCGGTACAGAGGACATGACCAACTCAGCCGAGGATAAGCGTCACACAGGACATGACCAACTCAGCAGAGGATAACTGTCACACGGGGGGCCGGAACAGAGGATATGACCAACTCAGCCGAGGATAAGCGTCACACAGGACATGACCAACTCAGCCGAGGATAACTGTCACACGGGGGGGCCGGTACAGAGGAAATCTACAACTCAGCAGAGGATAACTGTCACACGGGGGCCGGTACAGAGGACATGACCAACTCAGAAGAGGATAACTGTCACACGGGGGGGCTGGCACAGAGGACATGACCAACTCAGCAGAGGATAAATGTCACACGGGGGGGCCGGTACAGAGGACATGACCAACTCAGAAGATGATAACTGTCACACAGGGGGCTGGTACAGAGGACATGACCAACTCAGCAGAGGATAACTGCCACACGGGGTGGCGGGTACAGAGGACATGACCAACTCAGCAGAGGATAACTATCACACGGGGGGGCCGGTACAGAGGACATGACCAACTCAGAAGATGATAACTGTCACACAGGGGGCTGGTACAGAGGACATGACCATCTCAGCAGAGGATAACTGCCACACGGGGGGGCTGGCACAGAGGACATGACCAACTCAGCAGAGGATAAATGTCACACGGGGGGGCCGGTACAGAGGACATGACCAACTCAGAAGATGATAACTGTCACACAGGGGGCTGGTACAGAGGACATGACCAACTCAGCAGAGGATAACTGTCACACGGGGGTGGCGGGTACAGAGGACATGACCAACTCAGCAGAGGATAACTATCACACGGGGGGGCCGGTACAGAGGACATGACCAACTCAGAAGATGATAACTGTCACACAGGGGGCTGGTACAGAGGACATGACCAACTCATCAGAGGATAACTGTCACACGGGGGGGGCGGGTACAGAGGACATGACCAACTCAGCAGAGGATAACTGCCACACGGGGTGGCGGGTACAGAGGACATGACCAACTCAGCAGAGGATAACTGTCACACGGGGTGGCGGGTACAGAGGACATGACCTACTCCGCAGAGGATAACTGTCACACGGGGGGCCGGTACAGAGGAAATCTACAACTCAGCAGAGGATAACTGTCACACGGGGGCCGGTACAGAGGACACGACCAACTCAGCAGAGGATAACTGTCACACGGGGGCCGGTACAGAGGACATGACCAACTCAGCAGAGGGTAACTGTCACACGGGGGGGCGGGTACAGAGGACATGACCAACACAGCAGAGGATAACTGTCACACGGGGTGGCGGGTACAGAGGACATGACCAACTCAGCAGAGGATAACTGTCACACGGGGGGCCGGTACAGAGGACATGACCTACTCAGCCGAGGATAAGCGTCACACGGGGGGGGGGCCGGGACATAGGACATGACCAACTCAGCAGAGGATAACTGTCACACGGGGGGCCGGTACAGAGGACATGACCAACTCAGCAGAGGATAACTGTCACACGGGGGGCCGGAACAGAGGACATGACCAACTCGGCCGAGGATAAGCGTCACACAGGACATGACCAACTCAGCCGAGGATAACTGTCACACGGGGGGGGGGGGGGCGGTACAGAGGACATGACCAACTCAGCAGAGGATAACTGTCACACGGGGAGCCGGTACAGAGGACATGACCAACGCAGCAGAGGATAAGTGTCACACGGGGGGGCCGGTACAGAGGACATGACCTACTCAGCCGAGGATAAGCGTCACACGGGGGGGGGGCCGAGACATAGGACATGACCAACTCGGCCGAGGATAAGCGTCACACAGGACATGACCAACTCAGCCGAGGATAACTGTCACACGGGGGGGGCGGTACAGAGGACATGACCAACTCAGCAGAGGATAACTGTCACACGGGGGGCCGGTACAGAGGACATGACCAACTCAGCCGAGGATAACTGTCACACGGGGGGGCGGGGTACCGAGGACATTACCAACTAAGCAGAGGACAACTGTCACACGGGGGGCCGGTACAGAGGAAATCTACAACTCAGCAGAGGATAACTGCCACACGGGGGCCGGTACAGAGGACATGACCAACTCAGCAGAGGATAACTGTCACACGGGGGGGGGCGGGTACAGAGGACATGACCAACTCAGCAGAGGATAACTGTCACACGGGGTGGCGGGTACAGAGTACATGACCAACTCAGCAGAGGATAACTGTCACACGGGGGGCCGGTACAGAGGACATGACCAACTCAGCAGAGGATAACTGTCACACGGGGGCCGGTACAGAGGACATGACCAACTCAGCAGAGGATAACTGTCACACGGGGGGACGGGTACAGAGGACATTACCAACTAAGCAGAGGATAACTGTCACACGGGGGGCCGGTACAGAGGAAATCTACAACTCAGCAGAGGATAACTGCCACACGGGGGCCGGTCCAGAGGACATGACCAACTCAGCAGAGGATAACTGTCACACGGGGGGCCGGTATAGAGGAAGTCTACAACTCAGCAGAGGATAACCGTCACACGGGGGGCCGGTACAGAGGACGTGACCCGCTCAGCAGAGGATAACCATCACTCGGGGGGCCGGTAGAAAGAACGTAACCCGCTCAGCAGAGGATAACTGTCACACGGGGGGCCGGTACAAAGGACGTGACCTGCTCAGCAGAGGATAACCATCACTCGGGGGGGGCCAGTACAGAGGACGTGACCCGCTCAGCAGAGGATAACCATCACTCGGGGGGGCCAGTACAGGGGACGTGACCCGCCCAGCAGAGGATAACCATCACACGGGGGGCCGGTACAGAGGACGTGACCCGCTCAGCAGAGGATAACCGTCACACGGAGGGCCGGTACAGAGGACGTGACCCGCTCAGCAGAGGATAACCATCACTCGGGGGGGCCAGTACAAAGGACATGACCAGCTCAGCAGAGGATAACCATCACACGGTGGGCCGGTACAAAGGACGTGACCTGCTCAGCAGAGGATAACCATCACTCGGGGGGGCCGGTACAGGGGACGTGACCAGCTCAGCAGAGGATAACCATCACTCGGGGGGCCGGTACAGGGGACGTGACCCGCCCAGCAGAGGATAACCATCACACGGGGGGCCGGTACAAAGGACGTGACCTGCTCAGCAGAGGATAACCGTCACACGGAGGGCCGGTAAAGAGGACGTGACCCGCTCAGCAGAGGATAACCATCACTCGGGGGGGCCGGTACAGGGGACGTGACCCGCCCAGCAGAGGATAACCATCACACGGGGGGCCGGTACAGAGGACGTGACCCGCTCAGCAGAGGATAACCATCACTCGGGGGGGCTAGTACAAAGGACGTGACCAGCTCAGCAGAGGATAACCGTCACACGGGGGGCCGGTACAGGGGATGTGACCCGCCCAGCAAAGGACAACCGTTACACGGGGGGGGACAGAGGACGTGACCCGCTCAGCAGAGGATAACCATCACACGGGGGGGCGGTACAGAGGACATGACCCATTCAGCAGAGGATAAGCGTCACTCGGGGGGGCGACACCGGACTCACCTCATGTCCTGGATTACGCTGTCCTCCGCCATGCTCAGGTTGCCACTCTCTTCCTTGGCCTGTGATGCCCGGGTCTCGGTGGTGAACATGCCGCTGACATCACGGTACACGCACAGAGCAATGACCTTAGATTGCTGCAGACGAAAGAGGAGGCACCTGTATCAGGCTGTGACTGGACGGCGTGATGGCAGAAGGCACCGTGGTTACTCACGTAGTGCAGGCAGGGCTTCTGCAGGGTCAGTCTGTGGGTTTTGCCTCCATATGTGTCGCCCTTCAGTTGGAACATGGACACCTGGCCTTCTGCACTGAGGATCACCACGTAGGGATCGGCCACGGCACAATACACGATGGGGGAGCCCAGGTCCACGGGGATGATCTGCAGCTGATTGACTGCAAGCAAGACAGGGAGGATAAAGCATCCGGAAGCCAGCTGAGCGGTGCCCTCACTAGGGCCGGAATCATCGGACACCACAGACTGATGGCTCCAGCCACAGTCACCCCCCCCCTCCTTGCTGGCTGTGGTATATTCCATATGTACAGGTGATCTCTGCAGCAGAGGCTTCGCTGTATTCCCCCCTCCTCGCTGGCTGTGGTATATTCCATATGTACAGGTGATCTCTGCAGCAGAGGCTTCGCTGTATTCCCCCCCCCCCTTGCTGGCTGTGGTATATTGCATATGTACAGGTGATCTCAGCAGCAGAGACTTCGCTGTACTCCCCCCCCCCCCCCCCCCCCCCCTCGCTGGCTGTGGTATATTGCATATGTACAGGTTATCTCAGCAGCAGAGGCTTCGCTGTATTCCCCCCTCGTCGTTGGCTGTGGTATATTGCATATGTACAGGTGATCTCTGCAGCAGAGGCTTAGCTGAACCCCCCCCCCCCCCTCGCTGGCTGTGGTATATTCCATATGCACAGGCTTCACTGTACCCCCCCCCCTCGCTGGCTGTGGTATATTCCATATGTACAGGTGATCTCAGCAGCAGGGCCTTCGCTGTATTCCCCCCTCGTCGTTGGCTGTGGTATATTGCATATGTACAGGTGATCTCTGCAGCAGAGGCTTCGCTGTACCCCCCCCCCCCCCCCTTGCTGGCTGTGGTATATTCCATATGTACAGGTGATCTCTGCAGCAGAGGCTTCGCTGTACCCCTCCCCCTTGCTGGCTGTGGTATATTCCATATGTACAGGTGATCTCTGCAGCAGAGGCTTCGCTGTACCCCCCCCCCCCTTGCTGGCTGTGGTATATTCCATATGTACAGGTGATCTCTGCAGCAGAGGCTTCGCTGCATTCCCCCCTCCTCGTTGGCTGTGGTATATTCCATATGTACAGGTGATCTCTGCAGCAGAGGCTTCGCTGCATTCCCCCCTCCTCGTTGGCTGTGGTATATTCCATATGTACAGGTGATCTCTGCAGCAGAGGCTTCGCTGTACCCCACCTCCTCGCTGGCTGTGGTATATTGCATATGTACAGGTGATCTCTGCAGCAGAGGCTTCGCTGTATTCCCCCCCCCCCTCGCTAGCTGTGGTACATTGCATATGTACAGGTGATCTCTGCAGCAGAGGCTTCGCTGTACCCCCCCCCCCCTCGCTAGCTGTGGTATATTGCATATGTACAGGTGATCTCTGCAGCAGAGGCTTCGCTGTATTCCCCCCTCCTCGCTAGCTGTGGTATATTCCATATGTACAGGTGATCTCTGCAGCAGAGGCTTTGCTGTATTCCCCCCTCCTCGCTAGCTGTGGTATATTCCATATGTACAGGTGATCTCTGCAGCAGAGGCTTCGCTGTATTCCCCCCTCCTCGCTGGCTGTGGTATATTGCATATGTACAGGTGATCTCTGCAGCAGAGGCTTCGCTGTATTCCCCCCTCCTCGCTAGCTGTGGTATATTCCATATGTACAGGTGATCTCTGCAGCAGAGGCTTTGCTGTATTCCCCCATCCTCGCTGGCTGAGGTATATTGCATATGTACAGGTGATCTGTGCAGCAGAGGCTTCGCTGTACCCCCCCCCCCCTCGCTGGCTGAGGTATATTGCATATGTACAGGTGATCTCTGCAGCAGAGGCTTCGCTGTACCCCCCCCCCCCCTCGCTGGCTGTGGTATATTGCATATGTACAGGTGATCTCTGCAGCAGAGGCTTCGCTGCATTCCCCCCTCCTCACTGGCTGTGGTATATTCCATATGTACAGGTGATCTGTGCAGCAGAGGCTTTCGCTTCATACCCCCCCTCCTCGCTGGCTGTGGTATATTCCATATGTACAGGTTATCACAGCAGCAGAGGCTTCGCTGTATTCCCCCCTCCTCACTGGCTGTGGTATATTGCATATGTACAGGTGATCTCTGCAGCAGAGGCTTCGCTTCATACCCCCCATGCTGACAGTACTGATGCACGCACTCACCCCCCTCCAGCAGACGGATCCCCTGCGGTGACACCTGAACGATGTACTTATTGTCCCCGATGTTCCCGGCGTACACAGTCGGGCCTTGGGTGACAAAACCACTTGTGTCCAGCTCCATGATCTCCTGCCCGGTCTGAAGAATCTAAAAGATGAAGAACAAAGAAAAGAATAAAAAAAAAGAAAATGACATCAGTAATGTAACATGAGTGTAAGCCATCATTCACATGACTCACACTACACAAGGGGCAGAGCCTCTATGTACCCACACTACAGGACTCGGCAGGAGAGGGCACCCCCCCCCCCCCCCCCCCCCGAGAGGACAACTCGGGAGGAGAGGGCACCCCCCCACGAGACGACTACGGAGGAGGGCGCCCTCAGACTACAGGGGGTCATTCCTGACACTACACAAAGGGCAGAGCCTCTATGTACCCACACTACAGGACTCGGGAGGAGAGGGCACACCCCCCTCCCCGAGAAGACAACTCGGGGGGAGAGGGCACCCCCCCACGAGACGACTACGGAGGAGAGGGCGCCCTCAGACTATAGGGGGTCATTCCTGACACTTAAAGGGCAGAGCCTCTATGTACCCACACTACAGGACTCGGCAGGAGAGGGCACCCCCCCCCCCCCCGAGAGGACAACTTGGGAGGAGAGGGCACCCCCCGAGAGGACAACTCGGGAGGAGAGGGCACCCCCCCACGAGACGACTACGGAGGAGAGGACGCCTTCTGAGACTACAGGGGGTCATTCCTGACACTAAACAAAGGCAGAGCCTCTATGTACCCACACTACAGGACTCGGCAGGAGAGGGCACCCCCCACGAGACTACGGAGGAGAGGGCTCCCCCCCCCCCCCCCCCCCGAGACTACAGGGGGGCATTACTGACACATCAGCCTGAGAGTCTGAGCTTTAGAGCCTGAACCTTTGTGTCCGGGATGGAATTTAATATTTCAGGTGCTCGCCTCTAATGAGCTGACCGGCAAGTCACTGACCGACGGATTCCATATTACGATCTAGGCCATCCTGGAATCCTGAGCCCAGGACCCGGCGTATAAAAGATGGCGACACAACGGGAAGGTGCCGACATGTGGGGTCGGCCTGAGCTGGATGTGATCCAGAAACTTCTCCTACCCTCGAGGAAACAGAAGAATCACTGGAGACGTTTCAGGATTTGTTATTTCTCCATTTTTATTTTAGCCCAGTTTTGATTATTTTTCTCTTTTTACCTTTACTTCTAAGCTCTGTATTTTTTTTATATTAAAGATTAAACTTTAATGTTTGGTCCTTGTCTGCTGTACAGAATCTCCACCCGCTGTATATGTGAGGCACTCCTCACCCCGTGTGGTGATTAGCAGCGGCACGTCACGAAATGGGGGGTGGCACATCACGTCACGGGTGAGGGGGGGCGGCGCTTCAAGTCACGGGGGGGGGGGGGGGGCGCGTTACGTCACGTTGCAGCTTATAGCTGAGGTTTGGAGCTAGTATGAGTGCGAGAATACAGATGGCCTCAGGAGATCGGCTCCCAGGAGTAAGCAGCACAAGAGCCCAGATTAATAACCACCATCTGACACAGAGAGCGGAAGGGGTCATTAAAGTGCCCTGTGATCAGGATTGTGCTCAGTGACTACAGACAGTGTCAGGTCGGGGCCGATATACTGATTACACTGACACCTGTGATCAGGATTGTGCTCAGTGACTACAGACAGTGTCAGGTCGGTGCCGTTATACTGATTACACTGACACCTGTGATCAGGATTGTGCTCAGTGACTACAGACAGTCAGGTCGGCTCCGTTATACTGATTACACTGACACCTGTGATCAGGATTGTGCTCAGTGACTACAGACAGTGTCAGGTCGGGGCCGATATACTGGTTACACTGACACCTGTGATCAGGATTGTGCTCAGTGACTACAGACAGTGTCAGGTCGGGGCCGATATACTGATTACACTGACACCTGTGATCAAGATTGTGCCCAGTGACTATACACAGTGTAAGGTCGGGGCCGTTATACCGATTACACTGACACCTGTGATCAGGATTGTGCTCAGTGACTACAGACAGTGTCAGGTCGGGGCCGATATACTGATTACACTGACACCTGTGATCAGGATTGTGCTCATTGACTACAGACAGTGTCAGGTCGGGGCCGATATACTGATTACACTGACACCTGTGATCAGGATTGTGCTCAGTGACTACAGACAGTGTCAGGTCGGTGCCGTTATACTGATTACACTGACACCTGTGATCAGGATTGTGCTCAGTGACTACAGACAGTCAGGTCGGCTCCGTTATACTGATTACACTGACACCTGTGATCAGGATTGTGCTCAGTGACTACAGACAGTGTCAGGTCGGGGCCGATATACTGGTTACACTGACACCTGTGATCAGGATTGTGCTCAGTGACTACAGACAGTGTCAGGTCGGTGCCGTTATACTGATTACACTGACACCTGTGATCAGGATTGTGCTCAGTGACTACAGACAGTCAGGTCGGCTCCGTTATACTGATTACACTGACACCTGTGATCAGGATTGTGCTCAGTGACTACAGACAGTGTCCGGTCGGGGCCGATATACTGGTTACACTGACACCTGTGATCAGGATTGTGCTCAGTGACTACAGACAGTGTCAGGTCGGGGCCGATATACTGATTACACTGACACCTGTGATCAAGATTGTGCCCAGTGACTATACACAGTGTCAGGTCGGGGCCGTTATACCGATTACACTGACACCTGTGATCAAGATTGTGCCCAGTGACTATACACAGTGTCAGGTCGGGGCCGATATACTGATTACACTGACACCTGTGATCAGGATTGTGCTCAGTGACTACAGTGTCAGGTCTGTGCCGTTATACTGATTACACTGACACCTGTGATGAGGATTGTGCTCAGTGACTACAGACAGTGTCAGGTCGGGGCCGATATACTGATTACACTGACACCTGTGATCAGGATTGTACTCAGTGACTTCACACAGTGTCAGGTCGGCCCGTTATACTGATTACACTGACACCTGTGATCAGGATTGTGCTCAGTGACTACAGACAGTGTCAGGTCGGCGCCGTTATACTGATTACACTGACACCTGTGATCAGGATTGTGCTCAGTGACTACAGACAGTGTCAGGTCGGGGCAGTTATACTGATTACACCGACACCTGTGATCAGGATTGTGCTCAGTGACTACAGACAGTGTCAGGTCGGCGCCGTTATACTGATTACACTGACACCTGTGATCAGGATTGTGCTCAGTAACTACAGACAGTGTCAGGTCGGTGCCGTTATACCGATTACACTGACACCTGTGATCAGAATTGTGCTCAGTGACTACAGTGTCAGGTCGGCGCCGTTATACTGATTACACTGATACCTGTGATCAGGATTGTGCTCAGTGACTACACACAGTGTCAGGTCAGCGCCGTTATACTGATTACACTGACACCTGTGATCAGGATTGTGCTCAGTGACTACAGACAGTGTCAGGTCAGTGCCGTTATACTGATTACACTGACACCTGTGATCAGGATTGTGCTCAGTAACTACAGACAGTGCCAGGTCGGCCCGTTATACTGATTACACTGACACCTGTGATCAGGATTGTGCCCAGTCACTATACACAGTGTCAGGTCGGGGCCGTTATACCGATTACACTGACACCTGTGATCAGGATTGTGCTCAGTGACTACAGACCGTGTCAGGTCAGTGCCGTTATACAGATTACACTGACACCTGTGATCAGGATTGTGCTCAGTGACTACAGTGTCAGGTCAGCGCCGTTATACTGATACCTGTGATCAGGATTGTGCTCAGTGACTACACACAGTGTCAGGTCAGCGCCGTTATACTGATTACACTGACACCTGTGATCAGGATTGTGCTCAGTGACTACAGACAGTGTCAGGTCAGCACCGTTACACTGATTACACTGACACATGTGATCAGGATTGTACTCACTAACTACAGACCGTGTCAGGTCAGCACCGTTACACTGATTACACTGACACCTGTGATCAGGATTGTACTCACTAACTACAGACCGTGTCAGGTCAGCACCGTTACACTGATTACACTGATACCTGTGATCAGGATTGTGCTCAGTGACTACAGACAGTGTCAGGTCGGCCCGTTATACTGATTACACTGATACCTGTGATCAGGATTGTGCTCAGTGACTACAGACAGTGTCAGGTCGGCCCGTTATACTGATTAAACTGACACCTGTGATCAGGATTGTGCTCAGTGACTACAGTGTCAGGTCGGCGCCGTTATACTGATTACACTGACACCTGTGATCAGGATTGTGATCAGTGACTACAGACAGTGTCAGGTCGGCGCCGTTATACTGATTACACTGACACCTGTGATCAGGATTGTGCTCAGTGACTACAGACAGTGTCAGGTCGGGGCCGTTATACTGATTACACTGACACCTGTGATCAGGATTGTGCTCAGTGACTACAGACAGTGTCAGGTCGGCGCCGTTATACTGATTACACTGACACCTGTGATCAGGATTGTGCTCAGTAACTACAGTGTCAGGTCGGCGCCGTTATACTGATTACACTGATACCTGTGATCAGGATTGTGCTCAGTGACTACACACAGTGTCAGGTCAGCGCCGTTATACTGATTATACTGACACCTGTGATCAGGATTGTGCTCAGTGACTACAGACAGTGTCAGGTCGGGGCCGTTATACTGATTACACTGACACCTGTGATCAGGATGGTGCTCAGTGACTACACACAGTGTCAGGTCAGCACCGTTACACTGATTACACTGACACCTGTGATCAGGATTGTGCTCAGTGACTACAGACAGTGTCAGGTCGGGGCCGTTATACTGATTACACTGACACCTGTGATCAGGATTGTGCTCAGTGACTACAGACCGTGTCAGGTCAGTGCCGTTATACTGATTACACTGATACCTGTGATCAGGATTGTGCTCAGTGACTACAGACCGTGTCAGGTCAGTGCCGTTATACTGATTACACTGATACCTGTGATCAGGATTGTGCTCAGTAACTACAGACAGTGTCAGGTCGGGGCCGTTATACTGATTACACTGACACCTGTGATCAGGATTGTGCTCAGTAACTACAGACAGTGCCAGGTCGGCCCGTTATACTGATTACACTGACACCTGTGATCAGGATTGTGCCCAGTGACTATACACAGTGTCAGGTCGGGGCCGTTATACCGATTACACTGACACCTGTGATCAGGATTGTGCTCAGTAACTACAGACAGTGCCAGGTCGGCCCGTTATACTGATTACACTGACACCTGTGATCAGGATTGTGCCCAGTGACTATACACAGTGTCAGGTCGGGGCCGTTATACCGATTACACTGACACCTGTGATCAGGATTGTGCTCAGTGACTACAGACCGTGTCAGGTCAGTGCCGTTATACAGATTACACTGACACCTGTGATCAGGATTGTGCTCAGTGACTACAGTGTCAGGTCAGCGCCGTTATACTGATACCTGTGATCAGGATTGTGCTCAGTGACTACACACAGTGTCAGGTCAGCGCCGTTATACTGATTACACTGACACCTGTGATCAGGATTGTGCTCAGTGACTACAGACAGTGTCAGGTCAGCACCGTTACACTGATTACACTGACACATGTGATCAGGATTGTACTCACTAACTACAGACCGTGTCAGGTCAGCACCGTTACACTGATTACACTGACACCTGTGATCAGGATTGTACTCACTAACTACAGACCGTGTCAGGTCAGCACCGTTACACTGATTACACTGACACCTGTGATCAGGATTGTGCTCAGTGACTACAGACGGTGTCAGGTCGGCCCGTTATACTGATTACACTGATACCTGTGATCAGGATTGTGCTCAGTGACTACAGACAGTGTCAGGTCGGGGCCATTATACCGATTACACTGACACCTGTGATCAGGATTGTGCTCAGTGACTACAGACAGTGTCAGGTCGGCCCGTTATACTGATTACACTGATACCTGTGATCAGGATTGTGCTCAGTGACTACAGACAGTGTCAGGTCGGCCCGTTATACTGATTACACTGACACCTGTGATCAGGATTGTGCTCAGTGACTACAGACAGTGTCAGGTCGGCCCTTAATACTGATTACACTGACACCTGTGATCAGGATTGTGCTCAGTGACTACAGTGTCAGGTCGGCGCCGTTATACTGATTACACTGACACCTGTGATCAGGATTGTGATCAGTGACTACAGACAGTGTCAGGTCGGCGCCGTTATACTGATTACACTGACACCTGTGATCAGGATTGTGCTCAGTGACTACAGACAGTGTCAGGTCGGGGCCGTTATACTGATTACACTGACACCTGTGATCAGGATTGTGCTCAGTGACTACAGACAGTGTCAGGTCGGCGCCGTTATACTGATTACACTGACACCTGTGATCAGGATTGTGCTCAGTAACTACAGTGTCAGGTCGGCGCCGTTATACTGATTACACTGATACCTGTGATCAGGATTGTGCTCAGTGACTACACACAGTGTCAGGTCAGCGCCGTTATACTGATTATACTGACACCTGTGATCAGGATTGTGCTCAGTGACTACAGACAGTGTCAGGTCGGGGCCGTTATACTGATTACACTGACACCTGTGATCAGGATGGTGCTCAGTGACTACACACAGTGTCAGGTCAGCACCGTTACACTGATTACACTGACACCTGTGATCAGGATTGTGCTCAGTGACTACAGACAGTGTCAGGTCGGGGCCGTTATACTGATTACACTGACACCTGTGATCAGGATTGTGCTCAGTGACTACAGACCGTGTCAGGTCAGTGCCGTTATACTGATTACACTGATACCTGTGATCAGGATTGTGCTCAGTGACTACAGACCGTGTCAGGTCAGTGCCGTTATACTGATTACACTGATACCTGTGATCAGGATTGTGCTCAGTAACTACAGACAGTGTCAGGTCGGGGCCGTTATACTGATTACACTGACACCTGTGATCAGGATTGTGCTCAGTAACTACAGACAGTGCCAGGTCGGCCCGTTATACTGATTACACTGACACCTGTGATCAGGATTGTGCCCAGTGACTATACACAGTGTCAGGTCGGGGACGTTATACCGATTACACTGACACCTGTGATCAGGATTGTGCTCAGTAACTACAGACAGTGTCAGGTCAGCGCCGTTATACTGATTACACTGATACCTGTGATCAGGATTGTGCTCAGTGACTACACACAGTGTCAGGTCAGCGCCGTTATACTGATTACACTGACACCTGTGATCAGGATTGTGCTCAGTGACTACAGACAGTGTCAGGTCAGCACCGTTACACTGATTACACTGACACCTGTGATCAGGATTGTACTCACTAACTACAGACCGTGTCAGGTCAGCACCGTTACACTGATTACACTGACACCTGTGATCAGGATTGTGCTCAGTGACTACAGACCGTGTCAGGTCGGCCCGTTATACTGATTACACTGATACCTGTCAGCAGGATTGTGCTCAGTAACTACAGACAGTGTCAGGTCGGCCCGTTATACTGATTACACTGACACCTGTGATCAGGATTGTGCTCAGTGACTACAGTGTCAGGTCGGCGCCGTTATACTGATTACACTGATACCTGTGATCAGGATTGTGCTCAGTGACTACACACAGTGTCAGGTCGGCCCGTTATACTGATTACACTGATACCTGTGATCAGGATTGTGCTCAGTGACTACAGACAGTGTCAGGTCGGCCCGTTATACTGGTTACACTGATACCTGTGATCAGGATTGTGCCCAGTGACTATACACAGTGTCAGGTCGGGGCCGTTATACCGATTACACTGACACCTGTGATCAGGATTGTGCCCAGTGACTATACACAGTGTCAGGTGGGCGCCATTATACTGATTACACTGACACCTGTGATCAGGATTGTGCCCAGTGACTATACACAGTGTCAGATCGGGGCCGTTATACTGATTACACTGACACCTGTGATCAGGATTGTGCCCAGTGACTACAGAGTCAGGTCAGCGCCGTTATACTGATTACACTGACACCTGTGATCAGGATTGTGCCCAGTGACTATACACAGTGTCAGGTCGGCGCCGTTATACTGATTACACTGATACCCGTGATCAGGATTGTGCTCAGTAACTACAGAGTCAGGTCAGCGCCGTTATACTGATTACACTGATACCTGTGATCAGGATTGTGCTCAGTAACTAAAGACAGTTTCAGGTCGGCCCGTTATACTGATTACACTGACACCTGTGATCAGGATTGTGCTCAGTGACTACAGACAGTGTGAGGTCGGCCCGTTATACTGATTACACTGATACCTGTGATCAGGATTGTGCTCAGTGACTACAGACAGTGTCAGGTCGGGGCCATTATACCGATTACACTGACACCTGTGATCAGGATTGTGCTCAGTGACTACAGACAGTGTCAGGTCGGCCCGTTATACTGATTACACTGATACCTGTGATCAGGATTGTGCTCAGTGACTACAGACAGTGTCAGGTCGGGGCCATTATACCTATTACACTGACACCTGTGATCAGGATTGTGCTCAGTGACTACAGACAGTGTCAGGTCAGCCCGTTATACTGATTACACTGATACCTGTGATCAGGATTGTGCTCAGTGACTACAGACAGTGTCAGGTCGGCCCGTTATACTGATTACACTGACACCTGTGATCAGGATTGTGCTCAGTGACTACAGTGTCAGGTCGGCGCCGTTATACTGATTACACTGACACCTGTGATCAGGATTGTGATCAGTGACTACAGACAGTGTCAGGTCGGCGCCGTTATACTGATTACACTGACACCTGTGATCAGGATTGTGCTCAGTGACTACAGACAGTGTCAGGTCGGGGCCGTTATACTGATTACACTGACACCTGTGATCAGGATTGTGCTCAGTGACTACAGACAGTGTCAGGTCGGCGCCGTTATACTGATTACACTGACACCTGTGATCAGGATTGTGCTCAGTAACTACAGTGTCAGGTCGGCGCCGTTATACTGATTACACTGATACCTGTGATCAGGATTGTGCTCAGTGACTACACACAGTGTCAGGTCAGCGCCGTTATACTGATTATACTGACACCTGTGATCAGGATTGTGCTCAGTGACTACAGACCGTGTCAGGTCAGCACCGTTACACTGATTACACTGACACCTGTGATCAGGATTGTGATCAGTGACTACAGACAGTGTCAGGTCGGGGCCGTTATACTGATTACACTGACACCTGTGATCAGGATGGTGCTCAGTGACTACACACAGTGTCAGGTCAGCACCGTTACACTGATTACACTGACACCTGTGATCAGGATTGTGCTCAGTGACTACAGACAGTGTCAGGTCGGGGCCGTTATACTGATTACACTGACACCTGTGATCAGGATTGTGGTCAGTAACTACAGACAGTGCCAGGTCGGCCCGTTATACTGATTACACCGACACCTGTGATCAGGATTGTGCCCAGTGACTATACACAGTGTCAGGTCGGGGCCGTTATACCGATTACACTGACACCTGTGATCAGGATTGTGCTCAGTGACTACAGACCGTGTCAGGTCAGTGCCGTTATACTGATTACACTGACACCTGTGATCAGGATTGTGCTCAGTAACTACAGACAGTGTCAGGTCAGCGCCGTTATACTGATTACACTGATACCTGTGATCAGGATTGTGCTCAGTAACTACAGACAGTGTCAGGTCAGTGCCGTTATACTGATTACACTGACACCTGTGATCAGGATTGTGCTCAGTGACTACAGACCGTGTCAGGTCAGTGCCGTTATACTGATTACACTGACACCTGTGATCAGGATTGTGCTCAGTGACTACAGACAGTGTCAGGTCAGCACCATTACACTGATTACACTGACACCTGTGATCAGGATTGTGCTCAGTGACTACAGACAGTGTCAGGTCGGCGCCGTTATACTGATTACACTGATACCTGTGATCAGGATTGTGCTCAGTGACTACACACAGTGTCAGGTCAGTGCCGTTATACTGATTACACTGATACCTGTGATCAGGATTGTGCTCAGTGACTACACACAGTGTCAGGTCAGCGCCGTTATACTGATTATACTGACACCTGTGATCAGGATTGTGCTCAGTGACTACAGACCGTGTCAGGTCAGCACCGTTACACTGATTACACTGACACCTGTGATCAGTGACTCCAGACAGTGTCAGGTCGGGGCCGTTATACTGATTACACTGACACCTGTGATCAGGATTGTGCTCAGTAACTACAGACAGTGCCAGGTCGGCCCGTTATACTGATTACACTGATACCTGTGATCAGGATTGTGCCCAGTGACTATACACAGTGTCAGGTCGGGGCCGTTATACCGATTACACTGACACCTGTGATCAGGATTGTGCTCAGTAACTACAGACAGTGTCAGGTCAGCGCCGTTATACTGATTACACTGATACCTGTGATCAGGATTGTGCTCAGTGACTACACACAGTGTCAGGTCAGCGCCGTTATACTGATTACACTGACACCTGTGATCAGGATTGTGCTCAGTGACTACAGACAGTGTCAGGTCAGCACCGTTACACTGATTACACTGACACCTGTGATCAGGATTGTACTCACTAACTACAGACCGTGTCAGGTCAGCACCGTTACACTGATTACACTGACACCTGTGATCAGGATTGTGCTCAGTGACTACAGACAGTGTCAGGTCGGCCCGTTATACTGATTACACTGATACCTGTCAGCAGGATTGTGCTCAGTAACTACAGACAGTGTCAGGTCGGCCCGTTATACTGATTACACTGACACCTGTGATCAGGATTGTGCTCAGTGACTACAGACAGTGTCAGGTCGGGGCCATTATACCGATTACACTGACACCTGTGATCAGGATTGTGCTCAGTGACTACAGACAGTGTCAGGTCGGCCCGTTATACTGATTACACTGATACCTGTGATCAGGATTGTGCTCAGTGACTACAGACAGTGTCAGGTCGGCCCGTTATACTGATTACACCGACACCTGTGATCAGGATTGTGCTCAGTGACTACAGTGTCAGGTCGGCGCCGTTATACTGATTACACTGACACCTGTGATCAGGATTGTGATCAGTGACTACAGACAGTGTCAGGTCGGCCCGTTATACTGATTACACTGATACCTGTGATCAGGATTGTGCTCAGTAACTACAGACATTGTCAGGTGGGCGCCATTATACTGATTACACTGACACCTGTGATCAGGATTGTGCCCAGTGACTATACACAGTGTCAGATCGGGGCCGTTATACTGATTACACTGACACCTGTGATCAGGATTGTGCCCAGTGACTACAGAGTCAGGTCAGCGCCGTTATACTGATTACACTGACACCTGTGATCAGGATTGTGCCCAGTGACTATACACAGTGTCAGGTCGGCGCCGTTATACTGATTACACTGATACACGTGATCAGGATTGTGCTCAGTAACTACAGAGTCAGGTCAGCGCCGTTATACTGATTACACTGATACCTGTGATCAGGATTGTGCTCAGTAACTAAAGACAGTTTCAGGTCGGCCCGTTATACTGATTACACTGACACCTGTGATCAGGATTGTGCTCAGTGACTACAGACAGTGTGAGGTCGGCGCCGTTATACTGATTACACTGACACCTGTGATCAGGATTGTGATCAGTGACTACAGACAGTGTCAGGTCGGCCCGTTATACTGATTACACTGATACCTGTCATCAGGATTGTGCTCAGTGACTACAGAGTCAGCTGGGCGCCATTATACTGATTACACTGACACCTGTGATCAGGATTGTGCTTAGTGACTACAGACAGTGTCAGGTCAGCGCCGTTATACTGATTACACTGACACCTGTGATCAGGATTGTGCTCAGTGACTACAGACAGTGTCAGGTCGGCCCGTTATACTGATTACACTGATACCTGTGATCAGGATTGTGCTCAGTGACTACAGACAGTGTCAGGTCGGCCCGTTATACTGATTACACTGATACCTGTGATCAGGATTGTGCTCAGTGACTACAGAGTCAGCTGGGCGCCATTATACTGATTACACCGACACCTGTGATCAGGATTGTGCTCAGTAATTACAGACAGTAGGACAGACAGGACCCCCAAATTGCAGGCCGCCACTACTCCGTAGGAGAGTACAGGAACCCCCACCACAATGCAGGCCGCAGCCCCTCAGTGAGGAGTACGGGACCCCCGGACTGCAGGCCGCCACCACTCATGTTCCACAACTTACCATGGTGGAGTCGTCACGGCTCAGGATGAGGAAGCCATGGCGATTCTTCTCTTCTTCATCCTTTGACTCTACTACCTTTCCTTCTGAGTCACCGGTCTGAAAGAGATGACGATGAGCGTTACCGCAGCAGAAATACAGGGCAATGAACGAGCGATGAAGCTACCACCACCAACCTCCTCCTTCCTGTGGGAAGAGATCACCGTCCACATGTCGTGGCATCCTGGAAGTTCAAATGTGGTCACCACCTGCGGGCGGATGCTTTTCTGTGGGAGGAAACACACTCATCATCCTCTGCATGAGCACAACCCTTATCAGTTTCCACCACCTCCGCCCAACGATCACCTGCAGGACGGACAGTGCCCCATTCTTCCCATATCCAGAGCACAGGACGATTTCCAGATCCGGCTCCGGGCTGTTCTGAAACTGAAGAATCAGGACTATTACACTCATCATCCACAGCAGCATAGTGTGCACAGGGGGTGAAGGCCAGCGACACCGGGGGGCACAGCCTCACCTCTTCAGACAGGAAGGCCGGTTCTCCCATGGAGGCCATCGCACAGGGGCCAATGTTCAGGATGCTGTCACACACCTGGGGGAGAGGAGAGATTACAACCCTCAACATTGCCAGGCCGGGGAGGGGACAGGGTCACAGGTACGAAAAATCTGTGTATGAAAATGGTTACAAATCCAATAACTGACTCTGATGTTTCCTTACGCCCCGATTTCAGAGACCACGTCTACTATTAACCATCACACATGGATTTTACACAAACCGTGCGGGAGATTCCGTACAAGCGAGATGGACAAGGAAAATCTGTACGGCAGATGTCAGATCGCGGCCTGGAAGGAGGCGCCGATCCACCGGCTGGGATCTCTGCTGCCCCCTATCATCCGGGCAATTATGTGGTTGGACAACGATTAACAGGAGGCTGCGGCTTCCACTACGAGGCGGGTTATCGGGAAAGTAACAGTGAGTGTATGGTAGATACACCTCCGAGACCAACACATGGAGCATACACCGTATATACTCATGTAGTAGAAGCAAAGGTTTTCAGCACTTTTTTTGTCCTGATAACGCCCCCCTCGGCTTATACACGAGTCAGTGTCCAAGAAAGCTGGCGGGGGAGGGGGAGAAGCGGGTCAGAGGCAGGAGCAGCGGCAGGAGGCGGCGGGGGGGTGGGCGAGCAGCGGCAGGAGGCGGCGGGGGGAGGAGCGGCAGGAGGCGGCGGGGGAGGGGGAGAAGCGGGTCACAGAGGCAGGAGCCGGCGGGAGAGGGGGAGAAGCGGGTCACAGAGGCAGGAGCCGGCGGGAGAGGGGGAGAAGCGGGTCACAGAGGCAGGAGCCGGCGGGAGAGGGGGAGAAGCGGGTCACAGAGGCAGGAGCAGCGGCAGGAGGCGGCGGGGGGGTGGGCGAGCAGCGGCAGGAGGCGGCGGGGGGAGGAGCGGCAGGAGGCGGCGGGGGAGGGGGAGAAGCGGGTCACAGAGGCAGGAGCCGGCGGGAGAGGGGGAGAAGCGGGTCACAGAGGCAGGAGCCGGCGGAACAGGGGGAGAAGCGGGTCACAGAGGCAGGAGCCGGCGGGAGAGGGGGAGAAGCGGGTCACAGAGGCAGGAGCCGGCGGGAGAGGGGGAGAAGCGGGTCACAGAGGCAGGAGCCGGCGGGAGAGGGGGAGAAGCGGGTCACAGAGGCAGGAGCCGGCGGGAGAGGGGGAGAAGCGGGTCACAGAGGCAGGAGCAGCGGCAGGAGGCGGCGGGGGAGGAGCGGCAGGAGGCGGCGGGGGAGGGGGAGAAATGGGTCACAGAGGCAGGAGCCGGCGGGAGAGGGGGAGAAGCGGGTCACAGAGGCAGGAGCCGGCGGGACAGGGGGAGAAGCGGGTCACAGAGGCAGGAGCCGGCGGGAGAGGGGGAGAAGCGGGTCACAGAGGCAGGAGCCGGCGGGAGAGGGGGAGAAGCGGGTCACAGAGGCAGGAGCCGGCGGGAGAGGGGGAGAAGCGGGTCACAGAGGCAGGAGCCGGCGGGAGAGGGGGAGAAGCGCGTCACACAGGCAGGAGCAGCGGCAGGAGGCGGTGGGGGAGGAGCGGCAGGAGGCGGCGGGGGAGAAGCGGGTCACAGAGGCAGGAGCCAGCGGGAGAGGGGGAGCCAAGCGGCGGCAGGAGCCAGCGGGGAGCAATCATGTAGCACCACTCATTAAGGTAATGAATATGCGCGCCTCTCCACTCCCATAGGCGTGGAGGTAATAATCATTACCTTAATGAGCGGTGACACATGATCGCTCAGCACAGGAAGTGCTGCTGGAAGCCAGAATAATAATCTTTATTTATATAGCGCCAACATATTCCGCAGCGGAAAAAGGTGCTGTGCCTGCGATGGCACGCTGGAGGAGGGAGAGTAGGATGTTGTTTTTTTTTTTGAAGCATGCATACGATGACGGGCCCGGGGGAGCCACGCATACGACGACGGGCCCGGGGGAGCCACGCATACGACGACGGGCCCGGGGGAGCCACGCATACGACGACGGGAGCGGGGGAGCCACGCATACGACGACGGGAGCGGGGGAGCCACGCATACGACGACGGGAGCGGGGGAGCCACGCATACGACGACGGGAGCGGGGGAGCCACGCATACGACGACGGGAGCGGGGGAGCCACGCATACGACGACGGGAGCGGGGGAGCCACGCATACGACGACGGGAGCGGGGGAGCCACGCATACGACGACGGGAGCGGGGGAGCCACGCATACGACGACGGGCCCGGGGGAGCCACGCATACGACGACGGGCCCGGGGGAGCCACGCATACGACGACGGGCCCGGGGGAGCCACGCATACGACGACGGGCCCGGGGGAGCCACGCATACGACGACGGGCCCGGGGGAGCCACGCATACGACGACGGGCCCGGGGGAGCCACGCATACGACGACGGGCCCGGGGGAGCCACGCATACGACGACGGGAACGGGGGAGCCACGCATACGACGACGGGAACGGGGGAGCCACGCATACGACGACGGGAACGGGGGAGCCACGCATACGACGACGGGAACGGGGGAGCCACGCATACGACGACAGGAGCGGGGGACAATGCATACGACGACGGGAGCGGGGGAGCCATGCATACGACGACGGGAGCGGGGGAGCCATGCATACGACGACGGGAGCGGGGGAGCCATGCATTCCCGGACAGGGAAGACGGGGACAATGCATACCCGGCTTATTCTCGAGTCAATATGTTTATCCAGTTTTCCGTGGCAAAATTAGGTGCCGCGGCTTATACTGGAGTATATACGGTATATATAATCCGATACAATCACTGTCAGCTCTACAATAACAAAAGGAACAACTCACTGCCACTAGTTTGTCAGGAGATGACACTGTGCCGCCTCCAATCATCAGGACAATTACACAACTGACTGAAGAGTGATGGATGAGGCCGCGGCTGCTCCCACTACTAGGCCGGGTATTGGGGGCTCAGAGGGAGTGTATGGTATATATACACACCTCAGATTCCAACATCCAGCACATGGAAAATATATATACACATACATACACCCCCTGGGTACAGTCACTGCAAACTCCTCGATAAACAGTCGTGTTTTATACAGGTTGAATGGAGGCCTGGTCCTGGTTTCGTACGGGTTTGGGGTGTGGGTTACAGAACAAAAGGAACAGAAGTATTACATTTTTATATTTTATCCAAAAAGATGGGCAGCGTTAAAAAAAAAAAAAAAAAAAAAAAAAAAAAAAAAATTAAAAAATATTCAAAAGCTTTTACAGGAGGGAGAAAACCATACAGCATAAACAGGTACAGAAAATAAAACAAGATTAACAAAAGATTTACCACGACGATCACAGACAATTCAGCTTCGTGGATGGAAGCAATCGATGGAAAACATCTGGTTAATGGGATCAAGCCTACACTGGGATGGATCTTCCTCAGCACTGAACCCAGATCATAATTTGCCTTGATCATTTATCAGCATCTGAGTTACAAACCCCTGTAATGATCTCCTGTCATGTTCTCAGCCGTTCAGGATTCTATGAAATTCATAACTTGTGCGATAACTTCACTCCAGGTGATCGCAGAAGTTCGAGATCGCTGCCATAATTCTTTAAATCAGGATTTTACCTTTCCCTTGAGCCCAAACATGACATGGCTGTTGTCAGAGAGCTGCACACTATTGATTTGTGGCTTGTAGGACGGGGCTACAGCTACCAAAAAACATGCACCTTCTTCCCCGATCCGTCCTGAAGATGAAAACGTATCATCACTACCACATCTATACAAGCTCAATATTCATTTCAGAGACGCCAAGTCTAGGGGGAACAATAGTTTCTTGCTCTTCTCGATCTGTGTATACACATGTACCTTTGTTATCCAGCCCTCTGAAAAGCCTTTCCTGCCTTAGCTCCCTGTCCAATCTCTATACCTTTGTCCAGGCACATAGGCATGCTCCCTGGCACTGCAGGGGTCTTTTGGTTCAAAGGGAGCTGCCTGCATTTTCATTAGGATTGTCACTTCACAAGCATGTGTTTTCCTCTATGTCAACTGGGCAATCCTATTTCAAGGCAGTTCAGATTGCAAGCTCTTGTGCTACTGGAGAGTGGGCGAGTGCCCCCCACTACAGTGCCTATAGAGATCTTACTTTCTATGACACCTCCCCCTTTTTGAGGTTGAACGAGGAAACTATCGTTTCCCCAGCCTACCTCATTGGCATCCCTGGCGTGACAACCCATCCGCATTACCATGTTCACTCCCTTTCTTGTGGTGCATGGTAAAATTGTATTGCTATAGAGCCAAGTTCCATCGCAGTCGTTTACCATTGCCGCCAGCCAGCTGAGTGGGTTGTTGTCAGTCACTATGGTGAAGTTACGCCCCATACAGGTAGCACTGAAACTTTCACAGGGCCCACACTATAGCGAGACATTCCTTATCCACAGTGGCGTATGCCACTTCCCGGGGTAAGAGCTTGCGGCTGAGGACATCACCAGATGCACTTCCCTCTCCCCGTTTACCTGGCTGAGCACAGCACCCAGGTTTGGACTAAAAACCGCCAGGAAAAGTCCGGGATCTGTATATCTGGCAGGGACAGCCTTCCTCAGTGTGAAGGACTGTTCACAGCTGTCCAGTTGACGGTTTACGGTAACTTTTTCGTGAGGTCCGTCAGAGGCTTAGCAAGGGCACTATAGTTGGGAACAAGCTTCCTATAGTACCCTGCCATAGCCAAGGACATCACCCACTTCTTGGCCATGGGGGTAGGCCAGGAGGTGACAGCATCAACCTTCCCGGGCTCTGGCTTCAGAGTTCTGCCACAAATTCAGTGACCAAGGTACTGGACCTCGGTCATGTCTACCTGACACTTTCCCAGCTTTATAGTCAAACCAGCGCCCTGGACGCATCTCAGCACTTGCTTCACGTGCCCCAGGTGTTCCTCCCTTGTGGGACTGAAGATGGCATTGTCGTCCATGTAAGCCACCGTTAAGCAGCTTGTTGATTAATCACTGGAAAGTGGCAGGTGCATTTCTCATGCCCAAGTGCATGACGTAAGACTCATACAAGTCGAATAGGGTAATGAAGGCGGACCTCTCCTGGGCCTCCTTGGACAAAAGCAATCTGCCAATATCCTCGACTCAATCCATGATTGTCAAGTACAGGGCCCCGGCTAAGCGATCCAACAGCTCCTCGATGGGTGGCATTGGGTAGTCATTGGGAGCCGTGATGGCATTTAGCCTCATGTAGTTCACACAGAACCGGGTCATTTGGTCCTTTTTTTTGGGACCAGAACTACAGGCGAGGACCTTTGAATCAACCTCAGGCAACCCCTACTGGTTCTGGTTTTGTCAAAAAGAAACAATGCAAAGCCAGCTCACCAAATCCACCGCAGGTGCACCCAACTCCGTCTAGAGCAAACATTTGTTGCATGCAGGAAAATAGGTCATGTTCCAGCTCACATAAAATACCCTTAATCTTTATCGATCCATACAAAACGATGCATGTGGTAAAGCGCTCCTAAGAAAGTGTCAACTCAGGGCAATGCCACGCGTTTCTGTGAAGTACAGTATTCAGATGTACGGGATATCTTGTTCTTTAGACTCCATTTTTGTGCTTGCGACGCCATTTTGCTGTTTACGAGTTAAATTTTGTAACTTAACTGGATGAAAGTTCACGGCTGTTATGAAACTAGACTGTTCCAGCTTGTACAAGATATGAGATGAGACCCTAAAAGAATGTGCTATTGTTCTATTTTCTACGTCACGCAGCTAGGGACATATTCCGATTTTCTTGCAATATTATTGGCTTAAATGTATTACGATTCTATTGGTAGCTGTATACTTTGCATAATTAAGCAGAATGCTATGTAATGTGAGATTCAGTAAAGGGGCTCAGTGATCTGCCCTGATCCTCCCGTACAGAGACCCCCGTCTCCGTGTGGTCATTCCCAGTTGCTAGCAACGCCCTGTGAATTAATTTGGAAATCACTGGATCAACTGTGAAGGGTTAATTTAGCCCTACCTCAACAGCTTGGCGCCCAAACGTGGGGCCCCCTGAACAGGGACGCCTCTGCCCCCGGGGGACAACAAGACAAAGGACCCTCGGAGCGGACACAGGTGCTGGAAAATTGGGACTGATCACCCCCCACAACCACGGTAAGTTGGCAGTTATACTGTTCAGACTGACCGTTGGTGTGGTTTTCCTGTGCTTGTTGCTGCAAAGAGGATCTGAGGTTTGTCCCCTGGTGGGGTGATTCATGGGTGGAATCATATAGAGGTGCAGTCCCCGTTGGGGGCCCAGTGCTCGAACCGTACCTCATAAGGGACGGACACCCCGGATTGACCAGTGATTGTGACTCTCTTTATAGTCAAAATATCCTGAAATCCTGATCACTGTTAGTTATCAGGCGTGGTCATGTGATCGAAGATGGGTAGGACACGTAACTCAGGTATAGAGATATTATATATATATATATATAAATAACCAGAGGTGTCCGGAGGGATAGTCTGAGACGCCCTCCTCCTTTCACTGAGTACCACAAATTTTGGGCAATCCCAGAGGGGGATTATTGACCCGGTGGAACAAACTGAGACGGCCGCTCCAGTATTGTGCACAACCAAAGGATATTTAGCTCCAAATGAGAGAATCCGTGGAAGGAAAAGAAGAATTTTGTGGCTTGGCACATGAATTGTGTGACGAAGGTGTTAGGAAGAAAAGAGAAAGTGAATTCTGATTGTTTCTGTTACTGCTATGTTGAAGAAGGAAAAATTGTCTATTATTATGGCAAAGACGGGATTGTTTGTGGTTCAAGCAAGTGACTGTGGTGTGAGAAGTGATTGATTAAAAGAAGGAACTGAGATTAATGATACTAATGTGTTAGGCAGACGAATAGTTAAAAGTGATGATTTGAAAGAAGAGGTCTCCCTGCTAGATGACAATTGTACAAGGAGACCGAGAGTCGCAGCCCCCACCTTTTCTTTGTTAAACGCTCACAGTGTCTCTTATGAGCCACCGCTGCCAGCCTCAGTCCCAGCTAAAAAAAAAGTTTTCAGAAGTATTTAACCCGTCTGTTCAGCGTACAGAGAAAAAAAAAAAAAAGCAAAAGCAAACAGCAGCCTCCAGTCCCCACCGCAGCTGCGAGTACACAGTGTGCTCTTCAGCCCACACAGCAAACTCTGCCCCCCTTCCCCAGTCTTCAGCTACTGGGAACCTTACTCCTCAGCCCCTCCCTGCTCGAACATTTTCAGAGATTGTCATTTCCCTGCTATTTTAATTGGAGTAGATGCTAGACCCAATTAATATACTTTTATAAACCCTATTTCTGTGGGACCTTTTCCCAAGGTTACTGTTCAGTTCGTAATCTCTCCCACATGTCCTGTAAATTTACTAGGGGTAGATTAATTATCACAGTTCCGCTAATCCACAAGGGGCACAAAACAATCCCAACCAGTTTTCAAAAAAAAAAAAAAAATATGAGCAGGTGTCTTTTGCCATTGTTGCCATTGTTAGGCCTGTTTCACACTTCCGTTTTTTCAAATCCGTCAAAATCCGTTTTCCGTAAAAAAACGGATCCGCCATTTTTTGCAGGATCCGTTTTTTTTGTCCCATAGACTTCCATTACGGTTACCGCGGATCCGTCAAAAAAACGGATCCGTTTTTAAAAAAACGGATCCGTTTGCATCAGTTTCCATCAAAAAAACGGAAACGGATCCGTTTGGCGGACACAAAAACGGAAGTGTGAAACAGGCCTTAGCCTCCTTAAAGCATCAGGCAGCACTGAACTGTCGGGTTTCGGCCTCGAGACTTCAGTTCTGCCTTGGTCAAGTGATATTCTTGGGTCACTGTCTCCTTCAGGGTGCCAGACACCTCGCAGAAGAAAGAAAAATAGCTGCCAGCTCCCTTCCTTTCCCAAAAGATGAAACTGAACTCCAGCGTTTTCTTGGACTGTGCACTTATTGTCAGTGGATACCGGATGCATCCCGCATAATGCAACCCCTTTACAACGCCTTGAAAGACGGTATAATGAACTATAAGGAAAGATGGCAGTGATGAGGATTACCTCCAACATGATTGTTCCCAACTTCTGACTGAAGAAACAGCTACTCCACCAAATGCCAGTGAGAATCCACTCCCAAATCCTGATCTGGTGTTATACACGGATGGTTCAAGATATGCTGACGAGTTTGGTAGATTCCACACAGGTTTTGCTGTTACCACAGAGGACACTGTAGTGCACGCAGCTGCGCTCCTGCCCTCACAGTCAGCACAAGAAGCACTGACCCTACAAGAACCTGAGGATCCACAACAGACTGAAGTTTTCTGTTGGACCCTGCGAGATCGCTTAATGACGATGCAGAGAATGTCTCCAAAGGAAGAGGTGAAGCAATGGAAGACTGATGGGGCACGAATGGATAATGGTCTCTGGGAAAAGGACCAACTTGTGTGTCTCCCTAAGCGGATGTACCCTGCTATTGCCACATGGGCACATGGACCTACACATCGAGGAAAAAAATCAGGCCCTCGCACTGGTGCAAAAATTCTACTGGGCCCCGGTTCTCCAGTTGGCCGGAAGCATTCCCTGTTACCAATATGACTGTAAAGACCACAGCGAAGAAACTGGTGATGGAAGTTTTATGCAGATATGGGGTTCCAGAAGTTGTTGAAAGTGACCAAGGCCCGGCCTTTTTCTTCTCATGTGTACCAAGAAGTTCTGACAATGCTTGGATCCACTGTAGCCCTCCATACTCCGTACCACCCACAATCCAGTGGGAAAGTTGAGAGGTTGAATGGCACATTGAAGGGACAATTGACCAAAATGATGCAGGAGACTACGGCTCCATGGCCAGAGCTCCCACCCATTGTGCTATACCACATCCGTACTACCCCTATTGTAAAACATGGCCTGTCCCCATATGAGATATTGTTTGGTGCTAGGCCCCCAGTTGCAAATTTCCAGCCTCAGCAGTTATCAGAAGAAACTGACCGCGCTGTTCAATATGTTATTCAGCTTAGTAAAAATCTTGCTAACATCTATGTTCTAGTTTCCTTTTCTTTTCCAGATTCAGCAGAAACCGACACCTGTTATAACCTGAAGCCTGGCGATTTGGTAGTCGTGAAGAGGCATGTCAGGAAGCACGGACTAGAACCCTTGTATGACGGTCCCTATCAAGTCCTCCTCATCACCCAACAAGCCAATAGCAAATGAAGGGACATAATGTTTTGGTTTTCCGCATTTTCCATATTATTATTGGTAGAAGATAAAAGTTAAAGTTAGAAGATATTCAAAGACTCAGAGATCAATACAATAAAGACAATGATCGTCATAAGGACAGTTGGTGGTCAGACACCTTCTCCTTTCTCAATCCAGCCAATTGGTTTAGGGGAATTGGGGGCTGGAGAGCTGGGATCTTACAGAGCTTGTTACACATTGCTGCCTGTATCCTTGTTGTATATGTGATACTAAAACTTGTTCTTTGGTGTATTTCTGTATGTATTAGGAAATTCTGCACTAAGACAGTTAATGATGATACCAAAGGTGTCGTCACCCCTGCTCTTCTCTGCACCGATCTCAAAAGGCTACTTGATGAAGATGTTGAAGTCATGGCTACATACAAAAGATCTCCACCACCATCATCAAAAATTGTTATTCGTGAACTGCAGTATACAG
The DNA here is from genome assembly GCF_039654945.1 of Dendrobates tinctorius. NCBI lineage: Eukaryota > Metazoa > Chordata > Amphibia > Anura > Dendrobatidae > Dendrobates > Dendrobates tinctorius. Next base: position 944,118 of record NW_027361902.1, read on the forward strand.
GGGGGACGGGTGCGCCGCGACAGCCATGACTGGTAACACGGCATCAGTCATGTGAAGACCAGTACCCCTCGAGCTTATGGCTTGGGATAGCACCTCTGATGCTGCATATGTGTTATCAAAATTTATCTAGGGGGGAATTGTGAAGTACAGTATTCAGATGTACAGGACATCTTGTTCTTCGGGATCCATTTTTGTGCTTGCGACGCCATTTTGTTGTTTACGAGTTAAATTTTGTAACTTAACTAGATGAAAGTTCACGGCTGTTATGAAACCAGACTGTTCCAGCTTGTACAAGATATGAGATATGAGATGAGACCCTAAAAGAATGCGCTATTGTTCTATTTTCTACGTCACGCAGCTGGGGCCATATTCCGATTTTCTTGCAATATTATTGGCTTAAATGTATTACAATTCTATTGGTAGCTGTATACTTTGCATAATTAAGCAGAATGCTATGTAATGTGAGATTCAGTAAAGGGGCTCAGTGATCTGCCTCGATCCTCCCGTACAGAGACCCCCGTCTCCGTGTGGTCATTCCCAGTTGCTAGCAACGCCCTGTGAATTAATTTGGAAATCACTGGATCAATTGTGAAGGGTTAATTTAGCCCTACCTCAACAGCTCGATCTGTGATGATCTTCATCAAAGCTTACTCACTCACGGCGGCTCACAAGGATTTATAGCGCACTTCAGTCAAAAGAAGCATCAGGTCCCAGCAAGGGAAGTGCACGCTACACTTAGAAAAACAACTCCAAGAAAAACTAGTGCTATAAAAACAATGCTGAAAAACAATTACATATACATCGACATTACAGGGGCTGTCCGGGCTATTCACACAATCTCAGTACATATCATATGAGACAGCTCTGTGTCACTGATGTGTCTTCTCACAGCAGCAGATTTGGTGCAGTGTGTGAGCACTGTGTCTCTAATGGCACAAATACTGATGGGAGCAGCCTGTCCAATGAGCAGCTGTAACAGTGCGAAGTGTTGGGGGGTATGTATGTATTGTGCTGCTTTCACAAATACAGGATCACTGCTGTGTTCTTTCCAATGCTGGAATGATGATAAAGATGAGTGCTGGGGCAGTTTACTGCCAGCCAATGAGTGGGCAGTGGGTGGTGCTGGTCACTGGAGCTTCGCACATACACTGCACCAAATCTGCTGCTGTGTGAAGACATCAGTGACACAGAGCTGTCTCATTCACACAGCAGATTACATCAGTGACTGCCATCCCCTGTGCAGAGTAGAAGCTGCAGACCCCCATCACACAGTCTGTTCTCACTGCTGCCAGCAGCCTGGGACAGTGAGGGAAGGAATCACTGATAATGAGTTATGTATTGTAATCATGGAGCAGAATACAGGACGATTTTCCCTCCTCACTAGTTTCACTTTCCATAGATCACTGTTCAGCGTGTGTCTGGGGGAGGAGCAGCTCTCTGCACTGAGGCTGCTGGAGGGGAAGAATTCGTTACTGTGTGAGGAGGGCTTCTTCATGTGGACAGGGAGGGCCTGTAGCTATGGGAGGGTGGGGTTGTTGCTATAGAGGGCATGTTTGGAGTAGAGTAGGAGGTTACGACGCCCCCAGACATCTTCCCCTCGCGGGGGTCTCGCTGACGTGTTCCACGCCCCCAGACATCTGCCCCTCGCGGGGGTCTCACTGACGTGTTCCACGCCTCCTGACATTTGCCCCTCGCGGGGGCTCGCTGACGTGTTCCACGCCTCCTGACATTTGCCCCTCGCAGGGGCTCGCTGACGTGTTCCACGCCTCCTGACATTTGCCCCTCGCGGGGGCTCGCTGACGTGTTCCACGCCTCCTGACATTTGCCCCTCGCGGGGGCTCGCTGACGTGTTCCACGCCTCCTGACATTTGCCCCTCGCGGGGGCTCGCTGACGTGTTCCACGCCTCCTGACATTTGCCCCTCGCAGTGGCTCGCTGACGTGTTCCATGCTTCCTGACATTTGCCCCTCGCGGTGGCTCGCTGATGTGTCCCATGCCACATAGTAACATTTATTAAGGTTGATGGGAGACTTTAAGTCCATCTAGTTCTTCCCATATCCTATCCTAACCTGCCCTAACATACCTGAAAAAATGACGTACTGCGAGCACGGCAAGTAACAAAACGCGTTGCTGCGGTGGGAAAACTGCGAGTAGAATGTGTAGCATTTCATACATCACACAGGTGCTCAGAACCACGAGGCTTCAGTTTCCGTGACGTGCACCCGACAGATGATTTTGCTTACTACAGAAATAGAATTGCAATTAATGCATGCTTTAATATTCTAGCATGTGGAGTCACATCTGACTCCTGCCGGTGACTGTGGGGGTGAGCCAGTCCCGCACATTGCTGAGGAGCGTCCCTGCAGATCTTAGGCCCCCGTCACACATAGCGAGATCGCTAGTGAGATCGCTGCCGAGTCACAAGCTTTGTGATGCATCAGCCATCTCTCCAGCGATCTCGCTGTGACACTGACCAGCGACCGCCCCCGCCAGGTATCGCTGATCGTACAGGAATGTCCTGGGCCATTTTTTGATCGTTGGTCTCCTGCTGGCCAGCGCGCATCGCTGTGTGTGGCAGCAGGAGACCATCGATCAGCGAGCTCCCAGCGCTGTAAGCAGACGCTGGGAGCTGGTATCCAAGGTAAATATCGGGTAACTAAGTGCACGCGTCGCTTAGTTACCCGGTGTGTATCCTGGATACCAGCGTGCTCGCGCTGGGAGCTGGTATCCAAGGTAAATATCGGGTAACTAAGTGCACGCGTCGCTTAGTTACCCGCTGTGTACCCTGGCTATCAGCGTGCTCGCGCTGGGAGCTGGTATCCAAGGTAAATATCGGGTAACTAAGTGCACGCGTCGCTTAGTTACCCGCTGTGTACCCTGGATACCAGCGTGCTCGCGCTGGTAGCTGGTATCCAAGGTAAATATCGGGTAACTAAGTGCATGCGTCGCTTAGTTACCCGCTGTGTACCCTGGATATCAGCGTGCTCGCGCTGGGAGCTGGTATCCAAGGTAAATATCGGGTAACTAAGTGCACGCGTCGCTTAGTTACCCGCTGTGTACCCTGGATACCAGCGTGCTCGCGCTGGGAGCTGGTATCCAAGGTAAATATCGGGTAACTAAGTGCACGCGTCGCTTAGTTACCCGCTGTGTACCCTGGCTATCAGCGTGCTCGCACTGGGAGCTGGTATCCAAGGTAAATATCGGGTAACTAAGTGCACGCGTCGCTTAGTTACCCGCTGTGTACCCTGGATACCAGCGTGCTCGCGCTGGGAGCTGGTATCCAAGGTAAATATCGGGTAACTAAGTGCACGCGTCGCTTAGTTACCCGCTGTGTACCCTGGCTATCAGCGTGCTCGCGCTGGGAGCTGGTATCCAAGGTAAATATTGGGTAACTAAGTGCACGCGTCGCTTAGTTACCTGCTGTGTACCCTGGCTATCAGCGTGCTCGCGCTGGGAGCTGGTATCCAAGGTAAATATCGGGTAACTAAGTGCACGCGTCGCTTAGTTACCCGCTGTGTACCCTGGCTATCAGCGTGCTTGCGCTGGGAGCTGGTATCCAAGGTAAACAGCGGGTAACTAAGCACCGCACACACTTGTTACCCACGTCGTCGCTGGTCCTGATCGCTGGTGAGTTCTGCCTGTTTGATAGCTCACCAGGGATCATGTAGCGACAGGTCGTGTGGTTGTCGGGATCGCGGGTGTGCCGCTTGGTGTGACGGGGGCTTTCCACCGGAAATCACAATGTTACCGCACACAGAGGAAACCTCGATCTCCGACTCCTGCTCCTTGCAATCACTGGTGGTGAAACAGACGCTCACACGATCAGGGTACGGTCACACCGGGCTTTCTGTGTTTTTTCTTCTTCAGCAAAACCTGATTTCTTGGCAGGAAAGAAGCTGCGGCACAACTGCAGGAGTAGGGGAGGTTTCTCCATGCGTCTGTGCCGCTTGGTGCAAGGTAATAAAGAGGATCTATAACAAATAAGAGAAATAATTCCCTCCAGGAACGCCTCACTGTGAACGCCTCACTACCTCACTGTCACACTGTGGACACCTCACTGTCACACGGAACGCCTCACTACCTCACCGTCACACTGTGAACGCCTCACTACCTCACCGTCACACTGTGGACACCTCACTGTCACACGGAACGCCTCACTACCTCACCGTCACACTGTGGACGCCTCACTACCTCACTGTCACACTGAACGCCTCACTGTCACACGGAACACCTCACTACCTCACTGTCACACTGTGGACGCCTCACTACCACACTGTGGACGCCTCACTACCACACTGTGGACGCCTCACTACCACACTGTGGACGCCTCACTACCACACTGTGGACGCCTCACTACCACACTGTGGACGCCTCACTACCACACTGTGGACGCCTCACTACCACACTGTGGACGCCTCACTACCACACTGTGGACGCCTCACTACCACACTGTGGACGCCTCACTACCACACTGTGGACGCCTCACTACCACACTGTGGACGCCTCACTACCACACTGTGGACGCCTCACTACCACACTGTGGACGCCTCACTACCACACTGTGGACGCCTCACTACCACACTGTGGACGCCTCACTACCACTCTGTGGACGCCTCACTACCACTCTGTGGACGCCTCACTACCTCACTGTGGACGCCTCACTACCTCACTGTCACAATGTGAACGCCTCACTACCTCACTGTGGACGGCTCACTACCTCAGTCACACTGTGGACGCCTCACTACCTCACTGTCACACTGTGGACGCCTCACTACCTCACTGTCACACTGTGGACGCCTCACTACCTCACTGTGGACGCCTCACTACCTCACTGTCACACTGTGTACGCCTCACTACCTCACTGTGGACGCCTCACTACCTCACTGTCACACTGTGGACGCCTCACTACCTGTCACACTGTGGACGCCTCACTACCTCACTGTCACAATGTGGACGCCTCACTACCACACTGTGGACGCCTCACTACCACACTGTGGACGCCTCACTACCTCACTGTGGACGCCTCAGTACCTCACTGTCACACTGTGGACGCCTCACTACCTCACTGTCACACTGTGGACGCCTCACTACCTCACTGTCACACTGTGGTCGCCTCACTACCTCACTGTGGACGCCTCACTACCTCACTGTGGACGCCTCGCTAACACCCCACGCTCCTGGCGGTGAGGCCTCCTCCAGCAGCAAGTAATGACACCTGCATTTTTGCTGCGTTTTTTCCAACATCCATTCTAGCCAGTGGGTGAAAGTAAAAGAAAGAAACGCAGCACAGCACAGAATCCTGATCACACAGCGTGCGCAGGAGATCGCTCCAAGCTCAGGCTGCGCTGGTAATGGACAAAGCAGCTGAAAATTAGCATAAAATACAATGAAAAAAAAACGCAGCAATAAAGTCCTGTGTGAACTCACCCTTAATAATAATCATTGTTACCAAAAGTTCTAGTAATTAGTGCATGGTGGCAAGTTTTACAATTATCTGTACCGCATTAATTAGAGACTGGGTGGGTCTGCGCCCCCCCCCCGACAGCTCTGCCCCCCCCCTGCGCCCCCCCCCCCCCCCAACAGCTCTGCGCCCCCCCCCCCCCGACAGCTCTGCCCCCCCCCTGCGCCCCCCCCCCGACAGCTCTGCCCCCCCCCCCCGACAGCTCTGCGCCCCCCCCCCCGACAGCTCTGCCCCCCCCCTGCGCCCCCCCCCCCCCCAACAGCTCTGCGCCCCCCCGACAGCTCTGCGCCCCCCCCCCCCCGACAGCTCTGCGCCCCCGACAGCGCATTTGTTTTGATTCTTCCTTTTAGTGTCTTGCGGCTGTTAGCCTGAATACATGAGAGGTCTGCCTGTTTATTCAGGCTGTCTAGCAGCCAAAAATCACGCAGCTGCGGGGACCGAAACTAAATCTCCGAGCACGCCAGAATACTCGGAGACGACCCGCGTGACGAGCATCCTCACCAGTCACTCTGTGGCTGCTGCAGACTTGCGAGTCCTCACAGCACGCACACTACTCGCTGGGAGGATTCTCGGCGCCAGGCGGACACCACTAACCACGTCCGTGCTGTAGGGGGTGACATGGTCACTAGATGACGCTCACTGTAACCTGTAGTCCTACCCGGATACACGTCTAATGAAAACCCGATTTCCAAAAACCACAACATGTTCAGCTGATTGGGACAGTTGTGGAGGGCTGAACCAGTTCCTCATGAGGCCCCTCGGGAAAATTCATTGCCCACCCTGCCTGGGAGGCACTGAAGCATAGGTGCTGCCATTGTGCAGCAGCACAGCTGTCAGACTGTTTCTTGGATGAATCAATGGTCTCGGTCACATTGTTCCATCAGCCTAGGAACGTCAGGCACTCATTTTCTCTGCTTCTGCACCATGAACAGGTGCCGGCAGGGTCTCCTCCTCCACTCTAGAGCAGAATGACTGAAAGGAACAAGTCTCTGACCACATCATTTATTTCCAGCAGAAAGTCCCCGTCACAATCCTGCTCTTCACGCTCTGGATCAGGAGCATCTTCAGCCGTTCCTGGACCGTGAGGCACAGGGTGAATCGCTGACGGGAGGTCTGGGTGCACCTCACATTTTGCAGACTATAAGAGGCACTTTATGGGGAGCGGTGGTGGCAGGAGTCATACTGAGGGCCCTGTGCTGGGAGGAGGGGGTGTTCGGAAGTGCAATGCTGTGGGGCGATGCTGCGAGTCCCAGGCTGGTAACAAAAGGTGATTGGCGGTGGGGGAGCACCACCAACATTTTGTGAAAGCTCGGTTTCAAGGCGGTGGACTCAGGGAAAATGGCCGCCAGAGAACTTGTCTCCAGAGATAGAAATCTGCGCATGTGCTGTCTCCGGCGGCCACTTTCCCGGAGCCAACCGCATTGAGCCATGGATGTGCAGGGGATCAAGGCTTTCACAAAATATTGGTGGAGCCCCCGCACCACCCCCTTCTACCAGCCTGGCATAGGACTCACAGCATCCCTGTCACGGGGTTACTGCAGCAGAGAGGAGCCAGGAGAGTTCAGCGTGTGATTGCTCCTACTCCTGAGCTGAGAACAAGCACTGCACCTTATTTTTAAATGGTGCTTATTTCTTTTGGCAAAGCAGGGGTTAATCGGCCATGTTGGGCGCTCTGGGAGTCTGAGCCCTCAGCTGAGCACCGGTAGCTACTTCTATCCCTATATAATCGGAGTCCTGGCTGACACACCGTCAGAGGTGGCTTACGCTGCGTGGCTAGGGGGAGAGGTGTTCTGGTGGTTGTGTGAGGCGTTTGGAGGAGGTGACTGCTGCGTGCATGTGTGTGACAATTCCTTTCCCTCCTCTTACTTTGTTTTTTTCCATCCTCCACTCCCCGGTGCACTCCTCTGCTACATGTGAGGGAATATTTGTATCCCTAGTATTTTCAGTTTTCCTTCAGTTGCCTTGTTCGTCAGGTTGGTGTACTGCGGTGAACCGAAGTGCCCCTCTTTCCTGAGTCGGGGGAAGGGAAGAGATGAAACCCCGGCATCTTCACCTTCAGAAGTATCCAGGAAAGCTAGGGCGCCCCCTAGTGTTAGAGACAGGGAAGGAGCCTCTGGTCCCGGGTTACCCAACAGTTGAGTCGTGACAGTCGCACCTGCCCTCTGAACACCTCCTGTGACCCCCGTTCCACCACCGTGACCAATCTGAATTCGGACTGTAAGATGGATCCCCATTTGACGCATTAAATTATTTTCCCTTTCGCAAAAACGAAAGCTCTTTCTTCCCTTAACACCACGGTTGCCGTTCTTCTACACGACATGTGGAGCCCACGACTCGCCCGGAGGCCGACACCACAGTACACAGAATACACTTTCCTAACGAAGTCTGCAACGTTCCTCCATTGTTCCTCCACTATGTAGCACGAGTTGTGAATGACGACCCTCGTGTAGTCCTCTCGATCACGCTGTAAGGGAACGCACCCACATGGCACCCGCATGACACTCGCCCGCTTCTTCGGCCCTGATAGCGGAACGTTTTGATCCTCACATATGGGTACGTAGCCTTCACGTCAGAAGCTTAATCCACCACAGCCACTGAGTACTGAGAGGAGTCTGGTAGGCAGCGCCGCCATTACTGCCCAGAGCAACCAATCACAGAGCTTATACTGATGAGGTAAAATGAAAGCTGGGCTCTGATTGGATGCTACAGACACCACCACACTCGTTGGGAGCTGGGTATGAAAATCTTCTCTGCCCACAGTAGCCAATCGCAGCGCAGAGTCACCAAAATCACCCCCAAAGGTCACATAGAGGGGATGGAGCATGGTGCAAGAGAAGCCTGTGGGGGCCGTGTGTGGTAAAACTGCACGGATCTATACCAGATCTCTACTGAGTCCAGAGTCTTCCTGTTCCAATGGTGTCACCCTTACAGACCTGTGTGATCTATGACATCATGGCGGGAATCTGCCCCCGACAAGCCCCTCACTCACCTCAAAGGAGTATGTGGAGAGCTGAGTGCCCGACTGCATCTCGTTCCCGTACACCTCGATCTCATCCACCTCATCCAGCATCGCCCCCTTACTGCCTGCAAGAGAGAGCGGGAGCTACAGAAGGAACGGCAAGCTACGGGGAGGGGGCACGGCGAGCTACAGAGGGAACGGCGAGCAAAGGGGAGGGGGCACGGCGAGCTACAGAGGGAACGGCGAGCAAAGGGGAGGGGGCACGGCGAGCTAGAGGGAACGGCGAGCAAAGGGGAGGGGGCACGGCGAGCTACAGAGGGAACGGCGAGCAAAGGGGAGGGGGCACGGCGAGCTACAGAGGGAACGGCGAGCAAAGGGGAGGGGGCGCGGTGAGCTACAGAGGGAACGGCGAGTTACGGGGAGGGGGCACGGCGAGCTACAGAGGGAACGGCGAGCAAAGGGGAGGGGGCACGGCGAGCTACAGAGGGAACGGCAAACAAAGGGGAGGGGGCACGGCGAGCTATAGAGGGAACGGCAAACAAAGGGGAGGGGGCACGGCGAGCTACAGAGGGAACGGCGAGCAAAGGGGAGGGGGCGCGGCGAGCTACAGAGGGAACGGCGAACAAAGGGGAGGGGGCACGGCGAGCTACAGAGGGAACGGCGAGCAAAGGGGAGGGGGCGCGGTGAGCTACAGAGGGAACGGCGAGCAAAGGGGAGGGGGCGCGGTGAGCTACAGAGGGAACGGCGAGTTACGGGGAGGGGGCACGGCGAGCTACAGAGGGAACGGCGAGCAAAGGGGAGGGGGCGCGGCGACCTACAGAGGGAACGGCAAGCAAAGGGGAGGGGGCGTGGCAAGCTACGGGGAGGGAGCGCGGCGAGCTACAGAGGGAACGGCGAGCAAAGGGGAGGGGGCACGGCGAGCTACAGAGGGAACGGCGAACAAAGGGGAGAGGGCACGGCGAGCTACAGAGGGAACGGCGAGCAAAGGGGAGGGGGCGCGGTGAGCTACAGAGGGAACGGCGAGTTACGGGGAGGGGGCACGGCGAGCTACAGAGGGAACGGCGAGCAAAGGGGAGGGGGCGCTGCGACCTACAGAGGGAACGGCGAGCAAAGGGGAGGGGGCGTGGCAAGCTACGGGGAGGGAGCGCGGCGAGCTACAGAGGGAATGGCGAGCAAAGGGGAGGGGGCGCGGCGAGCTACGGGGAGGGAGCGCGGCGACCTACAGAGGGAACGGCGAGCAAAGGGGAGGGGGCGCGGCAAGCTACGGGGAGGGAGCGCGGCGAGCTACAGAGGGAACGGCGAGCAAAGGGGAGGGGGCGCGGCGAGCTACAGAGGGAACGGCGAGCAAAGGGGAGGCGGCGCGGCGAGCTACAGAGGGAACGGCGAGCAAAGGGGAGGGGGCGCGGCAAGCTACGGGGAGGGAGCGCGGCGAGCTACAGAGGGAATGGCGAGCAAAGGGGAGGGGGCGCGGCGAGCTACGGGGAGGGAGCGCGGCGACCTACAGAGGGAACGGCGAGCAAAGGGGAGGGGGCGCGGCAAGCTACGGGGAGGGAGCGCGGCGAGCTACAGAGGGAACGGCGAGCAAATGGGAGGGGGCGCGGCGAGCTACAGAGGGAACGGCGAGCAAAGGGGAGGGGGCGCGGCAAGCTACGGGGAGGGAGCGCGGCGAGCTACAGAGGGAACGGCGAGCAAAGGGGAGGGGGCGCGGTGAGCTACAGAGGGAACGGCGAGTTACGGGGAGGGGGCACGGCGAGCTACAGAGGGAACGGCGAGCAAAGGGGAGGGGGCGCGGCAAGCTACGGGGAGGGAGCGCGGCGAGCTACAGAGGGAACGGCGAGCAAAGGGGAGGGGGCTCGGCAAGCTACGGGGAGGGAGCGCGGCGAGCTAGAGGGAACGGCGAGCAAAGGGGAGGGGGCGCGGCGAGCTACAGAGGGAACGGCGAGCTACGGGGAGGGGGCGCGGCAAGCTACGGGGAGGGAGCGCGGCGAGCTACAGAGGGAACGGCGAGTTACGGGGAGGGGGCACGGCGAGCTACAGAGGGAACGGCGAGCAAAGGGGAGGGGGCGCGGCGAGCTACAGAGGGAACGGCGAGCTACGGGGAGGGGGCGCGGCAAGCTACGGGGAGGGGGCGCGGCGAGCTACAGAGGGAACGGCGAGTTACGGGGAGGGGGCACGGCGAGCTACAGAGGGAACGGCGAGCAAAGGGGAGGGGGCGCGGCAAGCTACGGGGAGGGAGCGCGGCGAGCTACAGAGGGAATGGCGAGCAAAGGGGAGGGGGCGCGGCGAGCTACGGGGAGGGAGCGCGGCGACCTACAGAGGGAACGGCGAGCAAAGGGGAGGGGGCTCGGCAAGCTACGGGGAGGGAGCGCGGCGAGCTAGAGGGAACGGCGAGCAAAGGGGAGGGGGCGCGGCGAGCTACAGAGGGAACGGCGAGCTACGGGGAGGGGGCGCGGCAAGCTACGGGGAGGGAGCGCGGCGAGCTACAGAGGGAACGGCGAGCAAAGGGGAGGGGGTGCGGCGAGCTACGGGGAGGGAGCGCGGCGACCTACAGAGGGAACGGCGAGCAAAGGGGAGGGGGCTCGGCAAGCTACGGGGAGGGAGCGCGGCGAGCTACAGAGGGAACGGCGAGCAAAGGGGAGGGGGCGCGGCGAGCTACAGAGGGAACGGCGAGCTACGGGGAGGGAGCGCGGCGAGCTACAGAGGGAACGGCGAGCAAAGGGGAGGGGGCGCGGCGAGCTACGGGGAGGGGGCACGGCGAGCTACAGAGGGAACGGCGAGCTTCGGGGAGGGGGCGCCGCGAGCTACGGGGAGGGGGCGCGGCGAGCTACAGAAGGAACGGCGAGCTACGGGGAGGGGGCGCGGTGAGCTACGGGGAGGGAGCGCGGCGAGCTACAGATTGGGTCACCGCGGAGGAGAGCAGGCCCAGGCTAAGCCACAGAAAACCAGAGAGGTTGGTACCTACGCGGATTGCAGACCCCTGATCCTAACCACACAACTAGCAGTAGCCGTGGAGCGTACCTACGATGATTCTAGACACTTCGTCACGGCCGGAGAACTAAATAAGCCTAAAGCAAGAAAGGGGAAATCTAAACTGCCCCAGAGCAGATCCCAAAGGAATAGACAGCCCCCAAACATATATTGTCGGTGAGACAAGATGAAAACACAAACACAGGCAGGAAAATAGGCTGAGCAAATGATGGGGCCCAAACTGACAGGACAGGAAAGGAAAGACACTGTCTGCAATCACGCAAAAAACCCTGCAAAAAGTCCAACACGTCTGATGCAAAAAACACTGAAGTCGCACGACTTCGCCCACTATATCAGCACTCTGGTATATTCTGAAAGCAGAGCAAAAAGAGGCCAATCTAATAAGGGACAAAAACAAACTGGCACAAGCAGTAACATATGGATGGTGATTCAGCACAGCCCCAGCCGGAGCTGGCTGACCCGCACAAAGCAGAGATAAACAAAACCAGATCAAATGCAAACAGAGTAGCAAATGAACACTTAGCTGAACTTGCAGGGAAAGAGCAGGAGACATCAGACCTCAGAAGGAACAGGAAGCAAATCACTAGCAGGAATAGAGGGAGTTGGCTGTCTTAAATCCCAATCTGAAACCCCAGATCTCCAATCGTCATCATCATTATCAGGTGGCAAGCCTCTGTCAATCAGATCAGCTCCATTACCTCCTGTAACCACCAGAGGGAGCCCAGAAAGAGAACTCGCAACCCCTCTGTCGATCTGACCAGCTCCACTACCTTCAGTAATAACCAGAGGGAGGCCAGAAAGCGAATTCACAACAGGGGGCACAGTGAGCTACGGGGGAGGGGGGCACGGCGAGCTACAGAGGAAACAGCGAGCTACCAGGGAGGGGGGCACGGCGAGCTGACACCACGAGCTACAGAGGGGGGAGGTCACGGCGAACTACGGGGAGGGGGGTAGACTACGAACTACAGGGGGGAGGGGCCAAGCCAGACATATTGTGCACTCACCTGGACGTAAGAGAGAAGTGTCCACTCGTTTCTTTTTACTTGGAGGTTCATCCTAGAAGAGGAGAATGGCAGCCATCACTACAGTTGCCATACAGTGGACCACCTGATGTGTACAGGGGCTCCAGATAGGGGATATCAGGGGGATATAGGAGCCAGTGAGCGGCTGAAACATAAACACCCTTTTGTTCCCGAGAGGCTGGGGGAGGCACAGGGGCTCCACTCCAAAGACAGCAGGGGGCGTCCTCCCCTCATAGGGGGATGGTAACTGATGAATGTATTGGCCGCTTGCATAACAGAGGATACGGCACTCACCGGCTTATCGGGGTCCTTCGTGCATCCTGAGGGGCTGCTGTCCTGGGCCTTCTCTGTGTAGCGGAGCAGCAGAGAGTTCCCTAAACGGGATCCCAGAAACAGATACCCCGGCTCCATGAGAGTCATCTGCGGTGGGTAAAACAAAGTCAGATTCAGCGTGACAACCCCAGGCCCCCAACTCCAGCTGAGCCGCCCCCTGCTCAGGTGCACTTATACCCACTGCACCTCAGAGAGCCCACATGTGCCGTCACCTCTCCAACCAAGCCTCCCACACCATGGAGACCTCACATGCGCAGTCACCTCACCAGCCGAGCCTCCCACACCACGGAGACCCCACATGTGCAGTCACCTCTCCAGCCGAGCCTCCCACACCGGAGACCCCACATGTGCCGTCACCTCTCCAGCCGAGCCTCCCACACCAGAGACCCCCACATGTGCAGTCACCTCTCCAGCCGAGCCTCCCACACCACGGAGACCCCACATGTGCAGTCACCTCTCCAGCCGAGCCTCCCACACCACGAAGACCCCACATGTGCAGTCACCTCTCCAGCCGAGCCTCCCACACCACGAAGACCCCACATGTGCCGTCACCTCTCCAGCCGAGCCTCCCACACCACGGAGACCCCACATGTGCAGTCACCTCTCCAGCCGAGCCTCCCACACCACAGAGACCCCACATGTGCCGTCACCTCTCCAGCCGAGCCTCCCACACCACGGAGACCCCACATGTGCAGTCACCTCTCCAGCCGAGCCTCCCACACCACGAAGACCCCACATGTGCCGTCACCTCTCCAGCCGAGCCTCCCACACCACGGAGACCCCACATGTGCAGTCACCTCTCCAGCCGAGCCTCCCACACCACGGAGACCCCACATGTGCAGTCACCTCTCCAGCCGAGCCTCCCACACCACGGAGACCCCACATGTGCAGTCACCTCTCCAGCCGAGCCTCCCACACCACGGAGACCCCACATGTGCCGTCACCTCTCCAGCCGAGCCTCCCACACCACGGAGACCCCACATGTGCAGTCACCTCTCCAGCCGAGCCTCCCACACCACGAAGACCCCACATGTGCCGTCACCTCTCCAGCCGAGCCTCCCACACCACGGAGACCCCACATGTGCAGTCACCTCTCCAGCCGAGCCTCCCACACCACAGAAACCCCACATGTGCCGTCACCTCTCAAGTCAAGCCTCCCACACCACGGAGACCCCACATGTGCAGTCACCTCTCCAGTCAAGCCTTCCACACCACGAAGACCCCACATGTGCAGTCACCTCTCCAGCCGAGCCTCCCACACCACGGAGACCCCACATGTGCAGTCACCTCTCCAGCCGAGCCTCCCACACCACGAAGACCCCACATGTGCCGTCACCTCTCCAGCCGAGCCTCCCACACCACGGAGACCCCACATGTGCAGTCACCTCTCCAGCTGAGCCTCCCACACCACGGAGACCCCACATGTGCCGTCACCTCTCCAGCCGAGCCTCCCACACCACGGAGACCCCACATGTGCAGTCACCTCTCCAGTCAAGCCTTCCACACCACGAAGACCCCACATGTGCCGTCACCTCTCCAGCCGAGCCTCCCACACCACAGAGACCCCACATGTGCAGTCACCTCTTCAGCCAAGCCTCCCACACCACGGAGACCCCACATGTGCAGTCACCTCTCCAGCCAAGCCTTCCACACCACGGAGACCCCCACATGTGCAGTCACTTCTCCAGCCGAGCCTCCCACACCACGGAGACCCCACATGTGCCGTCACCTCTCCAGCCAAGCCTTCCACACCACGGAGACCCCCACATGTGCAGTCACTTCTCCAGCCGAGCCTCCCACACCACGGAGACCCCACACGTGCCGTCACCTCTCCAGCCAAGCCTCCCACACCACGGAGACCCCACATGCAGTCACCTCTCCAGCTCAGCCTCCCACGTGCAGTCACCTCTCCAGCCGAGCCTCCCACACCACGGAGACCCCACATGTGCAGTCACCTCTCCAGCCGAGCCTCCCACACCAGAGACCTCACATGTGCAGTCACCTCCACGCATCCCTGCCAAGTCAGCGCCCCAGCCCCTTCCCTCATGATCAGCACCCTGCCCAATCATAAGCAGCGCCCCACCGCCCACCCCATCAGCAGCACCCACACCCCTTTTCCCACCTCCATCAGCACCCCACCCCTCCAGTCTCCAGATACTCACGGATGTGGTCAGGACACTCGCTGCCGCCTTGTCAAAGTGGAACGACCGAACACTCCTCATCCCATCTGTGATCAGAGTCAGGACGTAACTGGAGGGGACACAGGATTCATCACACCACAGGTACAAACCAAGCAGCACAGCCGGCGCCCCCCTCTCCCCCCCAGCAGCACAGCGGGGGCACCCCCTCCCCTGTTGAGAGCTCATTTTCGCGTTCACCTTTGATGTCCGATGAACTCCCTCTGCTGGTGAAAGGAGGTGGTGAAACTGATTTGGATGGGAGAAACCTGTCACCTGAACAGGTGGATTGCGATTGGACATCCGGAATCTCTGAGTGGATATAAGGCAGCCGACGCCCTGTAGGGTTGCTGGTGATTTCTCTGCTGAGCTCTGGCCTCCAGTTCAGTTCCTGTCTTCTAAAGCTAAGTTTTGCTCTGTTATTGTTCCATGAGATTTTGTCGGATTTGCTTAGTTTTGTGTTCTGCCAGCCCCGACTGGGGCTCTGCTGAATTTCCATTTTTGTCCCTGATCGGTTAAATCTCTTTTGCTCTGTCTTCAGAATATACCGGAGTGCTGATATAGGGATTTTGAAGTCTAGTGACTTCAGGGCTGTTTTTCCTATCAGACGTGTAGGGACATTTTTGGTAGGGTTTTTGTGGATTGCAGCCAGCATCTTTTCTGTCCTTTCCCATCTAGTTAGTTGGGCCCCATCGTTTGCTCTGCCTGTCTTTCTGTCTGTGTTTTCACCGACAATACATGTTTGGGGGCTGTCTATTGCTTTGGGGTCTGCTCTGGGGCAGTTTAGATTTCCTCTTTCTTTCTTTAGGTTTATTTAGTTCTCCGGCTGTGACGAGGCATCATGGAACACCATAGGAACGCTCCATGGCTACTGTTAGTTGCTGTGAATAGGATCAGGGGCCTGAAATCCGCTAGCTATCAACCTCTCCGGTTTTCTGGACTTAGCTTGCATTTTTGTTTTTTCCTCCTCGGTGACTCATTCATAACAGAATCACCAGCCATACCGCAGATTCTAGGGTACTCAATAGCAGGAAAGAATTGAAAAAAAAAAAAAAAAAAAAAAGTGTCAGAATTTTTTTTTGTGTATATTTTTTCCTCTTTCTCTGAGGCCGTAGGAAGAATTTTTTTCTTAATGGAGATTAAGCATTTGTCTGATCGTGTGGAGTAGCTTGCTGCTGAAGTGCGGGGAATTTCCACCTATCTTGCTCATTCACATGCTGCTGAACCAAAGATCCCTACTCCTGATGTGTTTTTTGGGGATTGGTCTAAATTTTTGAATTTTAAGAATTGTAAATTATTTCTTGCCTTGAAGCCTAACTCATCGGGGAGCTCCGCGCAGCAGGTTAAAATTGTCATCTCCTTGCTGCGCGGCGATCCCCAGGATTGGACGTTTTCTTTGACACCTGATAATCCTATTCTAACTAATGTGGATGCATTTTTTCAAGCCTTGGGGTTGTTGTATGATGAACCTAATGCTATTGATCAGGCTGAAAAGACCCTGCTGGCATTGAGCCAGGGTCAGGATTCTGCAGAGTAAGGCCGGGGTCACACTGGCGAGGAATACGGCAGAGTGAGAGGCGCTAAAAGTACGCATTAGACACGGACCAATGATTCTCTATGGGGTCCCTCGCACCAGCCGTATATTTCTCATCCGTATTCTACAGTCCGTGCCAATCACAGCATGCTGTGATTGTCAGTGTACTACGGCCGTAAAAAATACGGATTACACATGAACCACACATGTGACTTGCGAGAAATACGCACCAGGTGTCTTAGCAAAGCCGATGATTCAGTGCGCTATACAGTAAACTCACACTGACAGTTTTAATAAAGAAACGAATGAATAGATATATACACATAGAATACATACATGCATTCTGTGTGTCTATATCTATTCTTTGGTTTCTGTTATAAACCCTGTCATAGGGCTCCATTATATGTCCATTTTGCAAGCCTGCGAGAAAATCTCGCCATACGGATTACATACGGATGCTGACATGCGCAAAATACGCGACCACACCTTGATTACGGATGACATACGGAGCACTTTTTAGGGGTCATTCATCCGTTTTACGCATGTAAAATACTGACCGTATTTTGCGTCGGTTAGTGTGACCTCTGCCTTATACTGTCAAAAATTCCGAAAGTGGGCGGTCCTTACTACTTGGAATGATGGTGCATTGGCAGCCCTCTTTCGGAAGGGTTTGTCAGAAACTGTAAAAGATACTATGGTGGGATTTCCTGTTCCCTCTGGTCTTGACGATTCTATGTCATTAGCCATTCAGGTGGATCGGAGTTTACGTGAACGTAAAACTACACAAGAAATGTTGCCACCTGTTGAACAAATGTCTGAACCTATGCAATGTGATAGAGTTTTGTCTAGGGCGCAACGTCAGGAGTTCAGAAGGCGCAATAAGCTGTGTTTTTTCTGTGGAGATGCCTCTCATATTATTTCTGTCTGCCCTAAACGAGAGAAACGTTTTGCACACACGTTTTCTGTTGGTGGTGTACAACCTAAGTTTCTTCTGGCAATTACTCTGATCTGCTCCCTGTCCACATTTTCTGCTAAGGCTTTTGTGGATTCAGGAGCAGCGCTAAACCTGATGGACTTGGATTTTGCTAAACGTTGTGGGTTTCCTATGACACCTCTGCGGATGCCTATCCCTTTGAGGGGTATTGATGCTACTCCTTTGGCGAAGAATAAACCTCAGTTTTGGACCCAGGTGGTAATGTGGGTCGCCCCAGACCATCAAGAAAATTGCAGATTTTTGGTGTTGCATAATTTGCATGATAATAATAATAATAATCTTTATTTTTATATAGCGCTAACATATTCCGCAGCGCTTTACAGTTTGCACACATTATCACTGTCCCCGATGGGGCTCACAATCTAAATTCTCTAACAGTATTGTCTTTGGAATGTGGGAGGAAACCGGAGTACCCGGAGGAAACCCACGCAAACATGGGGAGAACATACAAACTCCTTGCAGATGTTGTCCTTGGTGGGATTCGAACCCAGGACCCCAGCGCTGCAAGGCTGCAGTGCTAACCACTGAGCCACCGTGCTGCCCTATATACCATCGTTCTGGGTTTCCCTGGTTGCAAATCCATAATCCAGTTTTGGATTGGAAATCTGTGTCTGTGGTGAGTTGGGGTTGTCAGTGTGCTCTTAGTGACACTCCTGTTTTCTCCACCTCTCCCCAGTCGCATGATGTTCCTGATTATTTGGCGGACTTTTATGATGTATTTAGTGAGAATGAGTCTGCGTCTTTGCCTCCTCATAGGAGTTATGACTGTGCAATTGAGCTGAGCCCTGGGTGTAAATTTTCCAAGGGTCAGCTTTTCAATTTATCTGTACCCGAGCACGAGGCTATACGATCTTATATTAAGGAGGCGTTGGAGAAAGGTCATATTAGACCATCCTCGTCACCCTTGGGTGCTGTTTTTTTTTTCGTGGCCAAGAAAGATGGTTCATTAAGGCCTTGTATTGACTATCGTTCCCTCAACAAAATTACTGTTAAATATCAGTATCCGTTACCCCTGATTTCTGATCTATTCTCTAGAGTTAGAGGTGCCTGCTGGTTTACTAAGCTTGACCTCAGGGAGGCGTATAATCTTATTCGCATCAAGCATGGGGATGAATGGAAGACGGCGTTTAATACTCCGGAGGGACATTTTGAGTACCTGGTGATGCCTTTTGGGCTCACTAATGCCCCTTCTGTCTTCCAGTGCTTCATGAACGATATTTTCCGAGACTTTGTGGATAAATTTTTTATCATCTATCTGGATGATATTTTGATCTTTTCCAGGGATTGGGATTCTCATGTGGAACATGTTCGGACTGTGTTCCGGATTTTGAGGGAGAATTCCCTGTTTGTTAAGGGGTCGAAATGCCTTTTTGGTGTACAGAGGATTTCATTTTTGGGATTTATTTTGTCTCCGTCAACTATTGAAATGGACACGGCCAAGGTACAGGCCATTTATGATTGGGTTCAGCCCACTTCTTTGAAGGCCCTCCAGAAGTTTTTGGGCTTTGCTAATTTTTATCGTAAATTTATAGCTAATTTTTCTGGTATTGCCAAACCATTGACTGATTTGACTAAGAAGGGTGCTGATGTGCTGAATTGGTCTCCAGAGGCTGTTTCTTCCTTTCAGGAGCTGAAGCGGAGGTTCACTTCTGCTCCGGTTTTGCGGCAACCTGATGTCTCACTCCCGTTTCAGGTAGAGGTGGACGCTTCGGTGTTAGAGTGTTAGCGACTCCTGGAGTGGACCCTCTGGGTCGCGGCACCAACCCTCCCAGGGCGAGCTAGCCTAGTGAGGACCACCCCCTATACAGGGAGTGTCAGGAGCAAGCCCCAGGGGATACGATACCACGACTGCTGGCACCAGGCGGCCGGCTCACAGGAGATAACGAGACTGTGACTGGAGGGTGCAGGATACTAGGGAACACAGGAGAATACACGGGAGTGCGCTGAATGCAGGATAGTGCAAGACGGGTACACGTGGGCACATAAGGCGTGTAGCGAGTAACACATCCGGAGGTAAACAAAGCAGGGCGCGTGCAAGGAGCACGACAGGGTACAGAATGAGACAGCAGTCGTGCAAGGAGGTGTAACAGAACACAGAAATAGAGTGAATGCCAGTAGGCACGACTGAGCAAGAAACAAGGGACAGGATACGAGAGGATGTGCCAGGAGGCACAACTGAGCATGAAGCAACAAGGGTTCAGAGCAAGTGCTAGGAGCACCACAGAATAGCAGACAGAGCAGAGGACCTGAGAACAGCGCACAGCCAGGCTGGGACACAGCTGACCCAGCCAGGAAGCACAACAATAATCAGGCACCTCCCCTAGGGGGAGGTCGTCTGATATAGCACATGGCTACTACTGGTTCCGGGTCAGGACCTAGCCAGAAAGCACATGACCACTACAGGTTCCGGGTCAGGTCCTCCATTACCATAGAGAGGACCGAGCCCTATACAGCACTGACAGGAGAGCGCAAGCGCAAACGTGACATGGAGGAGGAGACCCAGGAACGAGAGCTGCGCGTGCGCACCCGACGGAGACCCCCGAGGGACCGCCGTACCGGGGGGAGTGACGTCGGGGCAGAAGCCCCGCCTCCTGGTGAGCGCGGCATAACAGTACCCCCTCCTTTAAGCCCCCTCTCTCTAGAACTGGAAAATAGCACCTTGACACTAGGAGCGGGATCCAGACACTTCCTAACTGCATGAGGACCAATCAGATCCAGAGTCTCAATACGAGAAAATTTGGTCTCCTGCCATACCCTGGAGAACTCCACGGACATAGAGTCGGAGGCAGGTATTCCCGAGACAGGTCGAACCGGCAGAGGCACACTGACATGCTCGGAGACCGAAGCGGTGGTGCAGTCATTGGAAGTCAATTCATCCTTAAGAGGCGAGCTGTCGGAGGATGGTTGCTTGGGAAGTCTCTTCTTGGCACACGATGGACAAGCAGCCACGAAGTCTTTGACGTCCTGAGCAATAGACGGTCACCAGTAATCGTGGGATTAACGGGAGAGTGTCCTCTTGGCACCAACATGGCCAGCAGCCGGAGAAGAATGTCCCCAGGATAACACACCTTTACGGTTACCTTTAGACACAAAGGTCTCTCCTGGGCGCTGGGGCGTCAACTTGACGGAAGCCACGGTAATTACCTTGGGCCGGTCACTTGATGGAGGTGGAGACTGACTCTCAGCCCCTCTGTTGATAATGTCACAAGTCACAGACCGGTTGCTTGATGGATGTGGAGACTGACTCTCAGCCTCCTTCTCGACAAAGTCACAAGTCACAGACGGGTTGCTTGACGGATGTGGAGACTGACTCTCAGCCTCCTTCTCGACAAAGTCACAAGTCACAGACGGGTTGCTTGACGGATGTGGAGACTGACTCTCAGCCTCCTTCTCGACAAAGTCACAAGTCACAGACGGGTTGCTTGACGGATGTGGAGACTGACTCTCAGCCTCCTTCTCGACAAAGTCACAAGTCACAGACCGGATGGCGGACGGCGGACCTGTAACCGTCGAAGACGAGCAAGCAGGGTTCTTCGGATGAACGAACAGCAGGCAACTCTTTTGACAGGACAGTCCCCAACGGAGTATGTCACCGGATTGCCAGTCCAGGGTCGGCCCATGAGTACGTAACCAAAGAAGGCCAAGAAGAAGGGTATGAGGCGAAGTCGGCAATACGTGGAAGGAGATCCGCTCCCGATGACATGTGCCAATCTGCAACTCAACTTCCTCAGTGACCTGGTTAACGGTGTCCTGCAAGGGCTTACCGTCGACCAGAACTACTGACCTAGGAGACTCCAGGGATCTGACAGGAATACGAAACTTCTTAACTGCCTCGAGATTAATAAAGTTACCCACTGCGCCAGAGTCCACAATAGCTTTCACAGTAAAAGTCTCGAAACCAAAATTCAGGGAAACAGGCACAGTCAGGGGTAGAGAGGAATCGCATACACTTGAGGAGACCTCACTTAACAGTCCCAGGCGGAGACACTTCTCCGGTCTCTTGGGACATGAACGTAGAAAATGGGAAGCATCCCCACAATAGAAACAGAGACCTTGTGCCTGCCTCTTCACACGACGTCGTTGAGCTATCTGGAGGCGATCCACCTGCATAGGCTCAGGTACCGGATCTGCCGAAAATAACTCGGGTAACGGCTGAGAAAAACTGCGAGTGGACGAAGAGAGGCGAGAAAACCCTCTCTCTCTGGCTGACTCGCGGGTGCGCTCCTGGAAGCGCAAATCAATGTGTGTCGCGAAGGAGATAAGATCCTCCAAATTGGTAGGGGTATCTCGGCCCGCCAGTTCGTCTTTGATCCGACCGGACAGACCACGCCAAAAGGCCCCTACAAGGGCATCATTATTCCAACCTAGCTCAGAGGACAAAGTGCGAAAACATATTGCGTATTGTCCAACCAACAGAGAACCCTGACGAAGATTAAAGAGGGACTCGGTGGTGGAAGCAAGGCGACCCGGCTCGTCGAACACCTTACGGAAAGTGTCCAAAAAGATGGAAAGCTGAGCGACGAGCGGGTCATCACGCTCCCAAAGGGGATTCACCCACGCAAGCGCCTTACCCTCTAAGTGAGAAACTATAAATGCTATTTTAGCACGATCGGTGGGATAATGCTGCGGCAAAAACTCAAAATGCAAACGACACTGGTTCAAGAACCCGCGACACAACACAGGGTCACCACTATACCGGGGTGGCTTGCATAGGCGCGGAAGCGAGGGTGGAAGCATGGCCTGGGCAGATTGTATGGAAAGGAGCCGATTATCTACCGACGCTATATACTTGAGAATCTGAGCCTGGGAGTCGCGTTGCTGCGCAAGTTCCTGCTGGAGACTAGCCAACTGGGCAGCATTCCCAGGCTCAGAGGACTGAGAGGCAGATAAACCGGACTCCATGGACTTGAGAAATGCCATAATCCTAATCTGGTTTTCCCGGAGGAACGTCAGCTCCTTTTGGACGGAAGCCGCAGTACCAGCGGGGTCCATGGCCTGATTATACTGTTAGAGTGTTAGCGACTCCTGGAGTGGACCCTCTGGGTCACGGCACCAACCCTCCCAGGGCGACATAGCCTAGTGAGGACCACCCCCTATACAGGGAGTGTCAGGAGCAAGCCCCAGGGGATACGATACCACGACTGCTGGCACCAGGCGGCCGGCTCACAGGAGATAACGAGACTGACTGGAGGGTGCAGGATACTAGGGAACACAGGAGAATACACGGGAGTGCACTGAATACAGGATAGTGCAAGACGGGTACACGTGGGCACATAAGGCGTGTAGCGAGTAACACATCCGGAGGTAAACAAAGCAGGGCGCGTGCAAGGAGCACGACAGGGTACAGAATGAGGCAGCAGTCGTGCAAGGAGGTGTAACAGAACACAGAAATAGAGTGAATGCCAGGAGGTACGACTGAGCAAGAAACAAGGGACAGGATACGAGAGGATGTGCCAGGAGGCAAAACTGAGCATGAAGCAAC
Organism: Dendrobates tinctorius; assembly: GCF_039654945.1. Taxonomy (NCBI): domain Eukaryota; kingdom Metazoa; phylum Chordata; class Amphibia; order Anura; family Dendrobatidae; genus Dendrobates; species Dendrobates tinctorius. The sequence continues at coordinate 967,067 of NW_027361902.1, forward strand.
AAGGGTTCAGAGCAAGTGCTAGGAGCACCACAGAATAGCAGACAGAGCAGAGGACCTGAGAACAGCGCACAGCCAGGCTGGGACACAGCTGACCCAGCCAGGAAGCACAACAATAATCAGGCACCTCCCCTAGGGGAAGGTCGTCTGATATAGCACATGGCTACTACTGGTTCCGGGTCAGGACCTAGCCAGAAAGCACATGACCACTACAGGTTCCGGGTCAGGTCCTCCATTACCATAGAGAGGACCGAGCCCTATACAGCACTGACAGGAGAGCGCACGCACAAACGTGACATGGAGGAGACCCGGGAACGAGAGCTGCGCGTGCGCACCCGACGGGGACCCCCGAGGGACCGCCGTACCGGGGGGGGGGGAGTGACGTCGGGGCCGAAGCCCCGCCTCCAGGTGAGCGCGGCATAACATTCGGAGATTGGTGCAGGAACTGTTTTGTCCCAAAAAGATCCGGTAACATCTAAAATGAATCCCTGTGCTTTCTTTTCCCGAAAGTTCTCCCCATCTGAATGCACTATGATGTGGGGAATCAGGAATTGTTAGCCATGAAATGGGCATTTGAGGAGTGGAGACATTGGTTGGAGGGAGCTAGACATCAAGTCGTGGTCCTCACTGACCACAAGAATTTGATTTACCTTGAGTCGGCCAAACGCTTGAATCCTAGACAGGCTAGGTGGGCCTTGTTTTTCACACGTTTTGATTTTGTGGTCTCTTTTCTTCCGGGCACTAAGAATGTCATGGCAGATGCCCTCTCTAGGAGTTTCTTTGCTGATTCTCCTGTTGTGACCAAGCCTGCTACCATCTTAGGTGAGGGGGTAGTTCTTTCTGCCATCTCGCCCGATTTGAGACGTGCTCTGGGAGAGTTTCAGGAGGACAAACCTGAGCGTTGTCCCATTGGAAAATTGTATGTTCCTGACCAGTGGAGGAAGAGAGTGATGTCTGAAGTTCATTGCTACGCATTGGCTGGTCATCCAGGTATTTTTGGTACTAGAGATTTGGTGAGTCGGTCTTTTTGGTGGCCCACCTTGTCTCGTGATGTCAGGAATTTTGTGCAGTCCTGTGGGACTTGCTCCCGGTCTAAACCTTGTTCTCGCTCTAGTGGGTTGTTGATACCTTTGCCGGTGCCCAGGAGGCCAGGGACCCATATTTCAATGGATTTTATTTCTGATATGCCTGTCTCTCAGAGAATGACTTATTTGGGTGATTTGTGATAGATTCTCTAAGATGGTCCATCTTGTAGCACTCCCTAAGTTGCCACCTTCCTCAGAGTTGGTGCCCTTGTTTTTGCAACAGGTGGTTCGCTTGCATGGGATTCCTGAGAATATTGTGTCTGACAGAGGAGTTCAGTTTGTCTATAGATTTTGGAGGACTTTTTCTTCCAAGCTGGGAATTCAGTTGTCCTTCTCCTCTGTGTTTCACCCTCAGACCAATGGGCAGACGGAGAGAACAAACCAGACTTTGGAGTCTTGAGATGTTTTATTTCTGCTGATCAGGATGATTGGGTCTCATTTTTGCCCTTGGCCGAATTCGCTTTAAATAATAGAGCTAGTTCTGCCACTTTGATGTCACATTGGGTTTCATCCTCGATTCTCTTCAGGGAAGGTGGAGTCTTCTGCCTGCCCAGGTGTTGACACTGTGGTGGAGAGAATGCACCAGATCTGGGACCAAGTGGTGGATAAGTTGTCTCTCTTCCAGGAAAAGGCCCAGCGGTTTTCCAACCGGCATAGGACCATTGGTCCCCAGTTTAAGGTGGGTGATATGGTTTGGTTGTCATCAAAGAATATCTCTATGAAGGTGGCTTCCAGGGCTGTGGAGTTGGTAAGCCAAACCTGCGACTCCGACTCCTCAATTTCCCTTACACCGACTCCGACTCCACGACTCCGACTCCCACACATATTGCTTATATTTAAGTGAAAAATTTATTGTAGTACAATGTGAACCTCAGACATTTAATCATTTTTATGATCCAATAATCAAGATATTTAGATAGAACAGAATATATATTGGTGTACTACCCGGTTTTCATTCTTTTTGGTACAGATACGATATGGATAGACAGATATGGATAAATGGATAGATAGAGCAGATTTCTAATCTGCTTTTGCTATTGAAAACATTATCTATGAGCTCAAAAACCTTTCAGGTGATGCGGTTTTTTAAAAAGATGATCAGCTTTTGCAGCGGAAAAACGTATCCTCAAAAAACACAGGAAAAACGCTGTGTGTGAATGTAGCCTTAGATCAGGAATAGAACAGCCATTTATAGGACATTTCATAACTTTCCCAAACTCCTATTAAAAAATATTCAGCATATTCTGCATTGAATTACTGGACCCAATTTATTATATATTTTAGGAGTCGGAGTCGGTCCATTTTATACCGACTCCAACTCCACGAAAATGAGCACCGACTCCGACTCCGACTCCACAGCCCTGGTGGCTTCTCCAAAGTTTAAACCTAGATTTATCGGACCTTACAAGATTTTGGAGATTCTTAATCCGGTCTCTTTTCGATTGGCTCTTCCTGTTACATTCAAGATCCATAACGTGTTTCATAAGTCTCTGTTAAAGAGGTTTGTTGAGCCAGTAGTTCCTGTGGTGGCACCTCCTGATCCTGTATTGGTTGAAGGTAATGTGGAATATGAGGTTGAGAAGATACTGGATTCTCGTCTGACTAGACGGAGACTCCAGTATTTGATTAAGTGGAAGGGTTATGGCCAGGAGGATAATTCTTGGGTCTCTGCATCTGATATTCATGCCGAAAGATTGGTTCGTGCTTTTCATCGGGCCCATCCTGATCGGCCTGGTGGCGTGGATGAGGGTTCGGTGACCCCTCCTCAAGGGGGAGGTACTGTTGTGAGCTCATTTTCTCGTTCACCTTTGATGTCCGATGAACTCCCTCTGCTGGTGAAAGGAGGTGGTGAAACTGATTTGGATGGGAGAAACCTGTCACCTGAACAGGTGGATTGCGATTGGACATCCGGAATCTGAGTGGCTATAAGGCAGCCGACGCCCTGTAGGGTTGCTGGTGATCTCTCTGCTCTGAGCTCCGGCCTCCAGTTCAGTTCCTTCTTTTAAAGCTAAGTTTTCCTCAGTTATGGTTCCATGAGATTTTGTCTGATTTGCTTAGTTTTGTGTTCTGCCAGCCCCGGCTGGGGCTCTGCTGAATTTCCATTTTTGTCCCTGATCGGTTAAATCTCTTTTGCTCTGTCTTCAGAATATACCGGAGTGCTGATATAGGGATTTTGAAGTCTAGTGACTTCAGGCCCGTTTTTCCTATCAGACGTTTTGGGACATTTTTGGTAGGGTTTTTGCGAATTGCAGCCAGCATCTTTTCTGTCCTTTCCTATCTAGTTAGTTGGGCCCCATCGTTTGCTCAACCTGTCTTTCTGTCTGTGTTTTCATCTGTTTTCACCGACAATACATGTTGGGGGCTGTCTATTGCTTTGGGGTCTGCTCTGGGGCAGTTTAGATTTCCCCTTTCTTTCTTTAGGCTTATTTAGTTCTCCGGCTGTGAAGAGGCGTCTAGGACCACCGTAGGAACGCTCCATGGCTACTGTTAGTTGTTGTGAATAGGATCAGGGGCCTGCAATCCGCTAGCTACCATCCTCTCCGGTTTTCTGGACTTAGCTTGCATTTTTGTTTTTTCCTCCTCCGGTGACTCATTCATAACACTCCCCCCAGCAGCACAGCCTGCGCCCCCCCCTCCCAGCAGCACAGCAGGGGCGCCCCCTCTCCTCCAGCAGCACAGCCGGCGCCCCCCTCCCCCCCCTAGCAGCACAGCCGGAGCGCCCCCCTCCCCCCCCTAGCAGCACAGCCGGAGCGCCCCCCCTCCCCCCCAGCAGCACAGCCGGAGCGCCCCCCCTCCCCCCCAGCAGCACAGCCGGAGCGCCCCCCCTCCCCCCCCTAGCAGCACAGCCGGAGCGCCCCCCCTCCCCCCCAGCAGCACAGCCGGAGCGCCCCCCCTCCCCCCCAGCAGCACAGCCGGAGCGCCCCCCCCTCCCCCCCAGCAGCACAGCCGGAGCGCCCCCCCCTCCCCCCCAGCAGCACAGCCGGAGCGACCCCCCACCCCCCCTAGCAGCACAGCCGGCGCCCCCCCTCCCCCCAGCAGCACAGCCGGCGCCCCCCCTCCCCCCAGCAGCACAGCCGGCGCCCCCCCTCCCCCAGCAGCACAGCCGACGCCCCCCCTCCCCCCCAGCAGCACAGCCGACGCCCCCCTCCCCCCAAGCCGCACAGCCGGCATCCCCCCAAGCCGCACAGCCGGCGGCCCCCCCCCCCCCCCCCCCCCCAGCAGTACTCACATCTCACCACCCTTCAGGGAAATCACCATCTTGTCATATGAAATGAATGTGGCCTGACAACAGTCCAAAGTGATCCTGACGCCGTCCTGAGGCTCTGTGAGCACAGAAAGTTACACACATCACAGAAGAACAGATATGGCGGCCGGCGTTACACAGGCTGCAGCGTGGGAGGTTTGGTGGGGGAATGGCGGTCTGCGCCACCTGGAGTAGAAGGGAGGTGGAATGGTGGCACCGCAGGCAGGCCGTGGCCAGGACGCTGGAAGGTTGGCAGCACCAAGGCAGGCAGGGTCACACAAGGAACACAAGACTTACTCAGAGGGAAGGAAGTGGTGCCGTTTGTCAGACTGTTGAGGGAGACGCCATACGGGGGGACGCTCTGGTTCAGATAAAGCAGCGAGTTTACAGCAAAGATGACAACTCCACCTGCAGGAGAAGAAGAAGAGTCACCCCGCAGCTGCTGACCCCCGCACTGGGCACAACAATCACACCACATACCCGCACTCTGCCTCCATGACCCGATGCACCGGGCAGGCACTGGGGGTCTCCAGAACAGCGTCACAGTCCCTGACAATGAGCGCATCCTGTGTCGCGACATCTACAGCGGAGCAACCCCCCAACCACACGATGGGCTCACTACACATGTACCTGGCCCGGAGGTCCTGCCCTGCACCCGTGCCCTACACTCAACCTTACCACCAGACGCCCCTCCAACATGAGGCAGAGACATGGCCCCTCACTCACCGATGGGCTTGGGGACCGCCAGGGCCTGGGTGCAGTCATAAGGCAAACTAGAAAGCGACCAGATGACGGGGTGAACCTTCTGCATGATGTTCAGCGAGATGGCCACGATGCTGCAGGTGTCCTGACGCACCGCCACGCGGCTGCAGAGAGAGCGGACAGATCAGAACAACCGGACTACCCCCACACTGAGAACATACAGGCGGACCCCCCTACAGAGAATGTGCAGCCGGACCACCCCTGCACGGAGAACATACAGGAGGACCCCCCTACAGAGAATGTACAGCCGGACCACCCCCGCACTGAGAACAAACAGGAGGACCCCCCTACAGAGAATGTGCAGCCGGACCACCCCCGCACTGAGAACATACAGGAGGACCCCCCCCTACAGAGAATGTGCAGCCGGACCACCCCCGCACTGAGAACAAACAGGAGGACCCCCCTACAGAGAATGTGCAGCCGGACCACCCCCGCACTGAGAACATACAGGAGGACCCCCCCTACAGAGAATGTGCAGCCGGACCACCCCCGCACTGAGAACATACAGGAGGACCCCCCCCCACAGAGAATGTGCAGCCGGACCACCCCCGCACTGAGAACATACAGGAGGACCCCCCCCCTACAGAGAATGTGCAGCCGGACCACCCCCGCACTGAGAACATACAGGAGGACCCCCCCCCTACAGAGAATGTGCAGCCGGACCACCCCCGCACTGAGAACATACAGGAGGACCCCCCCTACAGAGAATGTGCATCCGGACCACCCCCGCACTGAGAACATACAGGAGGACCCACCCTACAGAGAATGTGCAGCCGGACCACCCCCGCACTGAGAACATACAGGAGGACCCCCCCCTACAGAGAATGTGCAGCCGGACCACCCCCGCACTGAGAACATACAGGAGGACCCCACACTACAGAGAATGTGCATCCGGACCACCCCCGCACTGAGAACATACAGGAGGACCCCCCCCCTACAGAGAATGTGCATCCGGACCACCCCCGCACTGAGAACATACAGGAGGACCCCCCCCCTACAGAGAATGTGCAGCCGGACCACCCCCGCACTGAGAACATACAGGAGGACCCCCCTACAGAGAATGTGCAGCCGGACCACCCCCGCACTGAGAACATACAGGAGGACCCACCCTACAGAGAATGTGCAGCCGGACCACCCCCGCACTGAGAACATACAGGAGGACCCACCCTACAGAGAATGTGCAGCCGGACCACCCCCGCCACTGAGAACATACAGGAGGACCCCCCTACAGAGAATGTGCAGCCGGACTACCCCCGCACTGAGAACATACAGGAGGACCCCCCTACAGAGAATGTGCAGCCGGACCACCCCTGCACGGAGAACATACAGGAGGACCCACCCTACAGAGAATGTGCAGCCGGACCACCCCCGCACTGAGAACATACAGGAGGACCCCACCCTACAGAGAATGTGCAGCCAGCCCACCCCCGCACTGAGAACATACAGGAGGACCCCACCCTACAGAGAATGTGCAGCCGGACCACCCCTGCACGGAGAACATACAGGAGAACCCCCCCTACAGGGAACATATTGCCGGACCCCCCTTACAGGGAGCATTCTATTAGCCCAACCCCCCCACCCCTATACAGGAAACGTACGTCCGAGCCCCCAACCACCCTCCCCTACAGAGAACACACAACCAGGCCACCCCCCCTAATAAGGAACGTACAGCCAGGCACCCCGACACTAATAGGGAACATAAGGCTGGACCTCCACTACAGAGAACGTACAGTCGGACCCCCGCTGCTTTGTGTCACCTACCCTGGCCAGGTCTGGTTGGGCTCGAAGAGGATGAGCAGGGTGGGCTCGTAATAGCCGTGGAGGAACTGCAGGTCGATGATGTTCAGCAGCTTCTCGTCCAGTTCACGAACGTCAATGATGTAACTGGGGAGGAAGCTGGACTTCTGCCTGGGGGAGACATGGGGGGGGGGGGGGGGGGGGGGGGGGGTCACAAAAGGAGAGGACGAGACACCCCCCCCCCCACTGTACAGAGGAGTCACGCAGGAGGAAGACACCCCCCACTGTACACAGGAGACCCCACCACTGTACAAAGGAGTCACCCAGGAGGAAGACACCCCCCACTGTACACAGGAGACCCCCCACTGTACAGAGGAGTCACCCAGGAGGAAGACACCCCCCACTGTACACAGAAGACCCCCCACTGTACAGAGGAGTCACCCAGGAGGAAGACACCCCCCACTGTACACAGAAGACCCCCCACTGTACAGAGGAGTCACCCAGGAGAAAGACATCCCCCACGGCACACAGAAGACCCCCCACTGTACAGAGGAGTCACCCAGGAGGAAGACACCCCCCAATGTACACAGGAGACCCCACCACTGTACAAAGGAGTCACCCAGGAGGAAGACACCCCCCACTGTACAGAGGAGTAACCCAGGAGGAATACATCCCCCACGGCACACAGAAGACCCCCCACTGTACAGAGGAGTCACCCAGGAGGAAGACACCCCCCACTGTACACAGGAGACCCCCCACTGTACAGAGGAGTCACCCAGGAGGAAGGCACCCCTCACTGTACACAGGAGACCCCCCCACTGTACAGAGGAGTCACCCAGGAGGAAGGCACCCCTCACTGTACACAGGAGACCCCCCCACTATACAGAGGAGTCACCCAGGAGGACGAGACCCCCGACTGTACACAGGAGACCCCCCCACTGTACACAGGAGTCACCCAGGAGGAAGGCAACCCTCACTTTACACAGGAGACCCCCCCCACTGTACTCAGGAGTCACCCAGGAGGAAGCCATCCCCCACTGTACACAGGAGTCACCCAGGAGGAAGGCACCCCTCACTGTACACAGGAGTCACCCAGGAGGAAGGCACCCCTCACTGTACACAGGGCCCAGATCTGCACCTACCCCTCGGCCATCTGCCCCTCATGCTCCTCGGCCAGGGTGTCTCTTCGGAAGGGCAGCACCACCAGCCGGGTGCCGTATATCAACATCACCGCGCAGCGACCGTTGGGGTCCACCCGAACCTTGGGGATGTGCACGTTCTGCACAAAGCCATCCTGTTGAGAGAGGAAGAGAAGATCCCCGGGGGGGGGGGATAATGCCAGAGACTCACAGCAGCAGCCACCCCAGAGGGAATAACCTATGCAGTGACAGTACACCATTTCCGCCACTCCCCCTAGAGGTGCCGCACAGCGACCCAACGTGCCCCCTAGAGGGGCCGCGCAATGACCCTGTAGTGAAAAATGTATATGTAAGGATGTATGACCAGCAGTAATTAACATCTATCCTTAGACTGCAGCTCTCCACACAGGTCATGACCTGTTATCCTGAGAAGGCAGTCTCCTGTCTCCAGTCTTTCCAGGGGGCCTTGCTGAGAACACACAAATTGGAAACATTTCACACCTTCTGACTCTTTGGAAGAGAGGAGCCAATTACAGCCTGACACTATCTATGAGAAAGATCACACAAATAGTGTTCAGAGGAAAATAATGTATTCATGGGTGAATAGCCATAATCCAGTCACAAACCAAGGATTAGAATACGAGGCTGGTCTAGCAATCTGATCTCCAGAGTAAATCTATAAATTAGGCCTGTACACATAGAAACCTGTTCACAGTGAGGGGCAGCCTAGCTGGTGTGCTCCAGTCCATATCCCCCCTCCCTCAGGGACAGAATACCAGACTGCAAAGTCCGATAGTTCTGTAAGTTTCTCCCTTTTATTTTATCGCTGTTTTGCATATTTGTATGTCACTTTTTATTTCCATATTTTTATATCTTTTTATTGTAAGCGCTGCACCTTTTCTGTTAAAGCTTAAAACTTTACTAAGTCTGAGCCTTGTTGCTGTAAAGAATCCACAGCCTTAGAGTGTGCGCTCCCGGTGATTGGCGGACAGTAGTAGTATTTCCGGGACTCGTCGCCCGTGTGTTCGGTGAGTGGTGGCAGCGTGTATGAGCGGGGTGCGTGCTCTGTGTCAGGGTGTGATTTATGCTCCCACTGCAGCATAGGACAGAGGTGGAATGCTGGACTGAGTGAGAGATTGACCCTTGGAGGCGCAACCCAGAGTCACGAGCTAGAAGCAGGTACGTCACAGACCCGCTGTCCCCAATGTGCCCCCTATAGGAGCAACACAACGTCCCGCCAACCCAAGCAATGCTACCTCCACACACAGTAGTCCGTCATCTCTTGTGGTCAGGTGTACCCTGCATTCTCACACCCCTCCGTACAGCGCTTCTGCCTATGGCACCGCTGTTGTCGGACGCTCCTGGCCCAGCCTCTACAGCATCAGTGCTGGACACATACCCGCAGCTCCGGCTCCTCAAAGTAATGGAGAGACAAGGTCTTCAGGTCATGGGTGTCCGGATCATACTCCACTACCGACAGCTGGACAGAAGAGGCACGAGGTGATGAACAGCACCCCACCCCAGACACGGGCACCTCCCCCCAATCCAAACACGTGGGGCCTCCCCCCCCCAATGGGCCAACCCCAGACGCCTCCCCCCCAATGGGCCAACCCCAGACGCCCCCCCCCCCCCAATGTGCCAACCCCAGACGCCCCCCCCCCCCCAATGTGCCAACCCCAGACGCCCCCCCCCCCAATGTGCCAACCCCAGACGCCCCCCCCCCCCCAATGTGCCAACCCCAGACGCCCCCCCCCCCCCAATGTGCCAACCCCAGACGCCCCCCCCCCCCCCAATGTGCCAACCCCAGACGCCTACCCCACCCACAACCCAGTGGGCCAACCCCAGACGCCTCCCCCCCCCCCCCAATGGGCCAACCCCAGACGCCTCCCCCCCCCCCAATGGGCCAACCCCAGACGCCTCCCCCCCCCCCCCCAATGGGCCAACCCCAGACGCCTCCCCCCCCCCCCAATGGGCCAACCCCAGACGCCTCCCCCCCCCCCAACCCGAGGGGACAACCCCAGACGCCTCCCCCACCCCCAACCCGAGGGGACAACCCCAGACGCCTCCCCCACCCCCAACCCGAGGGGACAACCCCAGACGCCTCCCCCACCCCCAACCCGAGGGGACAACCCCAGACGCCTCCCCCACCCCCAACCCGAGGGGACAACCCCAGACGCCTACCCTACCCCCAACCCGAGGGGACAACCCCAGACGCCTACCCTACCCCCAACCCGAGGGGACAACCCCAGACGCCTACCCCACCCCCAACCCGAGGGGACAACCCCAGACGCCTACCCCACCCCCAACCCGAGGGGACAACCCCAGACGCCTACCCCACCCCCAACCCGAGGGGACAACCCCAGACGCCTACCCCACCCCCAACCCGAGGGGACAACCCCAGACGCCTACCCCACCCCCAACCCGAGGGGACAACCCCAGACGCCTACCCCACCCCCAACCCGAGGGGACAACCCCAGACGCCTACCCCACCCCCACCCCGAGGGGACAACCCCAGACGCCTACCCCACCCCCACCCCGAGGGGACAACCCCAGACGCCTACCCCACCCCCAACCCGAGGGGACAACCCCAGACGCCTACCCCACCCCCAACCCGAGGGGACAACCCCAGACGCCTACCCCACCCCCAACCCGAGGGGACAACCCCAGACGCCTACCCCACCCCCAACCCAGGGGACAACCCCAGACGCCTACCCCACCCCCACCCCGAGGGGACAACCCCAGACGCCTACCCCACCCCCACCCCGAGGGGACAACCCCAGACGCCTACCCCACCCCCAACCCGAGGGGACAACCCCAGACGCCTACCCCACCCCCAACCCGAGGGGACAACCCCAGACGCCTACCCCACCCCCAACCCAGGGGACAACCCCAGACGCCTCCCCCCCCCCAAGGGGCCAACCCGAGACGCAGGGGCCTCTCCCAGACCCTGACTACGGCTCACCTTGGCATCCGTGAAGCTGAGCAGCAGGGCGTCTCTCTTGGCTCCTGCCAGCTGAACACACGCCATGGACATTACATTACCAAAGAAGGAGAAGGAGGCCATGAGCTCCAGCTTCTCCTTGTGGCTTTTCCCATCTGTGAACACAAGGGGCACCATGAGCAGAGGAGGTGCAGGGCGAAAAGCGGGGGGCAACCTTACCACCGGGGGGGGGGGGGGGGGGATGAGCGAACTTACCTGAGCCTTTCTCTCCTTTACTGGAGCTCTGAAAAACAAGAGCAAACCATGAGGCAGAGGCGGCGAAAGAGGCAGCGGGTACTGATACCACAGAGACTGGGACCGTGAGCGCCCCCGACAGGAAAAACCGGGCACTGTCACCTGTCTCAAAAATACAGGTAACACGGGGGTAGCACAGATGAACCATCAGAGCACGCTAACCTACATGAGCTGATAATGTTACATAGTTATCTAATCTATTCTAGAGCTTTTGTTAAAGTAGTTTTTGAAACGTCAGAATATAATGCTCGGCATTTGCTTACAACTTGCAGGACATATTGCTTTTGTTCTTCATCTTTTGTCAGAAGGTCGTTAAAGTCGGTTACTTCCTACCTCTTTTAATTTTTCTTTCCTAACTTTTGGATTTACAAACCTAGCGTGCTCTGATGGTTCATCTGTGCTACTGAGCAATTTATTAGCCATTAACAACTCTTCATTGTCTGTAATGGTGGGATCAAAAAACGATAATCCCACCAACTCTGCATTCAAATACCACAAATGGTTCCAAAATGTGGTCAGGGCTATTTCTGCAATGTTGTTGTCACATTCTTTATAGTCTAACAGACTATGCAAAATACCTAAATCTTAAAATACCTCAATTTTTTCAAACTTTGAGCGACGAGCGGCACGGGTTAACGTCGTTTGATCAAGCTCAAATTTTGGCTCTCTCAATATTTGGAAAGGGGAATCGTTTTGTGGGGTCCAGACGGACAAAATTCCAACATTTTTTCCCCCCCATATGAGATCCGGTCACCCTAATACATACACACACACACCGTCCGTACACACTGTCCACTCTTCTCGTACACACACACCCTGTATACACCCTGCATACACACACCGTCCACTCTCCTCGTACACACTCTGTATACACACACACACCGTCCACTCTCCCCGTACACACTCTGTATACACACACACCGTCCACTCTCCCCGTACACACTCTGTATACACACACACACCGTCCACTCTCCCCGTACACACTCTGTACACACACACCGTCCGCTCTCCCCGTACACACTCTGTATACACACACACCGTCCACTCTCCCCGTACACTCTGTATACACACACACACCGTCCGCTCTCCCCGTACACACTCTGTACACACACACACACACACACACACACACCGTCCGCTCTCCCCGTACACACTCTGTACACACACACACACACCGTCCGCTCTCCCCGTACACACTCTGTATACACACACACACCGTCCGCTCTCCCCGTACACACTCTGTATACACACACACACACACACCGTCCGCTCTCCCCGTACACACTCTGTATACACACACACCGTCCGCTCTCCCCGTACACACTCTGTATACACACACACCGTCCGCTCTCCCCGTACACACTCTGTATACACACACACCGTCCGCTCTCCCCGTACACACTCTGTATACACACACACCGTCCGCTCTCCCCGTACACACTCTGTATACACACACCGTCCGCTCTCCCCGTACACACTGTATACACACACACACCGTCCGCTCTCCCCGTACACACTCTGTATACACACACACACCGTCCGCTCTCCCCGTACACACTCTGTATACACACACCGTCCGCTCTCCCCGTACACACTCTGTATACACACACCGTCCGCTCTCCCCGTACACACTCTGTATACACACACACACCGTCCGCTCTCCCCGTACACACTCTGTATACACACACACCGTCCGCTCTCCCCGTACACACTCTGTATACACACACACCGTCCGCTCTCCCCGTACACACTCTGTATACACACACACCGTCCACTCTCCCCGTACACACTCTGTATACACACACACCGTCCACTCTCCCCGTACACACTCTGTATATACACACACACCGTCCACTCTCCCCGTACACACTCTGTATACACACACACCGTCCACTCTCCCCGTACACACTCTGTATACACACACACCGTCCACTCTCCCCGTACACACTCTGTATATACACACACACCGTCCACTCTCCCCGTACACACTCTGTATATACACACGCACCGTCCACTCTCCCTGTACACACTCTGCATACACACACACCGTCCACTCTCCCTGTACACACTCTGCATACACACACACCGTCCACTCTCCCTGTACACACTCTGCATACACACACACCGTCCACTCTCCCTGTACACACTCTGCATACACACACACCGTCCGCTCTCCCTGTACACACTCTGCATACACAGACACCGTCCGCTCTCCCTGTACACACTCTGCATACACAGACACCGTCCGCTCTCCCTGTACACACTCTGTATACACAGACACCGTCCGCTCTCCCTGTACACACTCTGTATACACAGACACCGTCCGCTCTCCCTGTACACACTCTGTATACACAGACACCGTCCGCTCTCCCTGTACACACTCTGTATACACAGACACCGTCCGCTCTCCCTGTACACACTCTGTATACACAGACACCGTCCGCTCTCCCTGTACACACCGTCCGCTCTCCCTGTACACTCTGTATACACACACACACCGTCCGCTCACCCCGTACACACTCTGTATACACACACACACCGTCCGCTCTCCCCGTACACACTCTGTATACACACACACACCGTCCGCTCTCCCCGTACACACTCTGTATACACACACACACCGTCCGCTCTCCCCGTACACACTCTGTATACACACACACACCGTCCGCTCTCCCCGTACACACTCTGTATACACACACACACACACCGTCCGCTCTCCCCGTACACACTCTGTATACACACACACACCGTCCGCTCTCCCCGTACACACTCTGTATACACACACACACACACCGTCCGCTCTCCCCGTACACACTCTGTATACACACACACACACACCGTCCGCTCTCCCCGTACACACTCTGTATACACACACACACACCGTCCGCTCTCCCCGTACACACTCTGTATACACACACAGTCCGCTCTCCCCGTACACACTCTGTATACACACACACACCGTCCACTCTCCCCGTACACACTCTGTATACACACACACCGTCCACTCTCCCCGTACACACTCTGTATACACACGCACCGTCCACTCTCCCCGTACACACTCTGTATACACACGCACCGTCCGCTCTCCCCGTACACACTCTGTATACACACGCACCGTCCGCTCTCCCCGTACACTCTGTATACACACGCACCGTCCGCTCTCCCCGTACACACTCTGTATACACAGACACCGTCCGCTCTCCCTGTACACACTCTGTATACACAGACACCGTCCGCTCTCCCTGTACACACTCTGTATACACAGACACCGTCCGCTCTCCCTGTACACACTCTGTATACACAGACACCGTCCGCTCTCCCTGTACACACTCTGTATACACAGACACCGTCCGCTCTCCCTGTACACACTCTGTATACACAGACACCGTCCGCTCTCCCTGTACACACCGTCCGCTCTCCCTGTACACACTCTGTATACACACACACCGTCCGCTCTCCCTGCACACACTCTGTATACACACACACCCCGTCCGCTCTCCCTGTACACACTCTGTATACACACACACCGTCCGCTCTCCCTGTACACACTCTGTATACACACACACACCGTCCGCTCTCCCTGTACACACTCTGTATACACACACACCGTCCGCTCTCCCTGTACACACCGTCCGCTCTCCCTGTACACACTCTGTATACACACACACCGTCCGCTCTCCCTGTACACACTCTGTATACACACACACCGTCCGCTCTCCCTGTACACACCGTCCGCTCTCCCTGTACACACTCTGTATACACACACAAACCGTCCGCTCTCCCTGTACACACCGTCCACACTCCCCGTACACACTCTGTATACACACACACGCCGTCCCCTCTCCCCGTACACGCCGTCCCCTCTCCCCGTACACGCCGTCCCATCTCCCCGTACACGCCGTCCCCTCTCCCCGTACACGCCGTCCCCTCTCCCCGTACACGCCGTCCCCTCTCCCCGTACACGCCGTCCCCTCTCCCCGTACACGCCGTCCCCTCTCCCCGTACACGCCGTCCCCTCTCCCCGTACACGCCGTCCCCTCTCCCCGTACACGCCGTCCCCTCTCCCCGTACACGCCGTCCGCTCTCCCCGTACACGCCGTCCGCTCTCCCCGTACACGCCGTCCCCTCTCCCCGTACACGCCGTCCCTCTCCCCGTACACGCCGTCCCCTCTCCCCGTACACGCCGTCCCCTCTCCCCGTACACGCCGTCCCCTCTCCCCGTACACGCCGTCCCCTCTCCCCGTACACGCCGTCCCCTCTCCCCGTACACGCCGTCCCCTCTCCCCGTACACGCCGTCCCCTCTCCCCGTACACGCCGTCCCCTCTCCCGTACACGCCGTCCCCTCTCCCCGTACACGCCGTCCCCTCTCCCCGTACACGCCGTCCCCTCTCCCCGTACACGCCGTCCCCTCTCCCCGTACACGCCGTCCCCTCTCCCCGTACACGCCGTCCCCTCTCCCGTACACGCCGTCCCCTCTCCCCGTACACGCCGTCCCCTCTCCCCGTACACGCCGTCCCCTCTCCCCGTACACGCCGTCCCCTCTCCCCGTACACGCCGTCCCCTCTCCCCGTACACGCCGTCCGCTCTCCCCGTACACGCCGTCCGCTCTCCCCGTACACGCCGTCCGCTCTCCCCGTACACGCCGTCCGCTCTCCCCGTACACGCCGTCCGCTCTCCCCGTACACGCCGTCCCCTCTCCCCGTACACGCCGTCCGCTCTCCCCGTACACGCCGTCCCCTCTCCCCGTACACGCCGTCCCCCTCTCCCCGTACACGCCGTCCCCTCTCCCCGTACACACCGTCCGCTCTCCCCGTACACGCCGTCCCCTCTCCCCGTACACACCGTCCGCTCTCCCCGTACACGCCGTCCTCACCTCGGCGTCGTGGTTGAGCCGGTACACGTAGAGCTGGGAGGTTCCCGCCACCACCAGGTTCCTTTCCGCGTTGGAGAAGAAGTTGCAGAACATGGAGAACTCCAGGCCGGTGGGGGGATGCGCCTGCCGGTACACGGCGTACATCCTGCGGGAGAGGAGACACACGGAGAGTATGGAGGCGGCCCCGCACCGCCGGCAGCAGCCGGGGACCCGCCGCACTCACCTGCCTCCGCTGCGGGGTCACTCCAGGCTGCTGAGCCCACACGCCGCCGCCACAGAGAGTCTCGGGAAGCAACAGTCCAGAGCGGCACTTCCGCTGTCGCCATGACAACCAGACACAAGGAGGGTGCGCGACCTGAGAAGCACGTGATCATAAGATGAGGGAGGAGGCGTGGCCAAAACAAGAGGTGAGAGGCAGGGGACGACGGGAGGGGACGAGGGGAGGGGACGAGGGGAGGGGAGGGGAGGGGAGGGGAGGGGAGGGGAGGGGACCGAGGGGAGGGGGACGAGGGGAGGGGAGGGGACGAGGGGAGGGGACGAGGGGAGGGGAGGGGACGAGGGGAGGGGGACGAGGGGAGGGGACGAGGGGAGGGGAGGGGACGAGGGGAGGGGAGGGGACGAGGGGAGGGGACGACGGGGAGGGGACGAGGGGAGGGAGGGACGAGGGGAGGGGAGGGGACGGAGGGGACGAGGGAGGGACGAGGGGAGGGGAGGGGACGAGGGGAGGGGGAGGGGACGAGGGGAGGGGGACGAGGGGAGGGGAGGGGACGAGGGAGGGGGACGAGGGGAGGGGAGGGGACGACGGGAGGGGACGAGGGGAGGGGACGAGGGGAGGGGAGGGGACGAGGGGAGGGGACGAGGGGAGGGGGAGGGGACGACGGGAGGGGACGAGGGGAGGGGACGAGGGGAGGGGAGGGGACGACGGGAGGGGACGAGGGGAGGGGACGAGGGGAGGGGAGGGGACGACGGGAGGGGACGAGGGGAGGGGAGGGGACGACGGGAGGGGACGACGGGAGGGGACGAGGGGAGGGGAGGGGACGACGGGAGGGGACGAGGGGAGGGGACGAGGGGAGGGGAGGGGACGAGGGGAGGGGACGAGGGGAGGGGAGGGGACGACGGGAGGGGACGAGGGGAGGGGAGGGACGAGGGGAGGGGACGAGGGAGGGGACGAGGGGAGGGGAGGGGACGAGGGGAGGGGACGAGGGGAGGGGACGAGGGGAGGGGAGGGGACGAGGGGAGGGGACGAGGGGAGGGGAGGGGACGAGGGGAGGGGACGAGGGGACGAGGGGGAGGGGACGACGGGAGGGGACGAGGGGAGGGGACGACGGGAGGGGACGAGGGGAGGGGACGAGGGGAGGGAGGGACGAGGGGAGGAGACGAGGGGAGGGGAGGGGACGAGGGGAGGGGACGAGGGGAGGGGACGAGGGGAGGGAGGGGAGGGGACGAGGGGAGGGGACGAGGGGAGGGGACGAGGGGAGGGGAGGGGACGAGGGGAGGGGACGAGGGGACGAGGGAGGGGACGACGGGGAGGGGACGAGGGGAGGGGACGAGGGGAGGGGACGACGGGAGGGGACGAGGGGAGGGGACGAGGGGAGGGGGAGGGGACGAGGGGAGGGGAGGGGACGACGGGAGGGGGACGAGGGGAGGGGAGGGGACGAGGGGAGGGAGGGGAGGGGGAGGGGACGACGGGAGGGGAGGGGACGACGGGAGGGGACGAGGGGAGGGGACGAGGGGAGGGGACGACGGGAGGGGACGACGGAGGGGACGAGGGGACGAGGGGACGAGGGGGGACGACGGGAGGGGACGGGACGAGGGGAGGGGACGAGGGGAGGGGACGAGGGGAGGGGACGAGGGGAGGGGACGGGACGAGGGGAGGGGAGGGGACGACGGGAGGGGACGAGGGGAGGGGACGAGGGGAGGGGAGGGGAGGGGACGACGGGAGGGGAGGGGACGACGGGAGGGGACGAGGGGAGGGGACGGGACGAGGGGAGGGGACGACGGGAGGGGACGAGGGGAGGGGGGGAGGGGAGGGGACGACGGGAGGGGACGAGGGGAGGGGACGACGGGAGGGGACGAGGGGAGGGGAGGGGACGAGGGGAGGGGACGAGGGGAGGGGAGGGGAGGGGACGACGGGAGGGGACGAGGGGAGGGGACGACGGGAGGGGAGGGGACGAGGGGAGGGGACGACGGGAGGGGGGGAGGGGACGACGGGAGGGGACGAGGGGAGGGGAGGGGACGAGGGGAGGGGACGAGGGGAGGGGAGGGGAGGGGGACGACGGGAGGGGACGAGGGGAGGGGACGACGGGAGGGGAGGGGACGAGGGGAGGGGACGACGGGAGGGGACGGAGAGGGGAGGGGAGGGGACGAGGGGAGGGGACGAGGGGAGGGGAGGGGACGACGGGAGGGGACGGGAGGGGACGAGGGGAGGGGAGGGGACGAGGGGAGGGGACGACGGGAGGGGACGAGGGGAGGGGAGGGGATGAGGGGAGGGGAGGGGACGACGGGAGGGGACGAGGGGAGGGGACGACGGGAGGGGACGAGGGGAGGGGAGGGGACGAGGGGAGGGGACGAGGGGAGGTGAGAGGCAGGGGACGACGGGAGGGGACGAGGGGAGGGGACGACGGGAGGGGAGGGGACGAGGGGAGGGGACGAGGGGAGGGGACGAGGGGAGGGGATGAGGGGACGAGGGGAGGGGACGAGGGGAGGGGACGAGGGGATGGGGGGGGGTGACGAGGGGAGGGGAGGGGACGAGGGGAGGGGATGACGGGAGGAGATGACGGGAGGTGAGGGGACGACGGGAGGGGATGACTGGAGGGGATGACGGGAGGTGAGGAGATGACGGGAGGGGATGACGGGAGGGAAGGGGACGACGGGAGGGGACGAGGGGAGGGGACGAGGGGAGGGGAGGGGATGACGGGAGGAGATGACGGGAGGTGAGGAGATGACGGGAGGGGATGACGGGAGGTGAGGAGATGACGGGAGAAGATGACGGGAGGGGAGGGGATGACGGGAGGGGACGAGGGGAGGGGACGAGGGGAGGGGACGACGGGAGGGGAGGGGAGGGGATGACTGGAGGGGATGACGGGAGGTGAGGAGATGACGGGAGGGGATGACGGGAGGGGAGGGGATGACGGGAGGGGAGGGGACGACGGAAGGGGACGAGGGGAGGGGATGACGGGAGGAGATGACGGGAGGTGAGGAGATGACGGGAGGGGATGACGGGAGGTGAGGAGATGACGGGAGAAGATGACGGGAGGGGAGGGGATGACGGGAGGGGATGACGGGAGGTGAGGAGATGACGGGAGGGGATGACGGGAGGTGAGGGGACGACGGGAGAAGATAACGGGAGGGGAGGGGATGACGGGGGGGAGGGGACGACGGGAGGGGACGAGGGGAGGGGAGGGGACGAGGGGAGGGGATGACGGAGGAGATGACGGGAGGTGAGGGGATGAAGGGAGGGGATGACGGGAGGTGAGGGGACGAGGGGAGGGGAGGGAACGAGGGGAGGGGATGAGGGGAGGGGACGAGGGGAGGGGATGACGGGAGGGGAGGGGATGACGGGAGGTGAGGGGACGACGGGAGGGGAGGGGATGACTGGAGGGGATGACGGGAGGGGATGACGGGAGGGGATGACGGGAGGTGAGGGGATGACGGGAGGGGATGACGGGAGGTGAGGGGACGACGGGAGAAGATGACGGGAGGGGAGGGGATGACGGGAGGGGAGGGGACGACGGGAGGGGGGGAGGGGAGGGGATGACGGGAGGGGATGACGGGAGGTGAGGAGATGACGGGAGGTGAGGGGACGACGGGAGAAGATGACGGGAGGGGAGGGGATGACGGGAGGGGAGGGGACGACGGGAGGGGACGAGGGGAGGGGAGGGGACGAGGGGAGGGGAAGGGATGACGGGAGGAGATGACGGGAGGTGAGGGGATGACGGGAGGAGATGACGGGAGGTGAGGGGATGACGGGAGGGGATGACGGGAGGGGATGACGGGAGGTGAGGGGACGAGGGGAGGGGACGAGGGGAGGGGATGACGGGAGGAGATGAAGAGAGGTGAGGGGATGACGGGAGGAGATGACGGGAGGTGAGGGGATGACGGGAGGGGATGACGGGAGGAGATGACGGGAGGTGAGGAGATGACGGGAGGTGAGGGGACGACGGGAGGTGAGGAGATGACGGGAGGAGATGACGGGAGGGGAGGGGATGACGGGAGGTGAGGGGATGACGGGAGGGGAGGGGACGACGGGAGGGGAGGGGATGACGGGAGGAGATGACGGGAGGTGAGGGGATGACGGGAGGTGAGGGGATGACGGGAGGTGAGGGGACGACGGGAGGGGAGGGGATGACGGGAGGGGAGGGGATGATGGGAGGAGATGACGGGAGGAGATGACGGGAGGTGAGGGGATGACGGGAGGTGAGGGGATGACGGGAGGGGAGGGGATGACGGGAGGAGATGACGGGAGGTGAGGGGATGACGGGAGGAGATGACGGGAGGTGAGGGGATGACGGGAGGGGATGACGGGAGGTGAGGAGATGACGGGAGGAGATGACGGGAGGAGATGACGGGAGGGGATGACGGGAGGTGAGGAGATGACGTGAGGAGATGACGGGAGGAGATGACAGGAGGTGAGGGGATGACGGGAGGGGATGACGGGAGGTGAGGAGATGACGGGAGGAGATGACGGGAGGGGAGGGGATGACGGGAGGGGATGACGGGAGGAGATGACGGGAGGGGATGAGGGAAGGGGATGACGGGAGGAGATGACGGGAGGGGAGGGGATGACGGGAGGGGAGGGGCGGGGATGACGGGAGGAGATGACGGGAGGTGAGGGGATGACGGGAGGGGATGACGGGAGGTGAGGAGATGACGGGAGGAGATGACGGGAGGGGAGGGGATGACGGGAGGAGATGACGGGAGGTGAGGGGATGACGGGAGGGGAGGGGATGACTGGAGGGGATGACGGGAGGTGTGGGGATGGCGGGAGATGAGGGGATGACGGGAGGGGATGACGAGAGGTGAGGGGATGACGGGAGGGGGCGACGGGAGGTGAGGTGATGGAAGGGGGCGACAGGAGGGGATGACGGGAGATGAGGGGATGACTGGAGGTGAGGGGATGAAGGGAGTGTAACGGGGTCTACCAAGCTGGGGTACCTCTTTCAGTACCACCCCGTGTTTTCGGAGGTCCGCTCTGTGTTGTCTGGAGTCTGAATGAATGACGCTGGCTGGAATTGCTTGGTTACATGGGCGCATATAAAAGATCACTGCTTCTCCATGTATTTCCAGGCTGACAACACTTTACTCACAGGACACAGAATATATCACACAGACACAGAGGGCCGGCCAATAGAAAAGCGGCAGGCCAGACATACATTACAATAGCCGCAGGTGGTCGGAGCCTGCCAATGTTTACTGTGGGAATTACAAAGGTGGGGGGAGGGCGGACAAAAGGGGAATATCTTGTCCCCTCTGCCCAGGGGAGCAGCCTGTGAACTGATGCATTAGGGACATGCATCTCACATGGAACCTATTACATATAACTGCACAACATATTCTGGGTGCTGAGTGGTTCTGTAACACGACTCCCCCTTTTCAGTGACGCGATCGGCATACACAGTCTGATCCTCACGGGGCAGTAGTTTCTGACTCAGGTAAGCTACCGGGTGTTCTTGACCGTCTGGCCCGACTTGGCTCAGTCCTGCCCCCAATCCAAACATTGAAGCGTCTGTGTGAACAAGGAAACGTTTAGTTGGATCGGGTGCGGCCAATACAGGGGTATTAGTGAGGGCGTCCTTTAGTTGGCAGAAGGCTTCCTCACACTCTGAGGTCCAGGTTACCTGGCGGGGTTGGTTCTTACGGGTCAGATCAGTGAGGGCCAATGCCCTAAATACTGAACCTCTGCTTTTCCCACGTGACACTTGTTTGGGTTCAGGGTGATTCCGGCCTGGTGGATCCTGTCCATTACTGTCTCTAGGTGATTTAGATGCTCTTCCCATGTCGCACTGTAGATGGCGATGTCGTCCAGGTAGGCACAAGCATAGTCCTGGAGACCATCCAGAAGCCGGTCAGCCAGCCTCTGGAAGGTCGCCGGGGCATTCTTCATCCCGAATGGCATAACTCGAAACTGGAATAAGTCGAACGGGGTGACAAATGCCGTCTTGCGAATAGCGTCAGGACTAGCCTGTAGCCTTTGCATAGATCGATGGTGGTCAAATACTTTGCCCCCGCCAGCCGGTCTAACAACTCATCCACACGCGGCATGGGGTATGCATCCGTCACTGTTTTCTCATTGAGCTTACGATAGTCTACACAAAACCGTGTAGTCCCATTCTTCTTGGGCACTAACACTACGGGGGATACCCAGGGACTATCTGACTCTTCAATGACCCCTAAACGCAGCATCTCTTGTATCTCTTGTCGCATCCCCTCTCGTACAGACTCGGACGCGGAAGGGGTTTTGTCGCAGGGGGGTCTGATCCTGGGTCTCAACCTTGTGTTGTGCCAGGCGAGTGTACCCCGGTCTCCCCGAAAACATCCTCTGTCGCAGCCTCAACAACGCCTCCGCCTGCTGTCTCTCCCGGGGGCCTAGGTCTTCACCCAAGTGTACCTGGTCCCATGTTTTAAACTGAGTCCTTTCCCCTAAGACATCCGGCAAGGGAAGTCCGGCTAAATCCTCTGCTTCAGGTGCACAGATGGCCACTACCTTGTCAGGGCACTCCCGGTAGGGCTTCAGCATATTCACGTGGAACATGCAGATAACCCTGGGGTCGTCACAATCGGTGACATTATAGGTTGTGTCGGCTATTTTCCCCACTACCTGGTAGGGCTCCTGCCATGCAGCTTAAAACTTATTCTGCTTAGTGGGCTCTAACACCAGGACCTTCTGTCCTATTTCCAAAGTGCAATCTCTGGCCCTCCGATCGTACCATACGCGCTGGCGCCGCTGGGTCGCCTGCAGGTTCTCACGTACAACCTGGGTCACCTCCTGTAGGCGGTCTCGGAATTCCAGCACATAGGGTACAATAGGTACCCCTTCTATGAGGCCCTCCCCCTCCCAGTGTTCCAGCACTAAGTCTAGGGGTCCCCTTACCCGTCTCCCGTATACCAGCTCTAACGGGGAGAACCCCGTGGATTCTTGGGGCACC
This sequence comes from Dendrobates tinctorius, assembly GCF_039654945.1. Classification (NCBI taxonomy): domain Eukaryota; kingdom Metazoa; phylum Chordata; class Amphibia; order Anura; family Dendrobatidae; genus Dendrobates; species Dendrobates tinctorius. The sequence continues at coordinate 990,285 of NW_027361902.1, forward strand.
TCCCGATAGGCAAAGAGGAGGTGTGGCAAGAATTTCTCCCAGTCCCTGTAGGTCCAGGTAAAAGTCCCAATGAGCTGTTTTAATGTCCCGTTAAAGCGTTCACACAACCCATTGGTTTGCGGGTGGTACAGGGCGCTTCTAATGGACTTGACGCCGCACAGGTTCCACAGTTGGTTGGTCACCTCTGCTGTAAACTGGGTACCCTGGTCCGAGATAATCTCCCGGGGAAATCCAACCCGTGAGAAAACCTGGAGCAGGGCGGCCGCCACTGTCTCTGCCAGTATGTTAGGTAACGCAACCGCCTCTGGATACCGTGCGGCATAATCTACCACTGTCAATATATACCTTTTCCCGGACGGACTGGGTTTGGCTAACTGCCCTATCAGATCGACCGCTACTCGGCTAAATGGTTCCTCCACAATGGGGAGTGGGCGTAATTTGGCTTTGCATCGATCCCCCCTGTTGCCAATGCGCTGACAACTGTTACAGGTCTGGCAGTACTGACGAACATCATAGGTTACCCCCGGCCAAAAGAAGCTTTGTGACAGACGCCTGGTGCAACTGACGCCGAAGTGCCCGGCCAAGGGTATGTCATGAGAGATTCGCAGTAACTCCTGCCTATACTTCTTGGGAACTACCAGCTGTTGTTTTATAGTGGGGCTCGTCCCTGTGTGGTGCTGCTCTGTGATCCGGTAGAGGAGTCCCTGCTTCCATACAAATTGTTCCCCTTCCAGTACTCCTCTCCCCTCCTGTGCCTTCCCAAGATATCCCTCTAATGAAAGATCCTCAAGTAACTCCCTCTTAAATTCATCTGGGGTGGCCCAAGAAATGTGTCTGGCTATGGGAATACGTGTAGGGCTGGGATGTCTTACCTGAGCCTCCTCTGAGTGTGATTCCGCCTCCGCAGCTCGAGCTTGTCTCCGGGTGGTCACAGGATAGGTCTCAGCCAGAGGGGCCACCGAGAATGCAGACATCATGGGCCCCAAGTCATTTCCCAGCAAGACGTCTGCAGGCAAATCCTCCATCAAGCCGACCTCAACAAGGCTATCCCCGACTCCCCAGTTCAGGTGAATCCTGGCAGTGGGCAGTCGATGTATAGCTCCCCCTGCTACACGGACTGCCACTGTCCGGTCCGTCTTCTCTTGGTCCCGGACGAGATGAGGCTTCACAAGGTTCAAAGTTGCCCCAGAATCTCTTAGTCCCTGCATACATTTCCCATTAACCCACACGACCTGTCGATGCTGTTGTCGATTATCTTCCCGGGCTGCCTGCACGGGGTCTACTTCATGCAGCACTTCCTCCATCTCTTCCACCCCTTGGTTAGTCGTAGCCCTCAATGCCGGGCCAGCTTCGCCTTGGTAGCGGTGTACAGCAGCCCGGCTGAAGGTAGCTGTTCCCGCCTTTGGCCACTGGGTATGCTGAGTCCGGTTGGGACATTGTCTTTGCAGGTGGCCCAGCTGTCGACAGGTGTGGCATCGCACCCCAGGGGGACTGTGGTAGGCCCGGGTTTCTAGCTGGTCCCCCTACAATCTTCGGTGGTTTGGGGGGGTAGCAGTGACCGCCGTAATTTACAGGCCCATTCAGCGTGGGTATCGGTTACGCGTTTTATAAGTCCGTGGAACTTTTGGCGGTATGCCTCTGGTGTCAACGCATACCGGGCCAAGATCACTTCTTTGATCCGCTCATAGTCCATACAGTCCTCATCAGATACCGTGCGATAGGCGTCTGCTGCCCGGCCTGTGAGCTTGCTGGCCAGAATCTGAACCCGTTCCTCCGGCTTCACTTGAAGGGCACACTGCCGCTCAAAGTCCTGCAGAAAGCCATCAATGTCTTCCTCTGCCTCCTCCAACTGTTGGAAGGCATTATACTGGATCTTTTTGTGGCTTACTGTTGAAGGTACCTGGTCGAAGGCCAGAGCTCCCCCTGCTCGCTGGCTCTCCTCTCTCCACTCTGCCATCTCCTTCTTGGCCAGCTCCACTTTGGTCCGCTCTGCCATCTCCGTCTTGGCTAGCTCTATCCTGGTCCGCTCGGCCATCTTTTCCTTCAGATCAGTACGCACATCAGCCATCACCTCTCGTATGATCTCTACTGCAGGGTTTGGGCCATAGAACGCCAGTCTGTTCTTTACCTCCCTCTGGAATTCGGTCTCCTCCACATTCACATTGAGGGGCGCTGCACTGTCGTGTTCCATGATGGCTGCTATCAAATCCGCTTGTGTTTTGTTGCTGGCGATCAACCCTCGTGCTTCCACCAGATCTTTTAATGTAGTCCTCTTTAACTTCTGGTAGTTATTTTCCATTCATTCCTTTCCTCCTGCAGAAGGGGTATCAAATCCCGCTGTCTGCCATCAGTGTAACGGGGTCTACCAAAGCTGGGGTACCTCTTTCAGTACCACCCCATGTTTTCGGAGGTCCGCTCTGCGTTGGCTGGAGTCTGAATGAATGACGCTGGCTGGAATTCCTTGGTTACATGGGCGCATATAAAAGATCACTGTGTTGTGAGTTCATTTTCCCCTTCACCATTGAGGTCTGATGAACTCCCTCTTCTGGTGAAGGAAGGTAGTGAGGCTGATTACCAAGCATCTGGGCAGGATGATGATGACTGGGTGACGGGATTTGCTGACTGGATATAAGGCAGCCGACGCCCTTCTGCCTTGCTGGTGATCTCTCTGAGGGATTCTAGGAGACCAGTCTGATTCCTGCTCCTCAAAAGCTAAGTTTTCTGCTCTGTTTTTTGCATTTGTGTTTTGGTTTTGTTTTTCCTTGTTTTTCTGGATTTCTGCCATTCCCTGCTGGGGTGTGCTGAACTCCTTTTTGCTCTGTCTTCAGAAAATACCTGAGTACTGATATAGTCTTTTTGAAGCCTAGCGTCTTCAGGGTTTTTTTTTTCCCTATCAGCTGTTGGCTCTTTTGATAGGGTTTTGGCGGATTACAGACAGCAGCTTTTCTATCCTGTCCTTTGTAGTTAGCTTGGGCTCCATCGTTTGCTCAGTCTATCTTTCTATCTGTGTGAGTGTTTTTTCATCTTGCTTCATCGTCATTATATGTTGGGGGCTGCCTATTGCTTTGGGGTCTGCTCTGGGGCAGTTTAGATTTCCCTTTCTGTCTTTATGATATGTAGTTCTCTGGCTGTGATCGAGGGGTCTAGGGCACCGTAGGAACCCACCCACGGCTACTGCTAGTTGTTGATAGGTTCAGGGGTCTGTAATCCGATAGCTGCCAACTTCTCTGGTTTTCTGGACTTAGCTAGTATTTCTGTTTTTGCCTCCTACGGTGACTCATTCATAACATCACTGCTTCTCCACGTATTTCCAGTCTGACAACACTTTACTCACAGGACACAGAATATATCACACAGATACAGAGGGCAGGCCAATAGAAAAGCGGCAGGCCAGACATGCATTACAAAAGCCGCAGGTGGCCGGAGCCTGCCGATGTTTACTGTGGGAATTACAAAGGTGGGGGGAGGGCGGACAAAAGGAGAATATCGTGTCCCCTCTGCCCAGGGGCGCAGCCTGTGGGCTGATGCATTAGGGACATGCATCTCACATAGAACCTATTATACATGCATATAACTGCACAACATATTCTGGGTGCTGAGTGGTTCTGTAGCACGTAAAACCAACTAATATTACTGAGCTCAGAAAATATTTGGGTCTTATTAATTTTTCCAGAGAATTTATTGAAGATTTCGCTTATCTGGCTAAACCACTCTATGATTTATTGAAAAATGCTGAGGATGACTTTACCCCTGTAACAGTAGAAGGAGCAGCTTTACAGGCTTTTGAGGGATTGAAGCGCGCCCTTACGGCAGCTGCTTCATTGATTAACACTGACCCTTCCCAGCCTTTTTACATTCAGACTCACACCGGGAATATCTATTTCTTCTGTACTCCTACAGAAATGACCCAAAGAAAGCCCAGAAGTGTCTAGTCAGTTGTATGCCTTAGGTTACTACTACTCTAGGTTGCTTACCCCCGTGGAAAAAGGATTCACTCTGTGCATGAAGCACCGACTGGGCATGCACTGGACAATGAATCAAGTGAAACATATAGTGGGATTTGCTCCTTTAATTTTACAAACCCAGCATGTCACCTTAAAAACTTTGCTGAAAGGAAAAGCTTCAGGTATTAATTCACAGAGAATGGCCCAATGAATCATTGATTTTGAGACTAGAGACTTACAAGTCGAAGTGGGTGAGAAATATCACTTAGCCCAGATGATGCAGTATGCAGGAAAAAGTCACGATTATCAAATTGAGCTTGTGCGTACAGAGCCAATGAATATCTTCAGTGACAGCGCCTATGTCGTTTCCTTCCTCACCTTGTATCTCAATGTATGGGCCCTGAGGGGGATGGTTGACTCACAGAATAAGCCTTTGCAACATGCAGAAATTCTTAAGCAAATTGAGCAGCGGGGCAAAGAATTCCCGAATTTATGGTCTTTCTGTAAAATTAAAGGGCACCAGAGGCTAATTCCTGACCCCCACATCCTTGGCAATGCATATGTAGACCACGCAGCCAAGGAAGCTGCACTCACGGGTGATGACAAATATCCCCAAGAAGTCATCGCTGCAGTCACTAAAAAAACCCGAGAGCCCCCCCCTTGTTCTTTCTCCTCTTCAGGATCTTGTAAAGGCACAGGAGAAGGATGGAGACTCATCTCTGTTCAATTCCCTTGAGTCCCTGCCCATTGAGAGGGAGTGTTTGTATTACAAAAGGGTTAATGACAGGCTTGTGCCTTACATCTCAACAACAATGATTAAGTCTTTGCTCAAATTTCAAGCTACAAAGGTGTTAAAATGGTTCATATCAATCAGTGTAGACTTCTTAATTATGTTACTGAGATTTCTGGTAAGGACTGATACTCCACTCTTTTTTTTCTATTTTCTCCAGGTCCGCTGAAGATTTTCATATTCGACTCCTGGGACCATGAACCTATTGGATGATCAGGAGAAGATGTTTCACACTATACAGTGGGACTCTGATAGTGTGAGAGGGGGAGAAGATCAGGAAAATCCAGAAGACAAAGAATGAGAAGAAAAAGACCAAAAGACTTGACTATTGTGCAACTTATTTTTTTCGGGACTATTTTTTTTATTATGTGTTTGTGCTATTTTTAGGGACTTTTGCCTTACACACACACACGTGCATAAAGCGCTGAATTACCTCAATATTCTTATTTTCAATAATTCACCCATGCATATTACAGTACTGTATGTTGTACTCTGGATAGAGTACAAGAGGGGGACTTGTAAGAGAATGGTCAGCCATAATATACTGAGCGGCCATGTTGTCTCTAGCAGCCATCTTGTCGAAAGTTAGAGAAGATTCAACTTTTACAAAAGAGCTAATAAAATGTACTAAATGGAGGATGGAAAATGAGATCATTTCTCCTACCAACCTCAGTAGATGTGCATAGAGGAAGATTGGATCAATAGGGGAATAGGGTCACCAAATATATGGTCAATGTGTGTTTATGTGATGTTGGTAGAGAGAGAAGAATCATTAAAATGTCAAATGCATGAATTTATGGATCAAGTCTGAAAGCAGTGATAAGATTTTAGGACAGTAGCCATAGATACAAATGACATGGGTTTTAGTGTTGCTTGGAGAAACGTTAATATCTTCGTATTATGTCATTATATTCTCTGTTCTAAACCACCTTTCTCTAGAATTACCATGTAAACGCCCTCTGCGGCAAAATGCAGCTTTCTTTCTTCTCATAATGTATAAGAAGCTCCTGTTACTGTTGCTTGTTGCCATTCCACCGCCATCATGCCATGATCTAGCACGAAGCGCTTATCACCGCCAGACTTCCAAGCGAATCTCTGCCCATCTGAATTCCTGTTTTTGCCCGCATATTTCAACTTCTCTGATTGTCCGTTCTGTTCTGCCGTGTATCTCTGAATAACCTTCGACCTCAGCTCCACGAGAAGATCAGCTCCACGAGAAGATCGTCTCCAGTTTTGTTCGGCTCTTTCAGCTCTCTCAGTAAGAACTTTTTCTTACATCCACCTTTCATGTCTCCTCTATTTCCTCATAGATTGTATTCTTGTGAGCAGCCAGCCCTGACTCCTCCTGTATCTGGTGTTTGGGGCCTTCACTCCTCCTGCATCTGGTGATTGGGGCCTTCACTCCTCCTGTATCTGGTGATCAGGGCCCTCACTGCTCCTGTATCTGGTGATGGGGCCCTTGCTCCTCCTGTATCTGGTGATCGGGGCCCTCACTCCTCCTGCATCTGGTGATCGGGGCCCTCACTCCTCCTGCATCTGGTGATCGGGGCCCTCACTCCTCCTGCATCTGGTGATCGGGGCCCTCACTCCTCCTGTATCTGGTGATCGGGGCCCTCACTCCTCCTGGATCTGGTGATCAGGGCCTTCACTCCTCCTGTATCTGGTGATCGAGGCCCTCACTGCTCCTGTATCTGGTGTTCGGGGCCCTCACTGCTCCTGTATCTGGTGATCGGGGCCCTCACTGCTCCTGTATCTGGTGATCGGGGCCCTCACTGCTCCTGTATCTGATGATCGGGGACCTCATTCCTCCTGGATCTGGTGATCGGGGCCCTCACCGCTCCAGTATCTGGTGATCGGGGCCCTCACTGCTCCTGTATCTGGTGATCAGGGTCCTCACCGCTCCTGTATCTGGTGATCGGGACCCTCACTGCTCCTGTATCTGGTGATCGAGGCCCTCACCGCTCCTGTATGTGGTGATCGGGACCCTCACTGCTCCTGTATCTGGTGATCGGGGCCCTCACCGCTCCTGTATCTGGTGATCGGGACCCTCACTACTCCTGGATCTGGTGATCGGGGCCTCACTCCTCCTGGATCTGGTGATCGGGCCCTCACTCCTGGATCTGGTGATCGGGGTCCTCACTCCTCCTGGATCTGGTGATCAGGGCCCTCACTACTCCTGTATCTGGTGATCGGGGCCCTCACTGCTCCTGTATCTGATGATCGAGGCCCTCACTGCTCCTGTATCTGGTGATCGGGGCCCTCACTCCTCCTGTATCTGGTGATCGGAGCCCTCACTCCTCCTGTATCTGGTGATCGGGGCCCTCACTGCTCCTGTATCTGGTGATCAGGGCCCTCACTGCTCCTGTATCTGGTGATCGGGGCCCTCACTGCTCCTGTATCTGGTGATCGGGGTCCTCACCGATCCTGTATCTGGTGATCGGGACCCTCACTGCTCCTGTATCTGGTGATCGGGGTCCTCACCGCTCCTGTATCTGGTGATCGGGACCCTCACTGCTCCTGTATCTGGTGATCGGGGCCCTCACCGCTCCTGTATCTGGTGATTGGGACCCTCACTCCTGTATCTGGTGATCGGGACCCTCACTGCTCCTGTATCTGGTGATCGGGGCCCTCACTGCTCCTGCAACTGGTGATCGGGATCCTCACTCCTCCTGTGTCTGGTGGTCGGGGCCCTCACTGCTCCTGTATCTGATGATCAGGGATCTCACTCCTCCTGTGTCTGGTGGTTGGGGCCCTCACTGCTCCTGTATCTGATGATCGGGGCCCTCACTTCTATATCTGGTGATCGGGACCCTCACTTCTCCTATATCTGGTGATCGGGGTGTTCACTGCTCCTGTATCTGATGATCAGGGCCCTCACTCTTGTATCTGGTGATCGGGGCCCTCACTGCTCCTGTATCTGGTGATCGGGGCCCTCACTTCTATATCTGGTGATCGGGGCCCTCATTTCTCCTATATCTGGTGATCGGGGTCTTCACTGCTCCTGTATCTGGTGATCGGGACCCTCGCTCCTCCTGTATTTGGTGATCGGGCCCTCACTCCTCCTGGATCTGGTGATCGGGGCCCTCACTGCTCCTGTATCTGGTGATCGGGGCCCTCACTCCTGTATCTGGTGATCGGGGCCCTCACTGCTCCTGTATCTGGAGATCGGGGTCCTCACCGATCCTGTATCTGGTGATCGGGACCCTCACTGCTCCTGTATCTGGTGATCGGGGTCCTCACCGCTCCTGTATCTGGTGATCGGGACCCTCACTGCTCCTGTATCTGGTGATCGGGGCCCTCTCCGCTCCTGTATCTGGTGATCGGGACCCTCACTGCTCCTGGATCTGGTGATCGGGACCTCACTCCTCCTGGATCTGGTAATCGGGCCCTCACTCCTGGATCTGGTGATCGGGGTCCTCACTCCTGGATCTGGTGATCAGGGCCCTTACTGCTCCTGTATCTGATGATCGGGGCCCTCACTGCTCCTGTATCTGGTGATCGGGGCCCTCACTGCTCCTGTATCTGGTGATTGGGCCCTCACCGCTCCTGGATCTGGTGATCTATGTGATTATTGTTCTTCTGTAATGTCTATTGTCTGTACAAATCCCCTCTAAAATGTAAAGTGCTGCGGAATATATCTGCGCTATAGAAATAAGATTATTATTATGTCATGGGTATAGATGACATAGCTATCTTCAGCGACAACTGGGAAGAGGAACTTCTTTACGTGTTCCAGGTGTTGAAGAGGGTAGCCAAAGCCTAGCATACAATCCGACCAACAAGTGCCAGATGGGGATGGCCAAGGTACTATATCTGGGACATAGAGTGAGAGGTGGGTGCATTCGTCCAGAATACACAGGAGTAGAAGCGATTACCCAGTGGCTTCGCCCAGCCAACCAAAATCATATCCACGCATTCCTAGGGACCTCAAACTATTATCGAAAGTTTATCCCCAATTTATAGCACCATAACAAAGCCCCTGACTGACTTTACCGCCAAAAGATATGCCCGTAATCTCATCTGGTCTCCAGAATGAACAGACGCGGGTTCATTGTCCAAACAGATGCATCAGATTTCTGATTGGGAGCTGTACTCGGTCAAGTGGGGGCTGACAGGACAACCAGGTAAATGTTTGTCCCAGAAGTGGTTGAGTCAGGAGACGGCATAAACCACAATAGAAAAAGGATGCTTGGCCATAGTCTGGGTCGTAAACAAATTGCAGCACTACCTCTACCTCAAGGAGTTCACGGTCATGACCGACCACAATCCTGTAAGTTGGCTAAATCAGACTGCCGGAGACAACGGACGTTTATTCAGATGTAGTCTGGCCTTACAGCCTGTTACGTGTTACAGAACCACTTAGAACCCAGAATATGTTGTGCAGTTATATGGATGTATAATAGGTTCTATGAGAGATGCATGTCCCTAATGTATCAGCATTCCCCTTTTGTCCGCCCTCCCCCCACCTTTGTAATTTCCACAGTAAACATGGCAGGCTCCGGCCACCTGCGGCTTTTGTAATGCATGTCTGGCCGGCCCTCTGGATCTGTGTGATATATTCTGTGTCCTGTGAGTAAAGTGTTGTCAGACTGGAAATACATGGAGAAGCAGTGATCTTTTATATGCGTCCATGTAACCAAGGAATTCCAGCCAGCGTCATTCATTCAGACTCCAGTCAACGCAGAGCGGACCTCCGAAAACACGGGGTGCTACTGAAAGAGGTACCCCAGCTTGGTAGACCCCGTTACACTGGTGGCAGACAGCGGGATTTGATACCCCTTCTACAGGAGGAAAGGAATGGAAAATAACTACCAGAAGTTAAAGAGGACTACATTAAAAGATCTGGTGGAAGCCCGAGGGTTGATCGCCAGCAACAAAACAAAAGCGGATTTGATAGCAGCCATCATGGAACACGACAGTGCAGCGCCCCCCAATGTGAACGTGGAGGAGACCGAATTCCAGAGGGAGGTAAAGAACAGACTGGCGTTCTATGGCCCAAACCCTGCGGTAGAGATCATACAAGAGGTGATGGCTGATGTGCGTACTGATCTGAAGGAAAAGATGGCCGAGCGGACCAGGATAGAGCTAGCCAAGATGGAGATGGCAGAGCGGACCAAAGTGGAGCTGGCCAAGATGGAGATGGCAGAGCGGAAAGAGGAGAGCCAGCGAGCAGGGGGAGCTCTGGCCTTCGACCAGGTACCTTCAACAGTAAGCCACAAAAAGATCCAGTACAATGCCTTCCGACAGTTGGGGGAGGCAGAGGAAGACATTGATGGCTTTCTGCAGGACTTTGAGCGGCAGTGTGCCCTTCATCAAGTAAAGCCGGAGGAACGGGTTCTGATTCTGGCCAGCAAGCTGACAGGCCGGGCAGCGGACGCCTATCGCACGGTACCTGATGAGGACTGTATGGACTATGAGCGGATCAAAGAAGTGATCTTGGCCCGGTATGCGCTGACACCAGAGGCCTATCGCCAAAAGTTCCGCGGACTTATAAAACGCGTAACCGATACCCATGCTGAATGGGCCTGTAAATTACGGCGGTCACTGCTACAGTGGGTACAAGGGAGCCAAGCAACCACTAAGGAGGACGTCCTCCAGCTCTTCCTGTTAGAACGATTATTTAATGGACTAATCCCCGAGACACAGGAATGGCTTCGGGACAGGCGGCCAATGACTCTTGAGGAAGCCGCTCGTCTGGCCGATGAACATCAGGAGGCCGCAGTTCTCTGGATCAAAGGTGGTCACTAGGGGCCCGCCCATGGACCTGGAGGGCCCCAAACCACCGAAGATTGTAGGGGGACCAGCTAGAAACCCGGCCTACCACAGTCCCCCTGGGGCGCGATTCCACACCTGCCGTCAGCTGGGCCACCTGCAAAGACAATGCCCCAACCGGACTCAGCATACCCAGTGGCCAAAGGCGGGAACAGCTACCTTCAGCCGGGCTGCTGTACACTGCTACCAAGGCGAAGCTGACCCGGCATTGGTGGCTACGACTAACCAAGGGGTGGAAGAGATGGAGGAAGTGCTGAATGAAGTAGACCCCTTGCAGGCAGCCCGGGCAGATAATCGGCAACAGCATCGAAAGGTCGTGTGGGTTAATGGGAAACGTATGCAGGGACTAAGAGATTCCGGAGCAACTTTGACCCTTGTGAAGCCTCATCTCGTCCGGGACCAAGAGAAGACGGACCGGACAGTGACAGTCCGTGTAGCAGGGGAAGCTATACATTGACTGCCCACTGCCAGGATTCACCTGAACTGGGGAGTCGGGGATGGCCTTGTTGAGGTCGGCTTGATGGAGGATTTGCCTGCAGACGTCTTGCTGGGAAATGACTTGGGGCCCATGTTGTCTGCATTCTCGGTGGCCCCTCAGGCTGAGACCTATCCTGTGACCACCCGGAGACAAGCTCGAGCTGCGGAGGCAGAATCACACTCAGAGGAGGCCCAGGTAAGACATCCCAGCCCTACACGTATTCCCATAGCCAGACACATTTCTTGGGCCACCCCAGATGAATTTAAGAGGGAGTTACTTGAGGATCCTTCATTAGAGGGATATCGTGGGAAGGCACAGGAGGGGAGAGGGGTACTGGAAGGGGAACAGTTTGTATGGAAGCAGGGACTCCTCTACCGGATCACAGAGCAGCACCACACAGGGACGAGCCCCACTATAAAACAACAGCTGGTAGTTCCCAAGAAGTATAGGCAGGAGCTACTGCGAATCTCTCATGATATACCCTTGGCCGGGCACTTCGGCGTCAGTCGCACCAGGCATCGTCTGACACAAAACTTCTTTTGGCCGGGGGTAACCTATGATGTTCGTCAGTACTGCCAGACCTGTGACAGTTGTCAGCGCATTGGCAAGAGGGGGTATCGATGCAAGGCCAAATTTCGCCCCCTCCCTATTGTGGAGGAACCATTTAGCCGAGTAGCGGTCGATCTGATAGGGCCCTTAGCCAAACCCAGCCCGTCCGGGAAAAAGTATATATTGACCGTGGTAGATTATGCCGCACGGTATCCAGAGGCGGTTGCGTTACCTAACATACTGGCAGAGACGGTGGCGGCCGCCCTGCTCCAGGTTTTCTCACGGGTCGGATTTCCCCGGGAGATTATCTCGGACCAGGGTACCCAGTTTACAGCAGAGGTGACCAACCAACTGTGGAAGCTGTGCGGCGTCAAGTCCATTAGAAGCGCCCCGTACTACCCGCAAACCAATGGGTTGTGTGAACGCTTTAACGGGACATTAAAACAGCTCATTGGGACTTTTACCAGGACCTACAGGGACTGGGAGAAATTCTTGCCACACCTCCTCTTTGCCTATCGGGAGGTGCCCCAAGAATCCACGGGGTTCTCCCCGTTCGAGCTGGTATACGGGAGACGGGTAAAGGGACCCCTAGACTTAGTGCTGGAACACTGGGAAGGGGAGGGCCTCATAGAAGGGGTACCTATTGTACCCTATGTGCTGGAATTCCGAGACCGCCTACAGGAGCTGACTCAGGCTGTACGTGAGAACATGAAGGCGACCCAGCGGCGCCAGCGCATATGGTACGATCAGAGGGCCAGAGAGCGCACTTTGGAAATAGGACAGAAGGTCCTGGTGTTAGAGCCCACTAAGCAGAATAAGTTTCAAGCTGCATGGCGCGCTAAAACCCAGGTCATAGCGTTTCTAGGGACAGCGGGGTATTACAGGAAATTCGTTCCCAATTACTGCAGCGTAGCCAAGCCCCTCACTGATTTGACCCATAAGAACCAACCCCGCCAGGTAACCTGGACCTCAGAGTGTGAGGAAGCCTTCCGCCAACTAAAGGACGCCCTCACCAATACCCCTGTATTGGCCGCATCCGATCCAACTAAACGTTTCCTTGTTCATACGGACGCTTCTATGTTTGGATTGGGGGCTGTACTGAGCCAAGTCGGGCCGGACGGCCAAGAACACCCAGTAGCTTACCTGAGTCGGAAACTACTGCCCCATGAAGTAAGCTTTGCGGCCATCGAGAAGGAGTGCCTGGCGGTAGTATGGGCACTCAAGAAGTTGCAACTATATTTGTATGGACGACAGTTTTCCCTCCTAACGGACCATAATCCCCTAGTCTGGCTTAATCGGGTCTCCGGAGACAACGCCAGATTGCTGCGGTGGAGTTTAGCCCTACAACCTCTGGACTTCACCATCCACTACAGACCCGGCAAACAAAACGGTAACGCCGATGGACTAAGTCGACAAACGGAACTTGTACCAACCCCATAAACTTCGGTCATCCCCAAACCGATCCGTTGAGGATCAGAGTGTGTATGCCGATCGCGTCGCTGAAAAGGGGGAGCCGTGTTACAGAACCACTCAGCACCCAGAATATGTTGTGCAGTTATATGGATGTATAATAGGTTCTATGAGAGATGCATGTCCCTAATGTATCAGCATTCCCCTTTTGTCCGCCCTCCCCCCACCTTTGTAATTTCCACAGTAAACATGGCAGGCTCCGGCCACCTGCGGCTTTTGTAATGCATGTCTGGCCTGACGCTTGTCTATTGGCCGGCCCTCTGTATCTGTGTGATATATTCTGTGTCCTGTGAGTAAAGTGTTGTCAGACTGGAAATACATGGAGAAGCAGTGATCTTTTATATGCGTCCATGTAACCCAGGGATTCCAGCCAGCGTCATTCATTCAGACTCCAGCCAACGCAGAGCGGACCTCCGAAAACGTGGGGTGGTACTGAAAGAGGTACCCCAGCTTGGTAGACCCCGTTACACAGCCTTATCATTTTTCTGTTTCCCATAGATAGGGCAAAGATCAAGGAAATGCTGACGAACTGTTCGACAAGTGGTGAAAGATGATCGGAAGCCTATCACGTCTGGCAGCCCGATCAACAGTGATCCGATACAGGATCCAGCAGTCTCCGGGGTTAAATAAGATGGGGGGAGCAATGTGACGGCACAGCATTTAATCTTAATTATGCCAGAAGTGTCTTTGGTGGGTCAAGAGACATATTATTAATTATCTCTATAGCACCAGTGATTCCATGGTCTGTACATGAGAAGGGGTTACATACAAATTACAGATATCACTTACAGTAAACTAGCAATCACAGACTGATACAGAGGGGAGAGGACCCTGCCCTTTCGGGCTTACATGCTACAGGATGGTGGGGAAGAGACAGTAGGTTGGGGGGTTGCAGCAGCTCTGGTGATGTTGAGGTGGTAGCTCCGTTAGTGGTGAGTAGGCAGCGGGGTCATTGCAGGCTGTAGGCTTTCCTGAAGACTATTGTCCTTACAAGCCTGAATGTGGACTCTTGAGATCTTGTTTGCTGCAGCTGATTGTCTGCTATCTTTGGAGGACAGGGACATAGCGTAATTGAACAATTGATGTTTGCTAATATGTTGAGTATGCATTGTATAAATTCATGTAGCTTGTTAACCTGCAAACCATGAAGGACATACTATACAGATTGATTAAATAACATTTGTCAATTCTGAAAATTTAGAGTTACCTCTTATGGTCCAGTGCATCTTATAATCTGAAAAATACGGTAATTTCTATGGTCACTCTAGGCTTGCAACGGGGTTGTCTTTGGGACAGCGGACACCCATGAGTTTTCTGTGGATCAACTGGTGGGAGATTGTGACCCTTACCAGGGTCATCAAACTCCCCAAGTCCAAGAGTCCAGACACTAGTACCCCATTAATTGTGATGTGGAATGGCTTTGTCTCCTCTCGAGGCTGATAGTCCACAATGCAGGTTGGATAAACATAATACGAGCAGCACCTCACTACACTGCAGTCCATCTGTTCAGCAGACGTAGGAAAATGGAGGGCTGTGTGCCCTGGGCCGTGACATCTCCAACAAATTAAATCATTACCAGTGGCCTTTGGCAACCCCTACAGTGACCCTTTGGGACCTTGGACTCCCCCAGTTTTGGCTCTATTACCCTTCTTTTGAGAGTCAAGATCCTTCTGGGTTGCAACCATGTCCAGTTTTCTTAAGGACTTCTTGACCACCTGGTACCTTTCCACTAGGCTAAGCAGGTCATTCACATTCCTTGGGTCTACATGGGCAACCCAGGTCTACACTGGCCTAGAGAGTGGATAAATCTGCCCTTGACAACATGCTTGGCGATCTTGGCCAGGGTGGAGGACTCTGACTGCAACCACTTTTATATCAGATGTAGCAGGTCAAACATTTGTGAGCGATGGGATTTGTCACTGCAATACGTCCACTGGTGGACCCTTCGGAGAGATTTGTCACTCCTGAGTGTGGCAATATTTCCATTTTAACTAGGCATATTTTTGTGCGTCCTGTAAGGCCAGGTCATAATAATCTTTTTGGGGCTCACCAGTTAGATAGGGGGGCCAGCACCTCCACTCACAGCTTCTTGAACTCTGTTATTCTTTCAAACACAGTTAAAGATGCCACAACGTAGTCAAACAGGGTCATCTTTTGCATGACTTGTCTTATCACCTTCCAGACATATGAGTCATCACCTGGACTTGGAGGGGTTGCCTGCCTTCCACAAACAGCCTCTGTGAAGAGTTCCATCTGCCCCATAAGCAACTCCTGTTGCTGCTGTTGCTGCTGCTGTTGGAGCTGCAGCACTAGCAGTTTATTTGTTTGCTGTTGTGTTAGTTGCTGCTGTTGGGCTTGGGCCAGGTGCTTAATTAGCGCCTCCATGCTGTCTGACTTCGCTTCCTGGCTTACCGCCACCTTCACCCAAGACATGCTGTTTATCCCCAGTCGTCACATGTGCTGCATGGGGATATTGCTCGCACTTCTAGCACCAACTGTGTGATGCACCGATGGTGTAATGTGTTTTTTTTCACTTGAAAAATACACTAATGCAGTGTTGAAACAGATTGTGGAACTAAAAACCGTTCTACTTATCTTGGTCCTAAAGATTCTTTATGACAGCAGCACGATATTGTGTCATTTTCCAAATTGGTCAACTATCCTGGAGGAGATTATCCTCCAGCCACGAAGCCGGAGCAGCTGATATCTTCAGCTGTTCTTAGGAGTTGTGCCTGCACACAACACTTGCTCGGGTGAACACCTACTTTCCTTTGCAGATAAAAGGTTATCAGCCAGTTAGCAAAACGTAACGGTGACCACTCTCTGCTCATTCTTCTTGACCTATCTGCAGCTTTCGACACTGTTGACCACCATCTCCTACTCTCTAGGCTCCAGTCACTAGGCATTAAGGACACTGCACTCTCCTGGTTCTCTTCCTATCTCTGACCGCTCCTTCAGTGTTTTGATCTCTGGCTCCACGTCATCTCCTCTTCCTCTCACTGTTGGGGTACCTCAGGGCTCAGTCCTTGGCCCCCTTCTTTTCTCTCTCTACACGGCCCCAATTGGACAGACCATCAGCAGATTTGGCTTTCAGTACCATCTTTATGCTGATGACACACAACTATATACGTCTTCCCCCGACCTTACCCCCCGCTGTACTACAGAACGCCAGTGACTGTCTGTCCACAGTCTCCAATATCATGTCCGCTCTCTATCTGAAACTCAACCTCTCCAAAACTGAACTTCTTCTGCTCCCGCCGTCTACTAACCTCCCTAAATCTGACATTTCCTTCTCCGTGGGTGGTACCACAATAACACCCCGGCAGCAGGTGCGCTGCCTGGGTGTTATGTTTGACACCAATCTCTCCTTCACCTCCCATATACAATCCCTTGCCCGCTCTTGCCGCTTACACCTAAAGAACATCTCTAGAATCCGCCCTTTTCTCACTATGGAAACAACAAAAACCCTCACTGTTGCATTGATCCACTCCCGCCTGGATTACTGCAACGCTCTCTTAATTGGCCTCCCTCTCACTCAACTGTCCCCTCTCCAGTCCATACTCAATGCAGCAGCCAGGATCGTCCATCTGGGTAATCGGTACTCGGACGCGTCCGCTCTTCGCCAGTCCTTACATTGGCTGCCCATTCATTATAGGATCCAATTCAAAGTACTTGTTCTCACCCACAAAGCTCTCCACAGTGCGGCACCCCCTTGCATCTCTTCTCTCATTTCTGTCTATCAGCCTAGCCGATCGCTGCGCTCTGCAAACGACTTTCGACTAACCTCTGCACTAATCCGTACCTCCCACTCCCGACTCCAAGACTTCTCCCGTGCTGCTCCTATCCTCTGGAATGCTCTACCCCAAGAAATCAGGACTATCCACAATTTGCATAGTTTTAGGCGCTCCCTCAAAACACACCTGTTCAGAGCGGCCTATCACGTTCACTAATCAAAGTCATTCTCTGTGTAAGTGTGCGTGTGTAGCCCATTCACTATATCCATCCTTCACTCCTGCAAGATGGCTGGACCTTCATTGTAAATACACCATTGTAAATACACCCCTGTACTCTCTCCCTCACCTCATTGTAGATTGTACGCTCTCACGAGCAGGGTCGTCTTATTTCGTCTTATTTTGCTTTAATTATTGTATTGTTAACGTTGTTACTTATGACTTGTGTTTTGAAACTGTTAAACTGTAAAGCGCTGCGGAATATGTTGGCGCTATATAAATAAAGATTACTATTATTATTATTTATTATCAGCCGATGGTCTTGTGCGCTTTTCTTCCCCTACAATTTTTCTACTAACTGTGGTAGACTGACTCACTAGGCTGCTCACAGAGGTGGACACAGGAATGTTTCTCGTTTGAATCTTCGACTGGTTTATTGAAAAGTTACGGCATAAACCAGTGCAAAGTTCAGCAGAATAACCACGACCTTTCTGGCATAATTGGGCAAATAACATATAGCCCAGTCTCTGTGGCTGCGGGGATTTGCCCTCTCAGTGAAAACAGCAGGGTCCAGCTCTCTTCGCCTTGTCACCGTGCACAGTCTTAGACCATACTATCTACGTGTGTCTAAACTTCTGCAGTCGTTTTACTTGTGACATTGTGATAAGCAATCTTATTATATTGCCGCATTCATATCAAGTTGTAGATGTGTAGGTCCATTGCTTCTGTACTACTCGGCCGTGCCCTCTCTTGGAGAATGAGGCCCTTCAGGTCTTTCCACCTGTGGATTCCTTCTTTGTGGTGAAGGCATATTACCCGCCATAAAATCATTTCACTTCAAGGACAAGAACTTTATCCTGGCGCAGGCTGATAAGAGGGCAATAAGTGCTACATGCAGGAATGTCTGCGTATATATGGGGCCACAGCTCTCACTCAAGGTGAGAAAAAAGTAGCTTTTTTACGCCAACATTTGGGAGGAGAATTACTTCTGGCCTCCATATTTCTGGCCTCTACGCCCCTGTCTGGTACATACACTCTCAGGATGGATGTGTATTGTTCCTAACAATAAGATTGTACAAGGCAAAAACATTTTCAGGGACAATCACTGACAAACCCCTTTTATCTTAAAGCCACCAACACTCCATAGCTCTTGAGACCCCAAATCAGAAGATTTAGTTGGCATTACCGATCCCGTTTAGCTTGTAACATGGCGGTAGCCGTGGGCGAGGCACTTGTCTCTTATGGCCCTGCGCGTTACGTGAAGGTCAGGGTCCTGGCTGGATGTGTTGACTTGTACTGCTGACAAGGTAGCTATTTAGGGAGGGCTAAATTAACCCTTCACGGTTGACCAAGTGATTTCCAAATTAATCCACAGGGCGTTGCTAGCAACTGGGAATGACCAGACGGAGACGTGTGCCTCTGTATGGGAGGATCAAGGCAGATCACTAACCCTGTTTATTATGTCACCTTTTTATAGTATTTTGCTTAATTATGCAAAGTACTCAGCTACCAATAGCATCGTTGTGACACATTTACTTTATAAACCAATAGTATTGCAAAAAAATTGGAACATGTCCCTAGTTACATGACGTAGAGAATAGAACAATAGCGCATTCTTCAGGGTCTCATCTCATGTCTTGTTCGGACTGGGGCAGTCTGGTTTTATAACAACCGTGAAGTTTCACCTAGTTACAAAATTTAACTCGTAAACAACAAAATGGCGTCGCAAGCACAAAAATGGAGTCTGGAGAACAAGATGTCCCGTACATCTGAATACTGTACCTCACACTATGGGGGTGCTATGCAATACCAGGTCGCATGATGCCAATGACTTTGATTTGCCAGGACCGGATGTTGAACAGTTCAATGAGGGAGACCACCACTCAAAAATAAACTTTTTACTGAATGATAGCTTGGTGAGGACTATGTACAAATGATAGCGGGTACACAGCTTGATGCACGGTTCCTTCACAATACGAAGCATTGTCACACAGTCTCAAGTCCTTCCTCTGACTTCACGTGAACTCTGGTTCCTTGACCTCCACGGGTTCCTCTGCCTTCACCACAGCCCAGCTCAGCACTATAGTCCAGTTAGTGAGAGTCCTATTCTAACCTCCAGTTCCACATCCTCTTCCCACTAGGGCAGCTAGTTTGCCAATATGGCCGGTCCTTAGCTTCTCTGCTTCTTGCACCTTGGAACTCCCGCCCTGGGCACTCTCTTCGTCTCACATTCTCTGTTCCATTTTGCCCCTTACCTCTCTGAGTTATAATCTCGGGGCCACACTGCTAGTCATCCTCTTCCAGGACCCGTCTCCAATGATCACTTGGTCCTTTGGTTATTTTCCTTCCTCTACTCCAGATATTGCTAACCCCTGTGTCACTCTTTACTAGCTCACTCTGTCCTCCAGTCACTTTTCTCTCTCCCTCTTCTCGGGATCATACTATCCACTGCCTCGGTCTCCACTCACATTAGGGATACCCATGTCATGTGGCTCTGCTGACTAATCAGACATTAGGTCTCTTTCTGTGTCATGCTGGACCCTATCAGATGTACTGACAGGAAACTATCACTGTCCATTAATTTTATCCATTCACACTCTGGGCTAGTCCCAAACTGTAAAACTAATTCTCCCTACTGTTGGGCAAAACACAGCCAATCACCAACAACGCGTGTCACAGAACACATTACACATCAAGTTACTGTACATTTATAATAACTATACATGTCTCTTCAAAGAGGAATGTGGGTGTCATGATCCAGGCTGGATCTGACAGTCTAAATGGAAAAAGTTGAACTTTTTTTCCTTTGGCTAGGTGCCAAAGTGGGTTGATTGCCCCCGGTGGCCATTAGAATTATTACACATGGTGTCGTTCATTCTAAGTTGCCCCGGTGGTGGTGAGTGGTATCGCACCTTAATTTTAGGGTTAATGTGCACGCAATTACATATCAGGTGTTAGGCTCTATAAAAGGGAGCCAGGTGGGTTCAATCACTGTTGGTGATATTGATTGTGTGTTAGTCTTTCACAAGGAAGCCTGGGTGAAAGAAGGAGCTGAACATGAGTCCTGCGCAGCCCAGCCAGAGGGGACGAGTGGCAGCTAGGTAGTCTGCATGCAGGGCTGGCATGGCGTGGTGGAGTCACAGTTTATGGTGTCGGCAGGAAGTGCTTGCATGGCTTGGTGGTGTGACGACTATGGAGAGAGTTGCACTCAGCATGCTGGACCTGGTTGCTGAGAGCTGGACTCAAGCATGCTTGACTTTTTGGGCAGAAGCTGAAGACTCTGTTACTGGACTGCTGCAATTGGTGATGGATCCGATTATGGTGATAGCTAGGCGGGATAGCTAATAGTAGAGAAGAGAGAGGATTCAAAAAGATATAAATAAACTGGAGCAGTGGGCAGCAACTAACAGAATTGTTTTTAACAGGGAAAAATGTAAAGTACTACATCTGGGCAATAAAAATGAAAAAAGCATATACAGAATGGGAGGAATAGGGCTAAGTGACAGCACATGTGAAAAAGACTTGGGTATACTAATAGATCACAGACTGAATATGAGTCAACAGTGTGATGCAGCAGCAAAAAAGGCAAATGCAACTCTAGGATGTATTAACAGAAGCATACAGTCTAGATCACGTGAAGTCATTATTTCCCTCTACTCCTCTTTGGTCAGACCTCATCTGGAATATTGTGTTCAGTTTTGGGCACCACATTTTAAAAAAGACATCAACAAACTGGAGCAAGTTCAGAAAAGAGCGACCAGAATGGTGACCGGTCTGCAAACCCTGTCTTATGAGGAAAGGTTGCAGGATTTGGGATTGTTTAGTTTGCAAAAGAGAAGACTGAGAGGAGACTTAATAGCTGTCTACAAATATCTAAAGGGCTGTCACATTGTAGAAGGATCAACTTTATTCTCATTTGCACAAGGAAAGACTAGAAGCAATGGGATGAAACTGAATGGGAGGAGACACAGATTAGATATTAGAAAAAACTTTTTGACAGCGTGATCAATGAGTGGAACAGGCTGCCATGAGAAGTGGTGAGTTCTCCTTCAATGGAAGTCTTCAAACAGAGGCTGGACAGACATCTGACTGGGATGATTTAGGAAATCCTGCTTTGAGCAGGGGGTTGGACCAGATGGCCCAGGAGGTCCCTTCCAACGCTACCATTCTATGATTCTATGATCCGGGTGGAGGAGAAGATGCACACAGGTGGTGGGCTCTGTTGCTAGGAGCGTACGCAACAGAGCAAAGCTAAGTGGTGTTTCCCCAGTATTGTCATTTTCCCTCATGTATGTTTAGTGCAGTGGTGGGATTAGTTTCCGCACCCACCAATTCCCTAGTGAGGGTTTAGGTCAGGACGAGCTAGGGTTTTTAGGTTCCTGTTGCGCGCCCGGTGCAGAACCGGCATAGGGAACGTTAGGAGTGCAGGGACACTGGCTCAGGGGAGCTCAGGAGGTCTCCACTTCCCCATTCCCTATCGCAGGGCACACCATTGTTAATGTTTCCCAGGTTTCCCTTATTGTTTAAATTCGCCTTACTGGAGGCGGGGTTTCCAGACTTGTATATACGTGTAATGTCTAAACTCGCCAGTTGGAGGCGGTGTATCCAGCTGCACGTGTTTATTATTTAAATTCGCCCCACTGGAGGCGGTGTATCCAGGGTCACGGGTGTCACATGGGTTCGCCTTGCGGTACTCGCTGCGTCCAGACACACGTGACCGTGGGCAGTATGTCCATCTCCTTCCAGGATAATACAGGAATTGTTACAAGTAAGTTATTCAGTAAAAAAGCTTGTATACTGTAAGTAGTGGACAGACGGCTCTCGTGGAAAGCCTCTGAACATGGTTCTTTATAACAAAGGACCAGTGGAGGTTGCAGAAACTGAGATGTAATAACACACCTGGAGAGTCATGAATCTGTGGCTCATACATCAGGGGAGACTACTGGTGCTTGCATAGAGATTCAAGACCACACTGGGAGAGGAGAGTCATGAATCTCTGAAGATGGATCATTAAGGAAGAGGACTAGTAATGGCTACAGAATCTAAGGTATAAGTCCCCACAAGGAAAGTCATTATTATTATCATTATTATTATTATTATTATTATTATTATTATAGCGCCATTTATTCCATGGCGCTTTACATGTGAGGAGTGGTGCACATAATACATACAAGTACAGTAATCTTAATACAAGTCACGACTGGTCCAGGAGGAGAGAGGACCCTGCCCGCGAGGGCTCACAATCTACAAGGGATGGGTGAGGATACAGTAGGCGAGGGTAGAGCTGGTCGTGCAGTGGTTTGGTGGATCGGTGGTTACTGCAGGTTGTTGGAAGAGGTAGGTCTTCAGGTTCCTTTGAAGGTTTCCAAGGTAGGTGAGAGTCTGATATGTTGTGGTAGAGAGTTCCAGAGTAGGGGTGATGCGCGGGAGAAATCTTGTATGCGATTGTGGGAAGAGGAGATAAGAGGGGAGTAGAGAAGGAGATCTTGTGAGGATCGGAGGTTGCGTGCAGGTAAGTACCGGGAGACGAGGTCACAGATGTATGGAATCTCTCTCTACTTTAGGTCCATTAAGAAGGACTAGTGGTGACTGCAGAAACTGAGATGTAATAACATACTGAGAGTCAAGATTCTCTGTAGATTAAGACTATTGAGGAGGTCCAGTGGTGGCTGCAGAAACTAAAACATGAGAGGCCACCCTTGGAGAATCATGAATCTCTGGAGATGGTATGTGGGGGAGGACCAGTTGTGGCTGCGGAGACAGGGATGTATGACCACATTGGGGATGAGGACCAGTTATGGCTATATACTGAGATATATATGCCCCTGGTCATTGACAATCCACAATGGGGAGGGGTAAAGTTAATGTCATGATCGGGTTTTGAGTCATGTCTTTCCATGTTCCCGGTCTGGTCATTTCAAGGGTTAACTTTTCTCAGCCTCAGTCTGGTTTCAGGCTTGCTATTTAGCTCTGCTGCATCCTGCAGGCGGTGTTAGCTATAGTTCTGCCTTCGGCGTGTGTTTCTGACTCTAGTATATCCTGATTTTTCCTGCTGTGATTCCTGACTTGCCCTGTATCCCTCTGTGAAAAATGAGGATGAGTGACCTCATGGAGATCAACATCCAACACTGCGGAGACACCATCACATGTTTCTCAACGCAGTGATTCTAGGGCAATGCCCCCACCCTTATGGGAAATATGTAAATATATGCAAAACACAAGCCGCGGAGACACCATCACATGTTTCTCAACGCAAGCAATGACCAGCCAGGTCTTTCCCCGGGAGGGAACAACAACGGGAAGGGCAGTCTCCAATGAAGGAAACCACCTATGCGAAAACATGGTATCCTTCCACAGACAGCTGTTTCGGGGTATTGCCCCTCATCAGTGTGGAGTAGGAAACTGGCCAGTAGGAGCAGTGCCTAGTAGAAGACTGTGAAATATGTAAAATATTTTTACATATTTCCCATAAGGGATGGGGGCATTGCCCTAGAATCACTGCATTGAGAAACGTGATGGTGTCTCCGCAGTGTTGGATGTTGATCTCCATGAGTTCATTCATCCTCATTTTTCACAGTCTTCTTCTGTAAGTTTGTTGATTGCATTCGGACCTGCTTCTGTCATTTGTCTTTGTCTTATCCGCTTCTGACCACTGCTGATCCCCTGGCTTGCTTCTGACCATGTGTACGGTTGTGACCTCTGTTACTTCTGCTCCTGTCTGTATCTGACTCGGCTCGTCTGACCACTCTTTCACTACCTGGTGGCGTTTGTGCTGCTGGTCAGTGTTGCTACGCTGTGTGTGCAACCTCTCTTCCTTCACCAGCACCCCCTGGTGGAGGTTGCGCTGTACTGCACTGCAGTAGCATGACATTATAGCTGACCCATACATTTAAAAGGGATTTTGCTTTTATTTTATTCTCTGGTCATGGATCTGCTTTGTAACCTGGCGGAATAGGTGTCCAATCTGACCCAAATTATGCAGGATTTGTCAGTGGAGCATAGGGCTCTTGCTTCCTCTCACAACCAACTCCAGCGGGAGCTTACTCAGACTGTTAAATCTTTCCAGGGTTCCATGACTAAATCAGCTGTTAGGCAATCTAACCCCACTGATGTGTCCTTACACTCTCCGGAACCTACGGTCAGGCTCCCTGACACTTTCTCTGGAGAGTAGGAGACGTTTCTTGCATTCAGAGAAAGTTCTAAGCTATTTTTTTTCCTTGGACCCAGAACCTCTGGAGATGAGAGTCAACGGGTGGGGATAATTATTTCATTACTCCGGGAGGGGCCTCTAACCTGGGCTTTATCTTTACCTGCTTCTGCCCCTGAACGTACGTCTGTGGACAGGTTCTTTGAGGCTTTAGGACTGACTAATGATGAACCAGACTGGGTCAGGGTAGCAGAGGACATGATCATGGGTCTCTCCCAGAGTAAACTCACTGCTGAACGGTATTGTTCTGAGCTCAGACGGTGGTTTACTGAGGTGTCTTGGGATGACTCTGCTTTGAGATGCCCTTTCAGGAGAGGACTTTCTGATCATCTCACGGACACACTGGCCCTCCATCCGCCACCCAGTTCACTGGAGGAGGCCATGACCCAGGTCATTCATATGGACCGGAGGTTATGGGAGAGAGGAATTATCTAGCATGAGATTCCTGGGCTTTAACTTTTTTTCACAAAAAAATTACTTCAGGTCCATTTTTTTTATTTTTCCTAAGGGTAACAGGAGAAATTGGACTGCAAAAGTTGTTGTACAATTTGTCCTAAGTACGCTGATACCTCATATGTGGGGGTAAATTACTGTTTGGGCGCATGGCAGAGCTCGGAAGGGAAGGAGCGCCGTTTGACTTTTTCAATGCAGAATTGGCTGGAATTGAGATCAGACGCCATGTTGCGTTTGGAGAGCCCCTGATGTGCCCAAACAGTGGAAACCCCCCAATTCTAACTCCAACCCAAACCCCAACACACCCCTAACCCTAATCTCAGCCCTAACCCTAATCTGAGCCCTAACCCTAGCCCTAACCCTAATGGGAAAATGGAAATAAATACATTTTTTTATTTTATTATTTTTCCCTAACTAAGGGGGTGATAACGGGGGGTTTGATTTACTATTTATGGCGGTTTTTATGTTTGGCAGCTGTCGCACGCTAAAAGACGCTTTTTATTGTAAAAATAGTTTTTGAATCACCACATATTGAGAGCTATAATTTTTCCATATTTTGACCCACAGAGTCATGTGAGGTCTTATTTTTTGCGGGACGAGTTGACGTTTTCATTGGTACCATTTTCGGGCACGTGACTTTTTTTGATCACTTTTTATTCCGATTTTTGGGACACAGAATGAACAAAAACCAGCGTTTCATGAATTTCTTTTGGGGGGTTGCGTTTACACCGTTCTGCGTGCGGTAAAATTGATGAAGCGGTTTTATTCTTCGGGTCAGTACGGTTACAGTGATACCTCATTTATGTCATTTTTTATGTTTTGGTGCTTTTATACAATAAAAACTATTTTATATAAATAATAATTATTTTTGCATCGCTTTATTCTGCGAGCTATAACTTTTTTATTTTTTCGCTGATGACGCTGTGTGGTGGCTCGTTTTTTGTGGGACAAGATGATGTTTTCAGCGGTACCATGGATATTTATATGCGTCTTTTTGATTGCGCGTTATTGCACTTTTTGTTCCGTGGTATGATGATAAAGCATTGCTTCTTTGCCTTTTTTTTAAGGGGTTCACTAAAGGGGTTAACTAGTGGGACCATTTTATAGGGCGGGTCGCTACAGACGCGGCGATACTAAATATGTGGACTTTTATTTTTTTTTTGTTTTTTTACATAAAGGAATGTGTTTATTGGGGAATATTTTTTTTTCTTTATTTAGGATTTTTTTAATATATTTTTGCACATGTAATTTTTTTTCACTTTTCTACACTGTTCCAGGGCGGGGCATCACTATATAGTGTCACTTTGCAGAGCACTGTGTCAGATCAGCGATCTGACAGGCACTGAGGAAGCCCCCTCCCTGCAGGACCCGGAAGGACCCCGTGGACATCTTGGATCTGCGGTCCTGCGGGAAGGAGGCCCTCAGAACACGAGCACATTGCGTTGTTCTGAGGGTCTCAGGTAAGCACGCAGGCGGCCCCCTCCCTGCCGATGCTTCCCTATGCCACCGGAACGCTGCGATCATGTTTGATCCCAGTGTTCCGGGGGTTAATGTGCCAGGAGCGGTCCGTGACCGCCCCTGGCACATAGTGCCGGGTGTCAGCTGTGATAATCAGTGGTGCCCCCCCCATGTGCGCCGCTGATCGGTATGACGTACTATCCCGTCCACAGTCATAGGGGCCCGGTCACCTGGACGGGATAGTACGTCAGATGTCAGAAAGGCGTTAAATATGAGGGTCTGAAGACTTATGACCATGGGAGAGTTCAGTTTTCCTTTTTTAATAAATTTGCAGAAATTTCTACATTTCTGTTTTTTTCAGTCCAGATGGGGAGCAGAGTGCACATTAATGAGAAAAAATGAACTTTATAGAATTTACCAAATGGCTGCACTGAAACAAAGAGTGACAAATGTAAAGGGGTGTGAATACTTTCCACACCCACTGAGTGTCAGCTGTAATCACTTAGCACACACATCTCATGGATATGGCTATATTTAGCAATTACATATAATGCTGCTGATAATTGTTCATTTAAATCACTGCCCACAATGTCACAGCGGCTGTGTCAGCAGAGAACGTCAGCGCTGCATAGGGAAATGATTCTATAGAATTCCACCTTTGCATACAAGTCTCTCTGCCACTACAGGCTACATGACTAGCCATTGTGGCCACATATTAACCCAAACAGTGACCATTATCTATGCGGGCTGTGCAGATTATAGCCAGAATCCAGAGGGGTGCGAGTCCACCCCAACGTACGTTTCGGTTTTGCATTCGTCAGGGGGCATTACAGGAAAGGACATAACAGGGGAGGACAAAAAGGTGGAGAACACACCAGGGGTGAGGGCATAGCAGGGGTGAGGACATACCAGGGGTGGACATAGCAGGGGAGGACATACTAAAGGAGGACATAACAGGAAAGGACATAACAGGGGAGGACAAAACGGGGGAGAACACACCAGGGGTGAGGGCATAGCAGGGGTGAGGACATACCAGGGGTGGACATAGCAGAGGAGGACATACTAAAGGAGGACATAACAGGAAAGGACATAACAGGGGAGGACAAAACGGTGGCGAACACACCAGGGGTGAGGACATAGCAGAGGTGAGGACGTACCAGGGGTGGACACAGCAGGGGAGGACATACTAAAGGAGGACATAACAGGAAAGGACATAACAGGGGAGGACAAAACGGGGGAGAACACACCAGGGGTGAGGGCATAGCAGGGGTGAGGACATACCAGGGGTGGACACAGCAGGGGAGGACATACTAAAGGAGGACATAACAGGAAAGGACATAACAGGGGAGGACAAAACGGGGGAGAACACACCAGGGGTGAGGGCATAGCAGGGGTGAGGACATACCAGGGGTGGACATAGCAGAGGAGGACATACTAAAGGAGGACATAACAGGAATGGACATAACAGGGGAGGACAAAATGGGGGAGAACACACCAGGGGTAAGGGCATAGTAGGGGTGAGGACGTACCAGGGGTGGACATAGTAGGGGAGGACATACTAAAGGAGGACATAACAGGAAAGGACATAACAAGGGAGGACAAAACGGGGGAGAACACACCAGGGGTGAGGGCATAGCAGGGGTGAGGACGTACCAGGGGTGGACATAGCAGGGGAGGACATACTAAAGGAGGACATAACAGGAAAGGACATAACAGGGGAGGACAAAACGGGGGAGAACACACCAGGGGTGAGGGCATAGCAGGCGCTCAACACTAGGAACTGCGAAGCGCTGCTAACAATTCACTTGGTGATTGACAGCTACATATAAACGCAGTGGGCGGAGTCTCATGTCGCTGGTGGATTCACACGGGTTCCGGCTTATTTACTCAAATTAATGTAAGTGACATTTCATTATCAGCCAAAATGTGACAACATGTGAGAAGTAGGGTCAGCGTCTACCAAATGCAAACGCAGTTCATAGAATGTGACGCCCTGGCCGCGGCCGCTGCTGAGGGTCTCGCCTTAGACGAGGTTACCTGGGAGTGCTCGTCGGTGCGGAGTACAAGGGTTAAGTGTGGACTGTCTATGGCACACCTAGTGCAGGTTCTGAGAATGAAGGGAAGTTATGGCGGTCGAAGTCCTCCTGATCGGGACTTTCCCCGTCAGCTTTATATAGCTATATTTACATAAGATTAAGACATGGAGCCAGGAATAAAGCTCAAAGAACAGGAAAATCCGGTTATAACGCACAAGGCAAATAATGGTGGAAGATGAAGGCATAAGGGAAAATCCGATCATGCCAATCGGATTACTGTATGCCATCATTTCTCATTAATAAGCCTCCTGCATTAGTCAGCCGTGGTTTCACAATCCCTGTTCTGTGCCCAGCTCCACTGTTATCATTTCACCCTCGGCCCCTTGTTTTTCCTGGTTGTTGAGACGCCTTCTAGTTGTCCTCTGCTTGTTGGTGAGGCATCTCCTCCTTGTTGCCGAGTTGCCCCTTATTCATTGGTAGTAAGGTGTCCCTTAGTTGTTGGTAAGGAGCCCCCGAGTTGTTGGTGATGTACATCCTAGTTGTTGCTGTTGTTGAGGAGGAGCCCTCTAGTTGTCCCTTAGTTGTAAGGCAGGCACCCACTAGTTTTAGGGGTGGAATCTCCTAGTTGTTGATGAGGCATCTTATTCTTATTGCTGAGGTGTTCCTTAGTTGTTGCTGAGGAGCCCCCGAGTTGTTGGTGACGTACATCCTAGTTGTTGTTGCTGTTGTTGAGGAGGAGCCCTCTAGTTGTCCCTTAGTTGTAAGGCAGGCACCCACTAGTTTTAGGGGTGGAATCTCCTAGTTGTTGGTGAGGCATCTTATCCTTATTGCTGAGGTGATCCTTAGTTGTTGCTGAGGAGCCCCCCCGAGTTGTTGGTGACGTACATCCTAGTTGTTGTTGCTGTTGTTGAGGAGGAGCCCTCTAGTTGTCCCTTAGTTGTAAGGCAGGCACCCACTAGTTTTAGGGGTGGAATCTCCTAGTTGTTGATGAGGCATCTTATCCTTATTGCTGAGGTGTCCCTTAGTTGTTGGTGAGGAGCCCCCGAGTTGTTGGTGACGTACATCCTAGTTGTTGTTGCTGTTGTTGAGGAGGAGCCCTCTAGTTGTCCCTTAGTTGTAAGGCAGGCACCCACTAGTTTTAGGGGTGGAATCTCCTAGTTGTTGATGAGGCATCTTATCCTTATTGCTGAGGTGTCCCTTAGTTGTTGGTGAGGAGCCCCCGAGTTGTTGGTGACGTACATCCTAGTTGTTGCTGTTGTTGAGGAGGAGCCCTCTAGTTGTCCCTTAGTTGTAAGGCAGGCACCCACTAGTTTTAGGGGTGGAATCTCCTAGTTGTTGGTGAGGCATCTTATCCTTATTGCTGAGGTATCCCTTAGTTGTTGCTGAGGAGCCCCCCCAAGTTGTTGGTGACGTACATCCTAGTTGTTGTTGCTGTTGTTGAGGAGGAGCCCTCTAGTTGTCCCTTAGTTGTAAGGCAGGCACCCACTAGTTTTAGGGGTGGAATCTCCAAGTTGTTGATGAGGCATCTTATCCTTATTGCTGAGGTGTCCCTTAGTTGTTGGTGAGGAGCCCCCCCGAGTTGTTGGTGACGTACATCCTAGTTGTTGTTGCTGTTGTTGAGGAAGAGCCCTCTAGTTGTCCCTTAGATGTAAGGTAGGCACCCACTAGTTTTAGGGGTGGAATCTCCTAGTTGTTGGTGAGGCATCTTATCCTTATTGCTGAGGTGTTCCTTAGTTGTTGGAGAAGCTCCTCCTAGCTGTTGGTAAAGCACTCCATAATTGTTGGTGAGGTGCTCCTAGTTATTGATGAGGTACTTCCTAGTTGTTGTAGAGGAGCCCTCTAGTTGTCCCCTATCCTAGTTAGAAGCACCCTTTAGTTTTAGGGGTGAATTCCCATTGTTGTTAGCAAGTCATCTTGTCCTTATTGCTCAGGTGCTCCTTAGTTGTTAGTGAGGGACCCCCTAGTTGCTGATAAAGTGCTTCATAGTTGTTGGTGAGGCATGCCCTAGTTATTGGTGAAGCACCCCTAGTTGTTGATGAGGTTCTTCCTGGTTTTTGTTAGAATCATAGAATGGTAGAGTTGGAAGTGACCTCCTGGGCATCTGGTCCAACCCCCTGCTCAATGCAGGATCCACTAAATCATCCCAGATGTCTGTCCAGCCTCTGTTTGAAGACTTCTATTGAAGGAGAACTCACCACTTCTCGTGGCAGCCTGTTCCACTCATTGATCACCCTCACTGTCAAAAAGTTTTTTCTAATATCTAATCTGTGTCTCCTCCCATTCAGTTTCATCCCATTGCTTCTCGTGTTTCCATGTGTATAATGATGATCCCTCTACACTGTGACAGCCCTTCTGATATTTGTAGACAGCTATTAAAGGAGTTTTCTGGTACAAATCAGGTATTCGACAGTTTCTGGCTCAGGACCGGAGGGTATGTATGAGTTATACACACACCTGGCCAGTGAGCGCGGCCTCGCTCTCCATACACTTGCATGGAGCGAACACAAACAGAGAGCACAGAATGACAATTGTGCAGAAATATCCTGCAATAAAACATATACCAGTAGTCAGCAAGTGCTGATAAAAAGATGATAACAAATACAGGGTATTTAGTTGATACTTTTTTTGCAAAAAAATGTATACCAAGCTGCTTCACCATGTCAAGGTAAAGAGCTGGCTTACACCACGTGCCCATACCAGGAAGCGCCTGTCTTCATCCTGTTCATTTAGACACTGTTCACATGTTCAGGTTTTAAATACATTAGATAGGGACTGCTTCAATAAGGGGTTACCTTGATGTGGTGGAGCAGCTTGGTACCATCCCTCAGCGCCCTGAGGACCCCTATGGTGACCCCGCTCCTTGGTGACCATCCCTCAGCGCCCTGAGGATCCCTATGGTGACCCCGCTACTTGGTGGCCGTCCCTCAGCGCCCTGAGGATCCCTATGGTGACCCCGCTCCTTGGTGACTGTACCTCAGCGCCCTGAGGACCCCTATGATGACCTCGCTCCTTGGTGGCTATCCCTCAGCGCCCTGAGGACCCCTATGGTGACCCCGCTCCTTGGTGACCATCCCTCAGCGCCCTGAGGATCCCTATGGTGACCCCGCTCCTTGGTGGCCATCCCTCAGCGCCCTGAGAACCCCTATGGTGACCCCGCTCCTTGGTGGCCGTCCCTCAGCGCCCTGAGGATCCTTAAGGTGACCCCGCTCCTTGGTGGCCATCCCTCAGCGCCCTGAGGACCACTATGGTGACCCCGCTCCTTGGTGACCATCCCTCAGTGCCCTGAGGACCCCTATGGTGACCCCGCTCCTTGGTGACCATCCCTCAGCGCCCTGAGGATCCCTATGGTGACCCCGCTCCTTGGTGGCTGTCCCTCAGCACCCTGAGGACCCCTATGGTGACCCCACTCCTTGGTGGCCGTCCCTCAGCGCCCTGAGGACCCCTATGGTGACCCCGCTCCTTGGTGGCCATCCCTCAGCGCCCTGAGGATCCCTATGGTGACCCTGGATATAGACAGGGAAGAGCATTTGTACAGTATATGAAGTGTACCTGCATACTAGATAGCAGAAGAGGGGGACATAGATAGTAGCCGGGTCCTGACCCAATGATCCTTTCTGATGATATATATTATGATGCCCGGATGTGTGCCGGATTTATCACGTATTGTTAGAAAGAGGGAATGTTGTAGACTATGAACCTTGATCTATAGCGAACAGTCTGTATATAGCGTATACCCAGCGACTATATTGTGTCCAGATAAAGGCATCAGCATGTATTACTGCAGCCTCTGAGACACAATCCATATGTATGCAATCAAGAAGACGAGTGGCTCAGTGACTAAACTCAGAAAAAAGTGCTTGTGCTCCATGCAGAAAGTGCAGTGATTGCACTGTTCCTACACACGCTGATCTCTGGGACGGCTGTAGCACAATCACAAAATAAACCCCATCTGTGTACAGTCTCCCGCTCGTGGCACTCCTCTATTATCTTCTAATTTCTTTTATCATATTTCCGTGTGATCATCGCTTAGTTTATGTTTATACCCAGGGCTCAGGCCAACACCAGGGCTCAGTGGTTAGCCCTGTGCTATAGGGCAGCACGGTGGCTCAGTGGTTAGCATTGCAGCGCTGGAGTCCTGGGTTCAAATCCCACCAAGGACAACATCTGCAAGGAATTTGTATGTTCTCCCCGTGTTTGCGTGGGTTTCCTCCGGGTTCTCTGGTTTCCTCCCACATTCCAAAGACACACTGAGAG
The DNA here is from genome assembly GCF_039654945.1 of Dendrobates tinctorius. NCBI lineage: Eukaryota > Metazoa > Chordata > Amphibia > Anura > Dendrobatidae > Dendrobates > Dendrobates tinctorius. Next base: position 1,022,646 of record NW_027361902.1, read on the forward strand.
GCAATCGAGATTGTGAGCCCCATCGGGGACAGTGATGATGATGTGTGCAAACTGTAAAACGCTGCGGAATATGTTAGTGCTATATAAAAATAAAGATTATTATTATGTCTGTGCTTCACCAAGCAGAGAGCTCCTCACGGGGGCATTAGCAGGTGTCACCAATAACTAGGAGACAAATCTCCAACAATTAGGGGGCATTTCTCCAACTAAAGGACTCCTCACTAACAACCACTAGAAGAAACATCATCAACAACCAGGGGGAGCCTCACCAAGAAGAGAGCTCCTCACGGGGTGGGGGGGTATTAGCACGTGTCACCAGTAACTAAGAGAAGGTCCGGCAAAGAAGACCCAAGACAACATACTCAGAAGGGAGGTTAGAACATGTCTAAAACATTCCACAGGGAGGAGACTGGAACAAAATCCTCTAACCTGCATGCTCGCAACCACCAGAAGCCTGACAAACAAGATGGAAGAACTAGAAGCAGAAACATCTACATGCGGATTATAATGAGGTCAATCTGGGTGGTAGCCCAGGGCCCAGTAATGTGGGGAGGCCCACCAGCCAAAGTAAATTGCCCCATTATAATCCGCCACCACAGCGCCACGGCCCCCATATACTGACGCCATCCTCGCCCTCCCAGACAAGCCCACTGGCCACTGCAGCCGCTGCCCCTCGCTCATAAATCCCTGCTCTGTGAGCAGCACAGGACCTGTGATGAGGTCACAGGAGGGGTCTCGGACTGAAGCCTCTGATCATGTGACCCCTGACTCCTCCCCTCCTGTGACCTTATCACAGGTCCTGTGGGCACAGCTCTCCATGTACTGTATGCAGGACTCTGCTGTGCAGGACTGCAGGTTGTCCTGCTGGATGAGGGAAGTATGTGTGGGGTCAGGAGGGGTTTACAGGGTGGATGTAGCAGAGCTGTGTGTGTGAGGTGTGCGAAGCGGAGCCGTGTGTGTGCGAGGTGTACGGAGTGGAGCCGTGTGTGTGCGAGGTGTACGGAGCGGAGCCGCATGTGTTATGATTGAGTCACCGTAGGAGGCAAAAACAGAAATGCTAGCTAAGTCCAGAAAACCAGAGAAGTTGGCAGCTATCGGATTGCAGACCCCTGAACCTATCAACACAACTAGAAGTATCCGTGGGGGGTTCCTACGATGCCCTAGACCCCTTCGATCACAGCCGGAGAATTAAATAGGCCTAAAGAAAGAAAGGGGAAATCTAAACTGCCCCAGAGCAGACCCCAAAGCAATAGGCAGCCCCCAACATATAATGACGGTGAAGCAAGATGAAAATACTAACACAGACAGAAAGATAGACTGAGCAAAGACGGGGCCCAAGCTAACTAGATAGAAAAGGACAGGAAGGCTGCTGTCTGCAATCCGTGAAAAACCCTATGAAAATAAGAGCCAACAGACTGACAGTGAAAAAGGCCCTGAAGACGCTAGGCTTCAAAAAAGCTATGTCAGTACTCAGGAATATTCTGAAGACAGAGCTACAGGCAAAAGGAGATTCAGCTCACCCCAGCAGGGAATGGCAGAATACAAAAAAGCAAGGAAAAAAAAACCAAAACAAAAATGCTAACAGGCAAAACAGAAAACTTAGCTTTAGAGGAGCAGGAATCAGACTGTTGTCCTAGAAGTCCACAGAGAAATCACCCGCAGGGCAGAAGGGCATCGGCAGCCTTATATCCAGTCCGTGACTCCACTCAGCCAGTCATCCTCAATAGGCTCAGGTGCCTGATAATCAGGCTCATTACCTTCCTTTACCAGAATAGGGAGTTCACCAGACCTCAGTGACGAAGGGGAAAATGAACTCACAACAGTACCTCCCCCTTGAGGAGGGGTCACCGAACCCTCAACCACGCCACCAGGGCGATCAGGGTGAGCCCGATGAAATGCACGCACCAATCTTTTGGCATGAATATCAGAGGCAGAGACCCAGGAATTATCCTCCTGACCATAACCCTTCCACTTAACCAAATACTGGAGTCTCCGTCTAGCCAGACGGGAATCCAGTATTTTCTCTACCTCATATTCCATGTTACCTTCAACCAATACAGGGTCTGGAGGTGCCACCCCAGGAACAACTGGTTCAACAAACCTCTTCAACAAGGACTTATGAAACACATTATGGATTTTAAATGTGACAGGAAGAGCCAAACGAAAAGAGACCGGATTAATAATCTCCAAAATCTTGTAAGGTCCAATAAATCTAGGCTTAAACTTAGGAGAAGCCACCTTCATAGCAATATTTTTTGATGATAACCACACCATATCACCAATCTTAAACTGGGGACCAATGGTCCTATGTCGATTGGAAAACCGCTGGGCCTTTTCCTGGGAGAGAGATAACTTGTCCACCACTTGGTCCCAGATCTGGTGCATTCTCTCCACCACAGTGTCAACACCTGGGCAGGCAGAAGGCTCCACCTGCCCTGAAGAGAATCGAGGATGAAACCCAAAGTTACAAAAAAAAGGTGACATCAAAGTGGCAGAACTAGCTCTATTATTTAAAGCAAATTCGGCCAAGGGCAAAAATGAAACCCAATCATCCTGATCAGCGGAAATAAAACATCTCAAATACGACTCCAAGGTCTGGTTTGTTCTCTCTGTCTGCCCATTGGTCTGAGGGTGAAAAGCAGAGGAGAAGGACAACTGAATTCCCAGCTTGGAACAGAAAGTCCTCCAAAATCTAGACACAAACTGAACTCCTCTGTCAGATACAATGTTCTCAGGAATCCCGTGTAAGCGAACCACCTGTTGCAAAAACAGGGGCACCAACTCAGAGGAAGATGGCAACTTAGGGAGTGGTACAAGATGAACCATCTTAGAGAACCTATCACAAATCACCAAAATAACAGTCATTCTTTGAGAGACCGGCATATCAGAGTTGAAATCCACTGAAATATGGGTCCATGGCCTCCTGGGGACCGGCAAAGGCATCAACAACCCACTAGAGCGAGAACAAGATTTAGACCGGGAGTAAGTCCCACAGGACTGCACAAAATTCCTGACATCATGAGACAAGGTGGGCCACCAAAAAGAGCGACCCACCAGATCTCTAGTACCAAAAATACCTGGATGACCAGCCAATGCAGAGCGATGAACTTCAGACATCACTCTCTTCTTCCACTGGTCAGGAACATACAACTTTCCACTGGGACAATGCTCAGGTTTGTCCTCCTGGAACTCTTGCAGAGCAAGTCTCAAATCGGGCGAGATGGCAGAAAGAACTACCCCTTCGCCTAAGATGGTAGCAGGCTTGGTCACCACAGGAGAATCAGCAAAGAAACTCCTAGAGAGGGCGTCTGCCTTGACAGTCTTAGTTCCAGGAAGAAAAGAGACCACAAAATCAAAACGTGTAAAAAACAAGGCCCACCTAGCCTGTCTAGGGTTCAAGCGTTTAGCCGACTCTAGGTAAATCAAATTCTTGTGGTCAGTGAGGACCACAACTTGATGTTTAGCTCCCTCCAACCAATGTCTCCACTCCTCAAATGCCCATTTCATGACCAACAGTTCCCGATTCCCCACATCATAGTTACGTTCAGATGGAGAGAACTTTCGGGAAAAGAAAGCACAGGGATTCATTTTAGATGTTACAGGATCCTTTTGGGACAAAACAGCTCCTGCACCAATCTCAGAAGCACTCACCTCTACCTGGAATGGGAGTGAGACATCAGGTTGCCGCAAAACCGGGGCGGAGGTAAATCTTCGCTTCAGCTCCTGAAAGGAAGCAACAGCCTCAGGAGACCAATTCAACACATCAGCACCCTTCTTAGTCAGATCAGTCAATGGCTTGGCAATACTAGAAAATTTTGCTAGAAATTTCCAATAAAAATTAGCAAAACCCAAAAACTTCTGGAGGGCCTTCAAAGAAGTGGGCTGAACCCAATCATAAATGGCCTGTACCTTGGCCGGGTCCATTTCAATAGTTGACGGAGACAAAATAAATCCCAAAAATGAAATCCTCTGTACTCCAAAAAGGCATTTCGATCCTTTGACATACAGGGAATTCTCCCTCAAGATCCGGAACACAGTCCGAATATGTTCCACATGAGAATCCCAATCCTTGGAGAAGATCAAAATATCATCCAGATAGATAATCAAAAATTTATCGACAAAGTCTCGGAAAATATCGTTCATGAAGCACTGGAAGACAGAAGGGGCATTAGTGAGCCCAAAAGGCATCACCAGGTACTCAAAATGTCCCTCCGGAGTATTAAACGCCGTCTTCCATTCATCCCCCTGCTTAATGCGGATAAGATTATACGCCTCCCTGAGGTCAAGCTTGGTAAACCAGCAAGCACCTCTAACTCTAGAGAATAGATCCGAAATCAGGGGTAACGGATACTGATATTTAATAGTAATTTTATTGAGGGCACGATAATCAATACAAGGCCTTAAAGAACCATCCTTTTTGGCCACAAAAAAAAAACCGGCACCTAAGGGTGAAGAGGATGGTCTAATATGACCCTTCTCCAACGCCTCCTTAATATAGGATCGCATAGCCTCGTGCTCGGGTACAGATAAATTGAATAGCCGACCCTTGGGAAATTTACACCCCGGGCTTAGTTCAATTGCACAGTCATAACTCCTATGAGGAGGCAAGGACGCAGACTCATTCTCACTAAATACATCATAAAAGTCCGCCAAATAATCAGGAACATCATGCGACTGAGGAGAGGTGGAAAAAACCGGAGCCTCACTAAAGGCACACCGACAACCCCAACTCACCACAGACACAGATTTCCAATCCAAAACTGGATTATGAATTTGCAACCAGGGAAACCCCAGAACAACGGCATCATGCAGACCATGCAATACCAAAAATCTGCAATTTTCTTGATGGTCTGGGGCGACCCGCATGACCACCTGGGTCCAAAACTGAGGTTTATTTTTAGCCAAAGGAGTAGCATCAATCCCCCTCAAAGGGATAGGCGTCTGCAGAGGTGTCATCGGAAATCCACAACGTTTAGCAAAATCCAAGTCCATTAGGTTTAGCGCTGCTCCCGAATCCACAAAAGCCTTGGCGGAAAATGTGGACAGGGAGCAGATCAGAGTAATTGCCAGAAGAAACTTAGGTTGAACACCACCAACAGAAAACGTGTGTGAAAAACGTTTCTCTCGTTTAGGACAAACAGAAATAATATGCGAGGCATCTCCACAGAAAAAACACAGCTTATTACACCTTCTGAACTCCTGACGTTGCGCCCTAGACAAAACTCTATCACATTGCATAGGTTCAGACGTCTGTTCAACTGGTGGCAACACCTCTCGTGCAATCCTGCGTTCACGTAAACGCTAATCAACCTGAATGGCTAATGACATAGAATCGTCCTGACCAGAGGGAACAGGAAATCCCACCATAGTATCTTTTACGGCTTCTGACAACCCCTTCCGAAAGAGAGCTGCCAAGGCATTATCATTCCAGGTAGTAAGGACCGCCCACTTTCGGAACTTTTGACAGTACAACTCTGCAGAATCTCGACCCTGGTTCAATGCCAACAGGGTCTTTTCAGCCTGATCAATAGCATTAGGTTCGTCATACAACAACCCCAAAGCTTGAAAGAATGCGTTCACATTAGTCAGAATAGGATCATCTGGTTTCAAAGAAAACGCCCAATCCTGGGGATCGCCGCGCAGCAAAGAGATGACAATTTTAATCTGCTGCGCGGAGCTCCCTGACGAGTTAGGCTTCAAGGCAAAAAATAATTTATAATTATTTTTGAAACTCAAAAATTTAGATCGATCCCCAAAAAATACATCAGTTGTAGGGATCTTTGGTTCAACCACATGCGAACGAGCAAGGTAGGTGGAAATTCCCTGCACTTCTGCAGCGAGCTGCTCCACACGATCAGACAATTGCTTTATCTCCATTGAGAGAGAAAAAAAAAATTCCCCCTACGGCCTCAGAGATATAGAGGAAAGAATATACACACACCTTTTTTTTTTTTTAAACACAATTCTTTCCTGCTATTGAGTACCCCAGGATCTGCGGTATGGCAGGTGATTCTGTTATGATTGAATCACCGTAGGAGGCAAAAACAGAAATGCTAGCTAAGTCCAGAAAACCAGAGAAGTTGGCAGCTATCGGATTGCAGACCCCTGAACCTATCAACACAACTAGCAGTAGCCGTGGGGGGTTCCTACGATGCCCTAGACCCCTCGATCACAGCCGGAAAATTAAATAGGCCTAAAGAAAGAAAGGGGAAATCTAAACTGCCCCAGAGCAGACCCCAAAGCAATAGGCAGCCCCCAACATATAATGACGGTGAAGCAAGATGAAAACACTAACACAGACAGAAAGATAGACTGAGCAAAGACGGGGCCCAAGCTAACTAGGTAGAAAAGGACAGGAAGGCTGCTGTCTGCAATCCGTGAAAAACCCTATGAAAATAAGAGCCAACAGACTGACAGTGAAAAAGGCCCTGAAGACGCTAGGCTTCAAAAAAGCTATATCAGTACTCAGGAATATTCTGAAGACAGAGCTACAGGCAAAAGGAGATTCAGCTCACCCCAGCAGGGAATGGCAGAATACAGAAAAGCAAGGAAAACAAAAACAAAACACAAATGCTAACAGGCAAAACAGAAAACTTAGCTTTAGAGGAGCTGGAATCAGACTGGTGTCCTAGAAGTCCACAGAGAAATCACCCGCAGGGCAGAAGTGCGTCGGCAGCCTTATATCCAGTCCGTGACTCCACTCAGCCAGTCATCCTCAATAGGCTCAGGTGCCTGATAATCAGGCTCATTACCTTCCTTTACCAGAATAAGGAGTTCACCAGACCTCAGTGACGAAGGGGAAAATGAACTCACAACACGCATGTGTGCGAGGTGTACGGAGCCGCGTGTGTGCGATGTGTATGGAGCGGAGCCGCGTGTGTGCGAGGTGTATGGAGCGGAGCAGTGTGTGTGCGAGGTGTACGGAGCGGAGCCGTGTGTGTGCGAGGTGTATGGAGCGGAGCCGTGTGTGTGTAGGAGAGAGGGTCCCCGCCGAGTTTCCGGGTCGGAACCAAGGGGACGTCACCTAGGTTCCGGGGGAAACTGTTTCCGGGGGACAGAGTTCAGGAACGGACCGGTGAGACTCACAGATGGGCTGGGGGAGGAGCCGGTATAAAGGGGCGGGGAATGAGAGTCACAGTGAGTCAGCAGAATGGGACAGAAGGAGCAGGAGACCGTGGGAGCGACTGAGAGCCAAAGCAACTTACCGGAGCCAGAAAGGAGGCCAGAGGCAGGAGAGACACTCACCCTGGACATCAGTGGGACGGCGGTGAGATGACTATCCAAGGACCGCTGCTCCACGTCGACCAGCGCCCGCTGCCGCCTCACTCCATCCCGCGGCTGCGGCCTGCCCGCGGTCACCAGCGGCCGTGGCCGCCTCACTCCGTCCCACGGCTGTGGCCTGCCCGTGGTCACTCGCGGCCGTTGTCGCCTCGCTCCTGCCCGCGGCTGCGGACTGCCCGTGGATACAAGCGGCTGTTGCCGCCTCACTCCAGCCCGTGGCTGCGACCTGTCTCCCTCCACCCGCAGCTGCCCTGCTTCCGCCCATGGCTAGTTCAGTGCCGTCGGCCCCCACCACTGTCCCGCTCCAGTCCACGGTAAGGGCCGGGCCGTTGCTCGCCGCACAACCTCTGTTGCAGCCGCTGGCTGCGCAGGTGGCCTGCCAACCGCCACCCCGCATCGCCGCTGCTTGCCCCTATCTGGGGGCTGCGGCCCATCTGTCCAAGAACTCCTCCGGGGCCTGTTGTGCCCCTGCTTCACCGGAGCATCGGAAAGCTCGAAGTCTACGACGGATCTTCAGTGGCTGGGCCCAGCGGCTGCTACGCCGAAGAACCATCGTCCGGGACGCCGAGGGACGTCGGGACGGTTAAGTGACGCTATATAGCTAAGGACCCGTAGTTGGCCGTACCGCGGCCCTATAGCGGCCGGCTTTTGCCGGACGTAGTCGTGTTCTTATATTTCCGTGTTTGCGTGTATTGAGTCCCTGCGAGGACAATTCCTGTTATTTGTTTGGTTGCTTAGACTACCCCTGCGGATAGTTATCTATAAACCTACAGTATAAAAGTTATTACTAAAAACACAAAACCGTCTCGCGTCTCGTCACTGCATCCCGCGTACCTGCTAGTACCACATGTGTACGAGGTGTACGGAGCGGAGCCGTGTGTGTGTGAGGTGTACGGAGCGGAGCCGTGTGTGTACAAGGTGTACCGAGAGGAGCCGTGTGTGTATGAGGTTTACGGAGTGGAGTCGGGTGTGTACGAGGTTTACGGAGCGGAGCCGTGTGTGTATGAGGTGTATGGAGCGGAGCCGCGCGTGTGTACGAGGTGTATGGAGCGGAGCCGCGTGTGTACGAGGTGTATGGAGCGGAGCCACGTGTGTACGAGGTGTACGGAACGGAGTCCTATATGTACAAAGTGTACGGAGCTGAGCCGTGTGTTTACAGAGTGGAGTCGCATGTGTACGAGGTGTACAGAGCAGAGTCGCATGTGTACAAGGTTTACGGAGTGGAGTCGTGTGTGTGTGCGAGGTGTACGGAGCGGAGCCGTGTGTGTACGAGGTATACAAAGCGGAACCGTGTGTGTATGAGGTGTGTGGAGCCATGCGTGTACAAGGTGTATGATGGGGAGCATTCATGCCTCCCAACCGTCCCTGATTTTGAGAGTCTTCCCCACTGCGTCGACCAGGAGCTTACTTTTCCCGCGGACACAGGAGTACACTGCGGAACCCCGAGGAGCACTTGAAATCTCGCACGTGACGTTCCATCGTAAGTGACGTGCTGGAAACTGACCAGAAATTAGGTAATTTTGGGAGGAGATTGTGATGGAGCCATGGAGGCACTTCAGGGAATGCTTCAGATCCATCACCATGTCCTCCAACAGCGCGGACAGCAGGATCACCTTGGACTCAGGGATGCCGGCCATGTGAGTGGATCATTATATGTCCTGTACTAGGAGGCTCAGGTGGTCATTACAATGGAAGCCGGGCTGCTATAGTATCTTTAAAGAATCTTTCTTTCTTTCTCTTACTGTTCTTTCTTTCCCCTCTTTCTTTCTTTCTCTCTCTGTTCTTTCTTTCTCTTTCTTTCACTCTCTGTCCTTTCCCCTCTTTCTCTCTCCCTCTCTGTTCTTTCCCCTCTTTCTCTCTCCCTCTCTGTTCTTTCTTTCTTTCTTTCCTTCCCCTCTCTTTCTTTCTTTCTTTTTTCTCTCTGTTCTTTCCCTTCTTTCTTTCTCTCTCCCTCTCTGTTCTTTCTTTCCCCTCTTTCTTTCTCTCTCCCTCTCTGTTCTTTCTTTCTTTCCCTTTCTTTCTTTTTTCTCTCTCTGTTCTTTCTTTACCTTCTTTCTTTCTCTCTACCTCTCTGTTCTTTCTTTCCCCTCTTTCTTTCTCTCTCCCTCTCTGTTCTTTCCCCTTTCTTTCTTTTTTCTCTCTCTGTTCTTTCTTTACCATCTTTCTTTCTCTCTCCCTCTCTGTTCTTTCTTTCCCCTATTTCTTTCTCTCCCCCTCTCTGTTCTATCTTTCCCCTCTTTCTTTTTTCTCTCTCTGTTCTTTCTTTTTCTTTCTTTTGCTCTCCCTCTCTGTTCTTTCTTTCCCCTCTTTCTTTCTCTCCCCCTCTCTGTTCTATCTTTCCCCTCTTTCTTTTTTCTCTCTCTGTTCTTTCTTTCTCTTTCTTTCTCTCTCCCTCTCTGTTCTTTCTTTCCCCTCTTTCTTTCTCTCCCCCTCTCTGTTCTATCTTTCCCCTCTTTCTTTTTTCTCTCTCTGTTCTTTCTTTCTCTTTCTTTCTTTCGCTCTCTGTCCTTTCCCCTCTTTTCTCTCTCCCTCTCTGTTCTTTCTTTCTTTCCCCTTTCTTTCTTTCTTTTTTCTCTCTCTGTTCTTTCTTTACCTTCTTTCTTTCTCTCTCCCTCTCTGTTCTTTCTTTCCCCTCTTTCTTTCTCTCTCCCTCTCTGTTCTATCTTTCCCCTCTTTCTTTTTTTCTCTCTCTGTTCTTTTTTTCGGTCCTCTTTCTTTCTCTCTTTTCTTTCTTTCTATGTTTCTCTCTTTCTTTCTTCCTCTCTGTACTTTCTTTCTCTCCTTTCATTCTCTCTCCTTTCTTTCTCTCTGTTTTCTTTTTTCTCTCTCCCTGTTCTTTCTTTCTTTTCCTCAGTACCAGTCAGTGTTACCACAGTACCAGCCACTGTGCTCTCAGTACCATTCATTGTGATCAGCAGTGCTAAATGGGTGTGGTTGGGGCGTGGACATGAGTGTGACTAGTTGTGAAATGGGTGTGGCTGGGGACCAGTAACCAATCATCATAGTGGAAGTCGTCTGTTTCCATCAACTTTGTTATATGTGCGCAGTGGGCACCTCTAGTAAGGTGGGCACGAGATGGCGGGTCTTGTCACCTCTGCCTCACACATAAGTTACTATGAGGTGTACTTTATTCCTGCCATATTTCTTTCTTGGTCTACTGAGAGAAATGTTTTGTCCAGTTGAAAGTTATATAACCTGAGGATTGTGCATGTGTGCGCTGCCCGCATGTAGTAATATGTGTGAGTGTATATATATATATATATATATATATATACTTACTCCGACCCCTATATAAACCCTGCCCCTCCGACCGCCGTCCACTTTCCCATGCTCCTGTTCCAATCCTGGGGTCTTTTTTGTCCCCCTTGGTCCTCCACATGCTGAACATCTGGGACATGACTAACATTGCGCAATGTGCGCTTGTTCGTCGCCAGATGCAGCGTCGTGTCCAGTGTGTGAGGAGACGGCGACTTGTCTGTGGCGTTAACCCCTCTGCTGCCATGTTGGGCACAGCCTGTGATGAGGAGCGTCTCTTCCTGTGTATCTGACCACAGGTTGCACACCGGAGGCTGCTTCTTCTATCTGGGGAAGTTCATGGAGCAGAAGCCCCTGTGTGACTCATGTGAAGTAACTTGTCTGACAGGTCATGGGTCCAGGTCAGCAGGTGATTGCAGACTATTAGCTGGTTTCGATGTTAGGTACAGGTGAGTCAAGACTAGATGTTGGGTGGAAGCCTTCCAGTATTTGTAAGGCCTCGTGCACACGCTGAGTAATTGGTGAGCTTTTATCTCAGTATTTATAAGGCTTCGTGCAGACGCTGAGTATTTGGTGTTTTTTACCTCAGTATTTATAAGGCCTCGTGCACACGCTGAGTATTTGGTGTTTTTCTCTCAGTATTTGTAAGGCCTCGTGCACAGGCTGAGTATTTGGTGAGTTTTTTACCTCAGTATTTAACCCCTTCCCGCCCCTTGATGCACCGTATGCGTCATGAAAACTAGTGACTTCCCGACCCCGTCACATGACAGGGGGCCCACGGAGTCTGAACAGCCCGGGACCCTGGCTACCCTTAATCCACCCCTGGTGGGAATAACCGAGACATGGTGAGATGAAAGCTGTGACCGGGCAGTTACCTTACAGGGGTACAGTCTGTTTAGAAAGGATCGTAACAATCGGAGAGGAGGAGGAGGGGTTTGTCTTTATGTAAAGTCTTCCCTTAAGGTCCTGTCACACTTAGCGATGTACCAGCTATCCCGACCAGTGATATGACGCGGTCAGGATCGCTGGTACATCGCTAAGTGGTCGCTAGTGAGCTGCCACACAGACAGATCTCACCAGCGACATCGCAGGGGACGGGGGTCGCTACTTACCTGTCAGACGCGGAGATCCTGCGTCCTCCCGCCCGGCTCCACGCTCGTCTCTCCACAGGAAGCGCCGCAGGAAGCTGCCGACGAGAAACAGTCCAGGACGTTCTCGCGCGATCAGCGATAACCAGCGGGGGAGCGGTCATAGGTAAGTATCACACACAGCGATGTCGCTATAACGTCACAAGTTAGTGTGACGGGCCCTTTAAGGCCACTTTAAGGGAAGATATTAGCGAATGAGGATGTCGAGTCCATATGGGCCGAAATACACGGAGGGAAAAATAGTAACAAAATTCTCATTGGGGTCTGTTACACCCCCCCCAGATATAACAGAAATCATGGAAAGTTTACTACTAAGGCAGATAGATGAAGCTGCAGCCCATAATGAGGGTCTTGTTATGGGGGACTTTACCCGGATATTAACTGGGAAACCGAGACCTGCGAAACTCATAAAGGCGACAGGTTTCTGCTAATAGCCAAGAATAATTATCTCTCACTATTGGTGCAGAATCCGACCAGAGGAGCCGCACTTTACACCTAATGCTATCTAACAGACCGGACAGAGTAACAGATCTGCAGGAAATAGCGACCACAATATTGTACAGTGTCACTTGTGTTTCGCTCGGGGGACTTGTCAGGGAGTCACAAAAACACCGAACTTTAGGAAGGCAAAGTCTGACCAGCTGAGAGACGCCCTCAATCTGGTGACTGGGACAATGTCCTCAGAAATAAGAATACAGATAATAAATGGGAAATGTGTAAGAACATCCTAAATAGGCGCTGTAAGCGGTTTATACCTTGTGGGAATAAAAGGACAAGAAATAGGAAAAACCCAATGTGGCTAAACACAGAAGTAAGAGGGCGATTACCAGTAACAGGAAAGCATTTAAAGAGAATCTGTCACCACTTTATTCACCTGTCAACTAAAAATATGATTGGATTCAGTGTAAACTATGCAATACTTTTCATACCCCTTGACTCCCCACCTCTGATCAATACCTTTTATATTCCTCCTGCGGTGTATGTAAATCTCCTCAGTCCGGTCCAAGGGGCGGGGCCTATTTGAATCATAGAATCATAGAATGGTAGAGTTGGAAGGGACCTCCTGGGCCATCTGGTCCAACCCCCTGCTCAAAGCAGGATTCGCTAAATCATCCCAGTCAGATGTCTGTCCAGCCTCTGTTTGAAGACTTCTATTGAAGGAGAACTCACCACTTCTCGTGGCAGCCTGTTCCACTCATTGATCTCTCTTAACTGTCAAAAATGTTTCTAACATCTAACCTGTGTCTCCTCCCATTCAGTTTCATCCCGTTGCTTCTCGTCTTTCTTTTTTTATAATTCTTTATTTAAAGACTCACAACGAAATCCAGGTTGAGATAATAATTGAAACCAGACAAGTAGACGAATCCAAGCAATACAACTTGACTCCCGACCAAGACAGTCGTCCACGAGTCCTTAACATCCGGGGAGCCGGTAGTAGAGGTCAATTCGGAGGGTCTTTCATTTTTCAACTTTTAACAAACAGTATAGGAAAGAAAAGACAGTGCAGAGGAAGGAGAAGGAGAGCAGGTGAAGCGAAAAAAGAGAGCGTGGGAAATAAGTAATGGAGCAAAGAGAGGCAAAAAAAAAAAATGGAGGAGGGAAGGAAAAAATGAGGGGGTAAGTGAAGGAGTACCCACCCGACCAAGTCCACCACTCAAACTGATGTTTTCAGTTAACCTCGGGGGGGGGGGTTGCCTCCAGCATTAGATCACAATACTCACTAGAGCTTCGAAAATCCATCCATCCAAGCCAAGTAGCCCAAAACTTTGGGTATGAGTCATGTCTGGATGAGGTGAGGTCCTCCATATACATAATTTCATTGACTTCTGCGATCCACTGAGTTATGGTTGGAGGAGCGGGACTCTTCCATCTCTCCGGGATGCAAGCCCTCGCAGCCATCCATGATCAAAAATTTCAGCAGAGAGGATTTATAAATCCGGAGAGGGATTTCATTATGTTGGAGTAGTATCAGAGCCGGAGTCAACTTTTCGGAACAGCCCGTAACCCGACAAATAATTTCCCACACCTCTGTCCAAAATGATTGCAAAACGTCACATTGCCAGAAAATATGAAAATCGTGCCCTCTGCCCTTCCACACCTCCAGCAGCTGGGGTCAATTTCCGGAAAAATGGTGTGCAACCTCGACGGCGCTCTATACCATCTGTACAAAATCTTATAGCCAGCCTCCTGGAACCTAGAGCTAATCGAGGCACAGTATACAAGGGTAAAAATTCAAGTTCTCTGATTTTCCATAAAATAAATATTTAAATCTCTCTCCCACTGTGCAAGGAAAGCTTCTAGTCTTTCCATGTGCAAATGAGAATAAAGATGATCCTTCTACAATGTGACAGCCCTTGAGATATTTGTAGACAGCTATTAAGTCTCCTCTCAGTCTTCTCTTTTGCAAACTAAACATTCCCAAATCCTGCAACCTTTCCTCATAAGACAGGGTTTGCAGACCGGTCACCATTCTGGTCGCTCTTTTCTGAACCTGCTCCAGTTTGTTGATGTCTTTTTTAAAATGTGGCGCCCAAAACTGTACACAGTATCCCTCCTAGCTTTGTGTCATCAGCAAATTTAATCAGTTTACCCTCAATTCCTTCATCTAAATCGTTGATAAAGATGTTGAACAATACAGGGCCCAGGACAGAGCCCTGTGGTACCCCACTTGAGACATTCTTCCAACTGGATGTGCAGCCATTTACGACCACTCTTTGGGTCCGATCACTAAGCCAGTTATGAATCCACCTAACAGTTGCCTTGTCCATTCCATACTTAGCCATTTTTTCAATAAGGATTGTGTGAGATACTTTGTCAAATGCTTTGCTGAAGTCAAGATATACTATATCTACAGCATTTCCCTGATACACCCAGTCAGTGATTCTGTCATAGAAGGAAAATAAGTTAGTCTGACATGACTTATTAGTTACAAACCCATGCTGACTCTGGTTAATCACTTCATTCTTATCCAGTTACTTACATACATGTTGTTTAATAATTTGTTCAAAGACCTTTCCTGGTATAGAAGTCAGACTCACCGGCCTATAGTTCCCTGGGTCCACCTTCTTCCCCTTTTTGAAGATAGGAACAACATTTGCTCTTCTCGAGTCTTCTGGAACTTCTCCTGTTCTCCATGAATTTTCAAAGATTATGGAGAGGGGTTCAAAAATGTCTTCTGCTATCTCCTTTAGTACTCTGGGGTGTAATTCATTTAGGTTAGCTAAATGTTTCCTCACTAGCTTTCTGTTTATAGATATCCTGGATTCCTCTATTCCCTTAATAGGACAGTGAATAACAGTTGATGTTACATTTCCTTTCTGAGAGAAAACAGATGCAAAATAGGAATTTAAAAGTTCGGCCTTCTCAACATCCTGTCTTATCATTTCATCATTTTCGTCTTGTAAAAATCCTATAGCATCTTTGACTTTTCCTTTACATTTGACATATCCCCAAAATCCTTTATTATTGCTTTCGACGTCTCTTGCAAGCCTCAATTCATTTTCAGCTTTAGATAATCTGATTTGTGCCCTGCAGGTTCTGCAGACAGCATTATATTCTTCTTTAGATATGCCTCCCTCTTTCCATTTTATAAACATTTTTTCTTCCTTTTTAGCATGTGCTTAAGTTCTGTGTTCATTCATCCTGGTTTCCTTATACGCTTCCGATTCTTCCCTCTTTTCGGAATTGTTAACAATTGTGCTTTGAGAATCTCATTTTTTCAAGATTTCCCATCCTTCCTGGACATTTTTGTTTTTAAAGATATCCAGCAATTGGATCCCTCCAATTCTCTTTCTGAATCCCTTAAAATCTGCCTTTCTGAAATCTAGCCTTGATGTCTGAGTCTTCACGTTGTAGTGACCAGTACGTTGTAGTGACCAGTACGCACCCGTAAGTTACACTACAGAAATGCCAAACAAATGGATGCTATATGTGGTTTAGTTACACTGAGATTCAGAAGGGAGGGAGAGCATTTGGATTTGGGAGCGGAGAATTTGCCAAATTTCTTTTGGGGGGTGTGGAGACACGAAGGTCAGTGGGTGCTCTCGTCCGCTGGCCCGGCTGTCTATAGCAAGACTGCATGGACCAGGGATCATACCACTGAACACCTGCACTCTCTCCCCGTGGGCAGAACGCTACTCAGACAACACAGGGTGAGGGTAAAACAGTGTGGCAATAATTTATTGCAGCACCAATACACAATAGCATACAGAACAGTCCCAGAAAATACCCAAGGTGGTGCAAATTACAGAGTCTCACTCTTCCACTGACTTGCTGGGGATAGAGCTGCTTCCAGTGTCGCATGCTCCCACCTTTTGGCAGGTCCCAACCGTGAGGAGGTAACGACAAGCTTAGGAAGCTAACCGAGGGCAGTGTGGTGAACGGATTTTCTCAACCTGGGTTCTTTAAGACGTCTCTGGGGTTTCAGTGATGGTCAATGAATCAGTCCTGTGTTTTATCAGCCAGGTCCATAGTACCCTAAGCTGAGATTCTGAAGACTCACACTGCCCAGAAGAAAAATTCTCTTTATATAGTCGCATATGACCTATGTTTAGATCCAGCAAGTGTCCTTCAGTCCAGCATCAAGATAAGGGAAACAATGGTAATGACATCATGTAGCATTACCTGAATATTTAAACTATTTGCATAGTTTTTCCCTCTCTGCTAAAAAATGACAATAACTGGCTCCGAAACACAATGCATAGTTAGAATATCAGCAGACCTCACTATTCATCAAACATAGGTGCACACTATGTTATATGAAATATCAGCTAACAAGTCAGTATTCCAGGCTCACACAACAACAGTCTGTTTTCTTGACAAAGCATAAATCAACACTTAAATCCAAAAGTCAACATACAGATGAAAAGTCAATTCTTCTTGGTTTGCTAAGCATGGTTGTCTGGGTAATTAAGATATAATCTGGTTTCTTCCCCGGGGCGAGGAGCCATTTCCTTTTCCAGAGCCTTTGTGCTCCCAGTAACGTGGAAGCCCCCTATGTTTCCGTTAACAGATGACTGTACAGAGTGGGGACTTGCTTTTTTTGTGGATTGAGTTGAAGCTTTTATATGTAACATTTTACATAACATTTTGGATCACAGTTATCCGGCGATCTACGCTGAACAATTACATTGAAGTTTCCATCTAAATCTCCGAGTGACGTGACAGATGAAATCCCTAGATCGATTCACTATAATGAGGCAGCAGAGTTACTCTGGACTCCGTCTGGCCACTGTTCAGCGGTGTCCTTCTTTTCAGAAGTGCCCAAAACTGTGGCCGACGGCACTTTTATGCAATCCTAAAAAGACAGCCACCGCCGGATCACTGGTCCTATGGCGTCCACGGTGCCTCCATCTGCCTCATTATAGGGGATCTTCTGCCGGGGGTTCCGTTTGACTCTCGTATTTCAGAGATTTACATAAAAACCCTGGAGTAAGCGCTCAGCGCAGAGGGCAGGAAAAAATGAGCGCCAAGCCTTACTGTGATCTTTGAGAGGCAGAAGGAAAAAAATCAACAGCGGGTGAAGAATTGGTTTTATTTATTTTTTTGACGCTCTTCATGCGGTGTGAGTGATTAGGCGACTTTATTCTTCGGGTCGGTGCGACTACAGCGATACCAGATTTATATCAGGTTTTTATGTTTGGCTGCTGTCACACATAGTGAGGAGCGAGTATACTCGTTGCTCGGGTGTCCGCCGAGTATTTTGGCGTGCTCGGAGATTTAGTTTGTTTCGCAGCTGCTTGATTTGTGGCTGCTAGACAGCCTGAATACATGTGAGGATTGCCTGTTTGTTAGGGAATCCCCACTAGCAGCCGCAAATCAAGCAGCTGCATTGACACAAACTAAATCTCTGAGCACATCCAAATACCTGGAGGACACCCGAATATGCACGGGAACACCCAAGCAACAAGTATCCTCGCTCATCACTAGTCGCACACTAAAAGACGCTTTTTATTGCAAAAAACAGTTTTTGCATCACCACATTTTGAGAGCTATAGTTTTTCCATATTTTGGCCCACCGAGTCTTGTGAGGTCGGGTTTTTTGTGGGACAAGTTGACATTTTTATTGGTACCATTTTCAGACACGTGACATTTTTTGATGGCTTTCTAGTCTGACTTTTGGGAGGCAGAATGAACAAAAACCAGCGTTTCAGGATTTTTTTTGGGGGGTTTATGCTGTTGAGTGTGAGGTAAAATTGATAAGGCGGTTTTATTCTTCGGGCCAGTATGATTACAGCGATACCTCATTTATATTGTTTTTTATGTTTTGGCGCGTTTACACAAAAACTATTTTATAGAAAAAATAATTATTTTTGCATCTCTTTATTCTGCGAGCTATAACTTTTTTATTTTACCAATGATGACGCTGTGTGGCGGCTCGTTTTTTGCGGGACAGGTGACGTTTTCAGCGGTACCATGTTTATCTATATCTGTCTTTTTGATCGCGTGTTTTTCCACTTTTTGTTCAGGGGTATGATGATAAAGCATTGTTTTTTGCCTTGTTTTTTATTTATTTTTTATGGTGTTCACTAAAGGGGTTAACTATTAACTAGTGGGACAGTTTTATAGGTCGGGTTGTTATGGTGTGGTAGGGGGCCGGATTGGGGGGTGGTCCACTGCTTACCACGACCGGATGATGCAAAGACGAGACGGAGGCAGATTTAAGTTGTAACAGATCCGGGTTTATTGGCCGTCCTCCTGACGACCTTAGCCATGCACCGCAGTTCCTTTACAGCTCTCCGTTTCCAGGCCTGGGTACCTTTCACCTTTCCTTTAGTTGTGATGATGTCCCTCGTGGATCTCTCGCTGGGACTGTCCTAGACCAATCTAGCGCCAGCGCTTCACCTGCCCGAGGTCGTCGTCCAATCGGTACCCCCGGGGCCTCGTCTGTCCTGCGGTACGTCGTGTCAGGGCCACCCCCTGACTGTCTTCTCCTGTCAGTCCCCTGGTCGAGCACTTCACCTTTCTCCATCTTCTGTCCTGAGTCTTCCTCTGCTGAGCTCCTCCCGGGGCTAGCCTAGCCTCTGGAACTCCAACCAGTCCTATTTATCCCCTCTCTCACTGGGAATTCCCCTCCTGGGTTCCTATATCCCCGCCCCCCATGACTAAGCAGTTTCTATAGCGTAAGCTGATGTTAAGTCCTGAACTACACTCCCCCCTGCCATCTTGTGGGCAAATTTTGGTACTGCACTCCCTTTTCTATCTTTCCCTGCTGTTACCCTTCTGTCATTGCCAATCTCTGTCTGTAGTGCACACATCGTCCCCTCCTACTTCCAGTCAGGTCTGTCCGTCAAGTCACCTTCCCCACACTGGACGCGACGATACCAAATATGTGTACTTTTATTGTGTTATATTTTTTTCATAAAAATATTTATTTATAGATATAATATCTTTAGATTTTTGATTTTTGATTTAAAAAAACATTTTTACAATTATAATAATAATAATCTTTATTTATATAGCGCCAACATATTCCGCAGCGCTTTACAGTTGAACAGTTTCAAACACAACAGTCATAAGTAACAACGTTAACAATACAATAATTAAAGCGAAATAAGACGACCCTGCTCGTGGAGCTTACAATCTACAATGAGGTGGGGGAGATACAAAGCATATGTTTGTATTTACAATGATGTATTTACAATGACGGTCCAGCCATCTTCAGGGGGTGGGGGTTAGATGGAGATAGTGAATGGGCTACACACACACAAACATAACATGACTTTGATTACTGAATGTGATAGGCCGCTCTGAACAAATGCGTTTTGAGCGAGCGCCTAAAACTATGCAAATTGTGGATGATCCTAATATCTTGGGGTAGAGCATTCCAGAGGATTGGCGCAGCACGGGAGAAGTCTTGGAGTCGGGAGTGGGAGGTACGGATTAGGGCAGAGGTTAGTCGAAAGTCGTTTGCAGAGCGCAGCGGTCGGTTAGGCCGATAGACAGAAATGAGGGAGGAGATGTAAGGGGGTGCCGCACTGTGGAGAGCTTTGTGGGTGAGAACAAGTACTTTGAATTGTACCCTGTAATGAATTGGCAGCCAGTGTAACGACTGGCGAAGAGCGGACGCGTCTGAGTAACGATTAGCCAGATGGACAACCCTGGCTGCTGCATTAAGGATAGACTGGAAAAATTATGTAATTTTTTTTTTACTTTTTAAACTTTTTTAGTTTGCTTCACTATGGTACAATCATTTTTTGCAGACTGATCGCTTGTATAGCATGGGGATACAGCAGCATCCCTGTGCTATGAAAACTGTCAGCTCTGTACTGACAGAGAGACTTGCTGATCATGCCCTGCGCATGATCAAGCAAATTTCCTAGCTCTGGTGACCCGGATATCGTCTTGATGACATCGAGCCACTATGGCAATGATCGGGACCCCTCGTCACACTGCGGGATCCGGATCTAAGGGCAGAGGGGCTGTCATCCCTCTGCCGGCTCCTAGAATGCTTCTTTCGCCTTCGATCGCAGCATTTAGGGGGATAAAAGTGCCGGGAGCAGTGCGGGACCACTCCTGGCACTTAGTGCCGGGCGTCAGCTGTCAGAATCAGCTGACACTAGGCGACGATTCCCCTCGCACACCCTGTGTGCACGGACGATCGCGATGACATAATAATCTGCCCCTGGTCAATAAGGCCCAGAGCTAAGGGACGCATTATTGCGCCCAATGTCAGAAAGGGGTTAAAGCTCTCCTGATGAGTGTAGCAAAGTGTCTAGCAGCTATGTTTTGACCTGTTTTCGTAAGATGCAACCCATTTCTGACAAGGAGTCCATCATAAAGGTAATTCACTTCATGGTCAAGAAACCTAAAACATTGCTCACGGCACCATCGAAGTAGCCAGTTGATCACCTGTAGAATTCTGTTCAATCTCCTTGGCCCATGTCCATCCATTAGGAGGATGGATGAGAAGACAACTTGCGTTCCCAGATCCTTCACTTTCCAGCCTAGGTCTTCAAAGTCACTGCATATAGTTTCTTTTTTTGCTCTGTCATTTGTTTCTTCCTGTATTAGTAGTCATGTGTGGTCGTTTGTAGCACTGAAGAGTCTTGATACCCTATCAGAATCATCTTTGATTTGAGGCTATGTAAGTGCTGAGGAGCTGATGTAGATAATACCTTTGCTGGGGATGTAGATGTAGATGATGCCAGGGTTAAGGAGCTGATATAGATGGTGCCAGTGCAGAGGAACTGATGTAGATTGTCATAGATGTAATTGCAAAATCTTTAAAGCAATTTTCATGACTCTGTTGTCAGATATCTGGGGCATGGGACCCCTTTCCTGTCACTAGCGCTATAGGTGCCATAGCTATCCCTGCTCCCTGGAATACTTCTAATGGTGAAGACTCCGGAGCCACATACCTTGCTGAACTCCTGAATCTTAAGCTCCCTCCCCCCACTCAGGGAACAGGGGAGTAGAAGTGCATGGCTATACACCAACCAGACTAACAAGGGATTACGTATGGGAATAAAGAAAATACTCTCACAAACAACAGAGGGAACACCGGTAAGTGAAGGTAGGGTAAAACCAAAGTAGGAGAAGAAGATTTGCAAACAACCAAAACCAAGCAACAGTCTTTAGATAAATCCACCAAATGCCTCCTCAAACAACAAAACTCCTCCAGCTCCTGAACCATGCAGCACAAAGATAACTCTGGCAATACCTGCTTGCCAGAGGCCAGTATATGTAGGAGAGAGATGATAGTCGTCAACACTGAACAGCTGAGAGCCTAAGGCAGGTAAGCTTCCAGGAGCTCTCAACTGAGCAGATTAACTCTTTCACTGCTAGAAAAAAACCTGCACTGTTTAATATGAAGGTAAAGTGCTTCTAATCTATGCAGGAGTAGGAGAAATCAGACAGCACGGTCTTCTGGCTTCTCTATGTCATGGTAAACCTGTGACAGCACCCCCCTTTTACAAGAGACCTCAGGACCGAGTTTATCAGGGTGTGCTGGTTGAAAAGACCAAATCAACCTGACTGCATGGATATCATATGCTGGTACCCACATTCTCGCTCCAGGACCAGGGTCCCAGATACTGAAAAGACCGACGAGCCAAGCGAGAATCAAAGATCATAGCAATCTGAAATTCCAAATTCCCATCAACAATGACTGAAGATGGAGGTGGTGGTGATGGTCCAGAGGGTGCAACATATTTTTTGAGTAGAGACCGGTGAAACACATTTTGAATCCTAAAGGTGGGCGACAAAGCAAGGCGGAATCTGAATTATCCAGACATATTATTTCAGTAGGCCCAGGGACATGAGCTAGCGTTCATGTGAGAATGACTGTGGCCCTTATTGTCAGTGAATTATTGATCACTGGCCGCCATTTGTTGACCGGCTGCTGATCACCTATTGTATCTGTACTTGTATTGCAGTCCTAGTATTGTTCTATCTTTGGGAAATGAAGGCACAATGTTTGAATGTTGTTAATATGTTGATGACCCATTGGTGCTCTGCAATATGAAGGACAATCTATGCATGTTGTCCGAACACTCCAGCAGTGAGGAATGACCTCTTTCTCCCTGTAAGGAGGCGACGGGGACCCTCATTTGCCTCCTTCCCTCATTTTAGATTTTCCTGTGATGTATCAATGTGTTATGTGTAATGTGTAGTGTATTGTATATTCTATGTCACTGCAACTGTATTAACTTAGTTCAGGGATAGATGGGGTTAAGAAAGGGGCCAATCCAGCAGGTTGACAAGGCAGGAATTTCCTGTTTCTGGAGCAGAGCTCAGGAAGGCCTGCCCAGAGCAGGATGCTCTCCACCTCCCGGAGTAAAAGGTACCCCGGTCGGTGGAGTACCAGCTGCCAAGGACTGCCGGGCAATGTGGACGGGCCCTAGTGTTGTGGGACCATCCCCAGAAGGACCTCTTTGTGGCTTCCAAATCTGGATGGGAGCTAGTGCTGCTGGACAGGCTCATGAATTTGCAGGGACAGAGCAGGAAGCATTATATTATCTACAGTTAATTGTTCCAGTTGGAACAGAACTGTTCCTGTGGTGTTCTCCTGTGTGCTCAACCCCAGCGTCAGAAGTAAGCGAGTGAGAAAGGTAACTGACTGTGCTACCGAACCGAGACTGCACCTGTCTTTTCATGTGCAAGGTGACGGGGTGCTCACCCACTGTTGTTTTAGTGGACTCGCCCATGACTACCACCCCGTGCCACCTTGTTACATACCTTCCCCCAAGCCTGTGGTAGAATGACTGAATAAGAACTTGTGACCTATAAAAAGGAGGATCTGCCTGTGTTCAGAGAGACTACATTACAATAGCCATGGCATCATGGCTCCAACTGAAGAAATACAGAGCTGCCCCATTGACCATCACTGAACCCTCAAAGATATTTAGAGAATCCATGTTGGAACAATCGGGTCTCCTGGCATCGTAAATCAATGGACTGTCAACTTCCTAAGCACCCACTAGCCCCCCCCCCGTGTCTCTACACTTGGTGGCAGCGGTGGGATATTACTCAGCCTGGCAGAACTGGGCGAGCTGCAGGGGACTGGTGTTCTCAGACACCACCCAGGGCTCCACAACCAGGGAGGCATACAGACAGACCCAGCAGACCATTGATGAGGCATACACAACAAATTTGGGATTCCATTATGTCCAACCCCACCAAATCGGCCTTGGGAAGAGGATCAGAGTGGATGTACAACCGCAACAAGAAACAACTACAGGAACTGTGCCAGCTTCAATGGATTGAATACCAGAACCACCAACACTCGGTTGGATTTGATCAAGGAATTGGTCCATTGAGATGCCCAGAACATCATGGAGGATGATGAAAATTCCACTGAAATGCACCCAGAGGAATTAAGCTGGTTGCCAAATCCAGGATCCAGTGATATCCAATAGCCAGTCACCAGCAGCCTGAATCCAGGAACTGATTGCATTGGGACCCAGAGCCTCAAGAGAGGAGAGGGCTTGTTTTATTGAATCAGTTTTGGAAGTTCCAGTACCCGTTCCACCAACACCGGACCCTACCTTCATGATGGCCGACCACCAAGGAAATCATCCAACACAGATAGTTGATGAACATCTGCAAAGCTTTGAGACCCTAATTATGATGCACCAGGCACCCACAGGTGATTGGGGTAAATACTTGTGGACTAGCTTGACTGGCCAGGCACAGGATGCTGTTCGGTCTCTTGAGACTCAGGACTGTCTGGACTATTAAGGAAACCCTTTTGTCCCTTTTTACCATCACCCCCGAAAGATATCGCACCAAGTTCCGGACATTGTCTCACTAGGGGATCTCCTATGTACAATTTGGCAGTCAGCTATGAAGACACTGCATCTGTTGGCTCAATAGTCAGGCTACCCACTCCGCTGATGCCCTCCGTGATGCGATTGTGCTCAAGCAACTAATGCAGAAAATGGCCACAGAAATACGAGAGTGAGTTTCTGACAGGAAGCCCGAAAATGCAGAACAAGCAGCCCAATTCACTGATGAATTTATAGCCAATCAACCCCACTGGAGACCCAATATGCCCGTCAATCACAGGAGACACTTCACCAAAGATTCAAGCGTCCACCAGCCATTCAAGCAGGACTATCCCACTACCCAGCAGAATCCCGACCAGAACCAGTTTTTACAAACAGGACCCATGGTTTTGTCCACCCACTGCACTTTTACACGTGCGGGCACCTTGAACACATGGCCAAAGAATATCTACAGGGTCAGGGACCCATACCTACAGCCTATCTGTCGGCCCATACACTCAACGTCTGCCAAGATGAGCCATCAGGGTCTGAAGAACCCTACCCCAGGATACACCAGCAAAGGATGAAGTGATATACACTGTTCACACAATATGGCAGATTGACCACCTTACACCAGCCAACCTCCATTGCCACCTCTAGCCGGTCAAGGTTAGTGATATCAAGGCCCAGGGATCTCGGAACACTGGGTCTTCCATCACCCTAGCCAGCCCATATATTGTCAAACCAGAATACCATTATCCAGGCCGCCAACTGGATTCAGCGCTTGCGGAATGGGTGCATTTATGTGGGCAATTTACCAGCCAATGTACAGGAGAAGAAGCTAGAGGAGTTGTTCCAACAGTATGGGAGGATCCGTATCACTGAGCTGAAGAATCATGGCGGAGGCGGTGCCACAACATTCTCCTTCATAACCTTCCAGGATTCACAGGATGAGTGGAAGAAATGGATACAAGTTCAGTTCGCGCCGATTATGTGTGGATTTTCCCAGGTCAAACCGGAGACCAGGGGGAGGTTATGGAGGACTTCGCTGGAGGAACGGATCACCTTCCCGGTGAACTGAATACAGAGACCTAGTCTCAGAGCTTCCCCCTCGGAAGTTGGCAGGATCTAAAAGATCATACTATGAGAGAAGCTGGAGATGTCTACTACGCTGAAGTGCATAAGGATGGCACGGGGATTGTGGAGTTTGTTCGCAAGGAAGACATGGAATATGCTTTGAGGAAACTGGATTATACAAAGTTTCGTTCTCATGAAGGTGAAACCTCTTACATTTTGGGTTTGTGCTTAAAGACATGCTAACGGATTGTCCCTGATAAGTGAAGGATGATTGGAAGCTTATCACATCTGACTAAATAATATGTAATGATGGGGTGGCCTGTATTCTGCTGAGAGACTCCCAGTGTAATGATGAGGTGGCCTGTATTCTGCTGAGAGACTTCAGTGTAATGATGAGGTGGCCTGTATCCTGCTGATAGACTTCAGGAGTAATGATAAGGTGGTCTGTATTCTGCTGAGAGACTCTAGGTGTAATGATGTGGTCAACTGTATTCTGCTGAGAGACTCCCAGTGTAATAATGGGGTGGCCTATATTCTGCTGAGAGACTCCCAGTGTAATTATGGGGTGGCCTGTATTCTGCTGAGACCCCCAGTGTAATGATGTGGTAGCCTGTATTCTACTGAGACACTCTAGGTGTAATTTTGTGGGGACTTGTATTCTGCTCAGACTCCCAGTGTAATGATGTGGTGGCCTGTATTCTGCTGAGAGACTCCCAGTGTAATGATGGGATGGCCTGTATTCTGCTGAGAGACTCCCAGTGTAATGATGTGGTGGCCTGTATTCTGCTGAGAGACTACTCCCAATGTAATGATGTGGTGGCCTGTATTCTGCTGAGAGACTCCCAGTGTAATGATGTGGTGGCCTGTATTCTGCTGAGAGACTCTCAGTGTAATGATGTGGTGGCCTGTATTCTGCTGAGACTCCCAGTGTAATGATGTGGTGGCCTGTTTTCTGCTGAGAGACTCTCAGTGTAAAAATGTGATGGCCTGTATTCTGCTGAGAGACTCTCAGTGTAATAATGTGATGGCCTGTATTCTGCTGGGAGACTCCCAGTGTAATGATGTGGTGGCCTGTATTCTGCTGAGACTCCCAGTGTAATGATGTGGTGGCCTGTATTCTGCTGAGACTCCCAGTGTAATGATGTGGTGGCCTGTATTCTGCTGAGACTCCCAGTGTAATGATGTGGTGGCCTGTATTCTGCTGAGACTCCTAGTGTAAGGATGTGGTGGCCTGTATTCTGCTGAGACTCCTAGTGTAAGGATGTGGTGGCCTGTATTCTGCTGAGACTCCCAGTGTAAGGATGTGGTGGCCTGTATTCTGCTGAGACTCCTAGTGTAATGATGTGGTGGCCTGTATTCTGCTGAGAGACTGCAGGAAGAATGATTGGGTGGCCTCTATCCTGCTGAGATACCCCCTTGTGTAATGATGAGGCGGCCCATTAGCATAGCTACCGGGGTGCAAGAGGGTGGCCCCAAAATCACAGGGGCACACCCAGAGCTACAGCTATTGTAAACTGTATTCACATGCGCAGCAGGCCTTTTCAGTTCTTCAATACAAAGAGTGACTCTCCTCTAGAGTCATTACACACAGAGTGATCTACCTCACGGGATTATTGCTGGTAATGTTGATGATTATGGCTTACAGCCAATGAGAACCTAAAAGTCATTATCTCAGTAAATTAGAAAACTTTATAACATCAGGTTGAAAAATGATTGTAAAATCTGAAATGTCCTACTGAAATGTGTGATCAGTAACTGCTCTCAATACTTGGTCGGGCTCCTTCTGCATCAATTACTGCATCAATGCGGCGTGGCATGGAGGCGATCAGCCTGTGGCACTGCTGAGGGGTTATGGAAGCCCAGGTTGCTTTGATAGCAGCCTTCAGCTCGTCTGCATTGTGGGTTCTAGTGTCTCTCATCTTCTTCTTGACAATACTCCATAGATTCTCTATGCTGTTAAGGTCAGGAGAGTTTACTCCCAATCAAGCCCAGTGATACTGTTGTGTGTAAACCAGGTATTGGTACTTTTGGCAGTGTGGACAGGGGCCAAGTCCTGCTGGAGAATGACATTTCCATCTCCATAAAGCTTGTCGGCAGAGGGAAGGTACTGGGGGCCATGTATACAATGTGGGGGGCTACTGTGGGGCCATACATACAATGTGGGGGCTACTCTAGGGTCATACATACAAAATGGGAGGCTACTGGAGGCCATGCTAAAAAAAATGGGTGGGCTACTGTGGAGCCATGCATACAATGTGGGAGAACTACTGGGAGCCATGCATACAATGTGGGGGGCCACTGTGGTGCCATGCATACAATGTGGGAGAACTACTGGGGGCCATGTATACAATGTGGGAGAACTACTGGGGGCCATGTATACAATGTGGGAGAACTACTGGGGGCCATGCATACAATGTGGGAGAACTACTGGGGGCCATGCATACAATGTGGGAGAACTACTGGGGGCCATGTATACAATGTGGGAGAACTACTGGGAGCCATGTATACAATGTGGGAGAACTACTGGGAGCCATGCATACAATGTGGGGGGCCACTGTGGTGCCATGCATACAATGTGGGGGGCCACTGTGGTGCCATGCATACAATGTGGGGGGCCACTGTGGTGCCATGCATACAATGTGGGAGAACTACTGGGGGCCATGCATACAATGTGGGGGGCCACTGTGGTGCCATGCATACAATGTGGGAGAACTACTGGGGGCCATGTATACAATGTGGGAGAACTACTGGGGGCCATGTATACAATGTGGGAGAACTACTGGGGGCCATGTATACAATGTGGGAGAACTACTGGGGGCCATGCATACAATGTGGGGGGCCACTGTGGTGCCATGCATACAATGTGGGGGGCCACTGTGGTGCCATGCATACAATGTGGGGGGCCACTGTGGTGCCATGCATACAATGTGGGGGGCCACTGTGGTGCCATGCATACAATGTGGGAGAACTACTGGGGGCCATGCATACAATGTGGCGGGCCACTGTGGTGCCATGCATACAATGTGGGGGGCCACTGTGGTGCCATGCATACAATGTGGGGGGCCACTGTGGTGCCATGCATACAATGTGGGAGAACTACTGGGGGCCATGTATACAATGTGGGAGAACTACTGGGAGCCATGCATACAATGTGGGGGGCCACTGTGGTGCCATGCATACAATGTGGGGGGCCACTGTGGTGCCATGCATACAATGTGGGGGGCCACTGTGGTGCCATGCATACAATGTGGGGGGCCACTGTGGTGCCATGCATACAATGTGGGAGAACTACTGGGGGCCATGCATACAATGTGGGAGAACTACTGGGGGCCATGTATACAATGTGGGAGAACTACTGGGGGCCATGTATACAATGTGGGAGAACTACTGGGAGCCATGCATACAATGTGGGGGGCCACTGTGGTGCCATGCATACAATGTGGGGGGCCACTGTGGTGCCATGCATACAATGTGGGGGGCCACTGTGGTGCCATGCATACAATGTGGGGGGCCACTGTGGTGCCATGCATACAATGTGGGAGAACTACTGGGGGCCATGTATACAATGTGGGAGAACTACTGGGAGCCATGCATACAATGTGGGGGGCCACTGTGGTGCCATGCATACAATGTGGGGGGCCACTGTGGTGCCATGCATACAATGTGGGGGGCCACTGTGGTGCCATGCATACAATGTGGGGGGCCACTGTGGTGCCATGCATACAATGTGGGAGAACTACTGGGGGCCATGCATACAATGTGGGGGGGCCACTGTGGTGCCATGCATACAATGTGGGAGAACTACTGGGGGCCATGCATACAATGTGGGGGGCCACTGTGGTGCCATGCATACAATGTGGGGGGCCACTGTGGTGCCATGCATACAATGTGGGGGGCCACTGTGGTGCCATGCATACAATGTGGGAGAACTACTGGGGGCCATGCATACAATGTGGCGGGCCACTGTGGTGCCATGCATACAATGTGGGGGGCCACTGTGGTGCCATGCATACAATGTGGGGGGCCACTGTGGTGCCATGCATACAATGTGGGAGAACTACTGGGGGCCATGCATACAATGTGGGGGGCCACTGTGGTGCCATGCATACAATGTGGGGGGCCACTGTGGTGCCATGCATACAATGTGGGGGGCCACTGTGGTGCCATGCATACAATGTGGGAGAACTACTGGGGGCCATGCATACAATGTGGGAGAACTACTGGGGGCCATGTATACAATGTGGGAGAACTACTGGGGGCCATGTATACAATGTGGGAGAACTACTGGGGGCCATGCATACAATGTGGGGGGCCACTGTGGTGCCATGCATACAATGTGGGAGAACTACTGGGGGCCATGTATACAATGTGGGAGAACTACTGGGAGCCATGCATACAATGTGGGGGGCCACTGTGGTGCCATGCATACAATGTGGGAGAACTACTGGGGGCCATGTATACAATGTGGGAGAACTACTGGGAGCCATGCATACAATGTGGGGGGCCACTGTGGTGCCATGCATACAATGTGGGGGGCCACTGTGGTGCCATGCATACAATGTGGGGGGCCACTGTGGTGCCATGCATACAATGTGGGGGGCCACTGTGGTGCCATGCATACAATGTGGGAGAACTACTGGGGGCCATGTATACAATGTGGGGGGCCACTGTGGTGCCATGTATACAATGTGGGGGGGCCACTGTGGTGCCATGTATACAAAGTGGCGGGGCTACTGAGGGCCCTGCATATAGTGTGTGGAGGCTACGGGGGGTCATACATACATTGTGGGGAGCTACTAGAATGCCAGTAGCCATGCATACAGTGTAGGAGGACTACTGGAGGCCATCTTACAGTGTTGGGGGCTATTGTACAGTCTGCGGTACTGCTGTGGGCGATGTTGCATTGTGGGGGGACGATGAAGGCCATTATACAGTACATTGGGGGGACTACTGGGGAGCCATCTTACAGTGTGTGGGGGCTACTGAGGGCCGTCATACATTAGGGGGGACTACTGGGGGCCATTTTCCAGTGTGGTGGAGCTACTTGGCGCTTTCATACAGTGGGAGGGGGCTACTATGAGGCCCATAAAGTTGTGTATCGGGAGCTGTGGGCGCAACCTGCCGTGTAGAGGGGAATTATATATTGGGGCACTCGGGGCATTATTAAATGGTAAGGGGGCATTTTACTTTGTAAGAGGCACAGTGGTGGGCATTATTATGTGGGGGAGTAAAGGATCAGTAATAGGGAGACATACAGCGGGGGCTCAATCATGGGGTATCAGGAGGATGGGGGGGGGGGGTGCAGATTGGGGACAGATGGGGACGGTGCCTGAAATGACAGAGGTCAGATGTATCTTTGCTGTAATCAGATGAGTCCTGGCTGGAGAAGTCGTCATGTCAGTCTCGGCCAGATGGAAAAGACGGGAAAAGTGAACGACTCCACCAGGAAGAATGTCCTCTGGAAGTCACCATCTGTAACAACGAGACAGTCCTCAGCGCACCCTTCTGTGAAGTCTCCATTAGACAGCTGGCGCTCAGCTCGGTTCCATAGAGCAAACGTACTTGGGAAGAGAAAAAAAAAGAAAAACCAGCGAGAAAGTCGCAGTCTAAAAGAGAACCTTTCACCCATGAGGTTAAAACATGAATGGCACAGGACAGCCGGGCACAGGGAGACACTTCAGGAACAGATGACGCGCTTCTAGATCTCGATGAAGACTGCTAGGTCGAAGCGCGTCTTCTGTTCCTGAAGTGTTTTCCTATGCCCGGCTGTCCTGTGCCATTCATGTTTTAACCTCATGGGTGAAAGGTTCTCTTTTAGGCTGCGACTTTCTCGCTGTTTTTTTTCCTTTTCTCACCATCTATAACTGTGCTGTAATCTTATACATGTATGTTCTGCAGGGCCGAAGTCACTATATGGCGGTGGTATCAGTGTTAATCTTTGTTAGATTTTCACTAACAGAGCGACAATCTGCTGAGGTTCTCCTATTCCTATGATTAGGGATACCCCTGTTTAATGATGGGGTGGCCTGTATTCTGCTGAGATACCCCATGTAATGATGGGGTGGCCTGTATTCTGCTGAGATACCCCATGTAATGATGGGGTGGCCTGTATTCTGCTGAGATACACCATGTAATGATGGGGTGGCCTGTATTCTGCTGAGATACCCCCGTGTAATGATGGGGTGGCCTGTATTCTGCTGAGATACCTCATGTAATGATGGGGTGGCCTGTATTCTGCTGAGATACCCCCGTGTAATGATGGGGTGGCCTGTATTCTGCTGAGATACCCCCGTGTAATGATGGGGTGGCCTGTATTCTGCTGAGATACCCCCGTGTAATGATGGGGTGGCCTGTATTCTGCTGAGATACCCCTGGTGTAATGTTGTTGTGACCACATCTGGTGTTTTTTTTTTTTATTTGGAGGTCAGAGACTGGGATATTCTTCACCCAAGTGCAGAAAATGTTAGGGTATCACAAGCATTCCTTGCATGGAGAAGAGCCCCCAACCATCCTCTCCTGATCTCTCTGGACCAAATATCTACAGCAATGGTTGGAGGTAGATGCCCCATTTGTCCAAATTCAGGGAGCGCTCATCTTACTCCCGACATCTACTTAAGCTGCCATCCCAAAGTCTATCTAGAGTTAATCCCTGCTCATCCCAAGAAGTAGAAACATGGGTCCCAGGGGTGAGGAACCTGATGGCCGCACGCACTCCATCCCTCCAAACTACATGGGGACATCCCCTGAGGGCACCAGTACAAGATGTGTCCCTGTGACAGACAACGTGTGCAGTAAACACACAAGTGTCATCAGATTTAAATATCCCCTATATCAGTTTGGCCCCAGCAAATTGAGGTGAGTGCGGAGCCAGAATATGTAAAATGTGTCCAGCCTGGGTGGCCCCAGACCCACCAAATTCTGCACCTCAAGCTGCCCAAGGTTTTGGACTCTGGCCGAGTTGTCGGATCATGGCCGAGATGTCACATCACATTCTGTCTGAGGTGTCGAATTGTGACAGAGATGTGGGATCCTTGCTGAGGTTTCGGATCATCGAATCCTGGCAGAGTTGTCGGATTCTGACCGTGTTGTCAGATACTGGCTGAGGTGTCGGATACTGGCCGAGATGTCAGATCCTGGCTGCTCTCCAGATTGGATTAAGAGTTAATTATTCCACAATACTAGAAAGACTTGCTCTCTGTATGCAGGGCATCCTGGCAAGGGAGGAGAAGAGACTCAGGTGAGCAGAGAAGGGGGGGTGATAACGAGAACCTGCTCTTGGCACTCTGTCCAATCACCGTACAGGTCAGGAACATGGAGAGGAGCAGCCGGGGCTCTTGGCTGTCACTTTGTCAGCAGGACACGGTGGTGATCCTCTGTCCTCATAGAATCAGTCATGTCCTTGTCTTCACTATGGCCGTGCCTCGCTCTTCTACTCCTGTGTCCCTTCTTCACCATGCAGGAGACCCCATTCCAGAGAGTCCTGGACCTTCTGTCACCAGGACAGACTGCTCTCAACTACTCCTCCGTGGCGGATCTTATAAAGCGTCTGGAAGACCGTGTGCACTGTGGAAACGTGTCGTGTGAAAAGGTAAGAAGTGGGGAGCGAGATAGTGAGAGGGACGAGTGCAAAACTTCAGAGCAGCAATCACCAGCCGCACTGGGCAAAGGGCACTAGACAGTGGGAATCAGAGGAGACGTCACCTATACAGGATCCCATAGCTTGATGAATATAGGACACCACAATGAGACGATTATAGGATGAGAGTCCCACAACTGGGCGATTATAGGATGAGGGTCCCGCAACTGGGCGATTATAGGATGAGGGTCCCGCAACTGGGCGATTATAGGATGAGGGTCCCGCAACTGGGCGATTATAGTATGAGGGTCTCGCAACTGGGCGATTATAGGATGAGGGTCCCACAACTGGGCGATTATAGGATGAGGGTCTCACAACTGGACGATTATAGGATGAGGATCTCGCAACTGGGCGATTATAGGATGAGAGTCCCGCAACTGGGCGATTATAGGATGAGGGTCCCGCAACTGGGCGATTATAGGATGAGGGTCCCGCAACTGGGCGATTATAGTATGAGGGTCTCGCAACTGGGCGATTATAGGATGAGGGTCCCACAACTGGGCGATTATAGGATGAGGGTCTCACAACTGGACGATTATAGGATGAGGATCTCGCAACTGGGCGATTATAGGATGAGGGTCTCGCAACTGGGCGATTATAGGATGAGGGTCCCGCAACTGGGCGATTATAGGATGAGGGTCCCGCAACTGGGCGATTATAGGATGAGGATCTCACAACTGGGCGATTATAGGATGAGGGTCTCACAACTGGGCGATTATAGGATGAGGGTCTCGCAACTGGGCGATTATAGGATGAGGGTCTCGCAACTGGATGATTATAGGATGAGGGTCTCACAACTGGGTGATTATAGGATGAGGGTCCCACAACTGGATGATTATAGGATGAGGGTCTCACAACTGGATGATTATAGGATGAGGGTCTTACAACTGGGCGATTATAGGATGAGGGTCCCGCAACTGGATGATTATAGGATGAGGGTCTTACAACTGGGCGATTATAGGATGAGGGTCCCACAACTGGATGATTATAGGATGAGGGTCTCACAACTGGATGATTATAGGATGAGGGTCTCACAACTGGGCGATTATAGGATGAGGATCTCACAACTGGGCGATTATAGGATGAGGGTCTCACAACTGGGCGATTATAGGATGAGGGTCTCACAACTGGGCGATTATAGGATGAGGGTCCCACAACTGGACGATTATAGGATGAGGGTCTCACAACTGGGCGATTATAGGATGAGGGTCTCACAACTGGGCGATTATAGGATGAGGGTCTCACAACTGGGCGATTATAGGATGAGGGTCTCACAACTGGGCGATTATAGGATGAGGGTCCCACAACTGGGCGACTATTGTCGAGCGCCCAATCAATAGGTCTATTATAGGATGAGAGTCCCATCAACGAGATGATTAAAATATGAAGGCCTCATGGTAGGATGATTAGGAAGAGGGTCCCATGAAACGATTATAGGATAAGGGTCCTACAACAGGGCGATTATAGGATCAGAGTAACAAAATTAGGCTGTGAATGATGATGGACATTACACTGACGAGCAAA
This sequence comes from Dendrobates tinctorius, assembly GCF_039654945.1. NCBI lineage: Eukaryota > Metazoa > Chordata > Amphibia > Anura > Dendrobatidae > Dendrobates > Dendrobates tinctorius. Next base: position 1,056,773 of record NW_027361902.1, read on the forward strand.
AGGGTAACAATGACAAGAATCTGCATAACTAATCACATGCACAATACAGGGGCTTCTCACAAAATTAGAATATCATCAAAAAGTGAATTTATTTCAGTTCTTCAATACAGACAGTGACCTCCTATATTCTCTAGAGTCATTACACCCAGAGTGATCTATCTCACGGGCTTATTGCTGGTAATGTTGGTGATTATGGCTTACAGCCAATGAGAACCCAGAAGTCATTATCTCAGGAAATTAGAGTAATTCACAATAAACCCCTGTACAGGCTCCTAAGTGTTTATAAAGGTCCCTTAGTTTGTTTCAGTGGAATCATAGAATCGTAGAGTTGGAAGGGACCTCCTGGGCCATCTGGTCCAATCCCCTGCTCAAAGCAGGATTCTCTAAATCATCCCAGTCAGATGTCTGTCCAGCCTCTGTTTGAAGACTTCTATTGAAGGAGAACTCACCACCTCTGGTGGCAGCCTGTTCCACTCATTGATCACTCTAACTGTCAAAAAGTTTTTTCTAATATCTAATCTGTGTCTCCTCCCATTCAGCTTCATCCCATTGCTTCTAGTCTTTCCTTGTGCAAATGAGAATAAAGTTGATCCTTCTACAATGTGACAGCCCTTTAGATATTTGTAGACAGCTATTAAGTCTCCTCTCAGTCTTCTCTTTTGCAAACTAAACATTCCCAAATCCTGCAACCTTTCCTCATAAGACAGGGTTTGCAGACCGGTCACCATTCTGGTTCCTCTTTTCTGAACTTGCTCCAGTTTGTTGATGTCTTTTTTAAAATGTGGTGCCCAAAACTGGACACAATATTCCAGATGAGGTCTGACCAAAGAGGAGTAGAGGGAAATAATGACTTCACGTGATCTAGACTGTATGCTTCTGTTAATACATCCTAGAATTGCATTTGCCTTTTTTGCTGCTGCATCACACTGTTGACTCATATTCAGTCTGTGATCTATTAGTATACCCAAGTCTTTCACATGTGCTGTTGCTTAGCCCTATTCCTCCCATTCTGTATATGCTTTTTTCATTTTTATTGCCCAGATGTAGTACTTTGCATTTTTCCATTAAAAACCATTCTGTTAGTTGCTGCCCACTTCTCCATTTTATTTATATCTTTTTGAAGTCTCTCTCTCTCTTCTCTAGTATTAGCTATCCCTCCTAGCTTTGTGTCATCAGCAAATTTAATGAGTTTACCCTCAATTCCTTCATCTAAATCATTGATAAAGATGCTGAACAATACAGGGCCCAGGACAGAGCCCTGTGGTACCCCACTTGAGACATTCTTCCAACTGGATGTGCAGCCATTTACGACCACTCTTTGGGTCCGATCACTAAGCCAGTTATGAATCCACCTAACAGTTGCCTTGTCCATTCCATACTTAGTCATTTTTTCAATAAGGATTGTATGAGAGACTTTGTCAAATGCTTTGCTGAAGTCAAGATATACTATATCTACAGTATTTCCCTGATCCACCCAGTCAGTGATTCTGCCATAGAAGGAAATTAAGTTAGTCTGACATGACTTATTAGTTACAAACCCATGCTGACTCTTCATTCTTATCCAGGTAATGACATACATGTTGTTTAATAATTTGTTCAAAGATCTTTCCTGATATAGAAGTCAGACTCACCGGCCTATAGTTGCCTGGGTCCACCTTCTTCCCCTTTTTGTAGATAGGAACAACATTTGCTCTTCTCCAGTCTTCTGGGACTTCTCCTGTTCTCCAAGAATTTTCACAGATTATGGAAAATGGTTCAAAAATTTCTCCTGCTATCTCCTTCAGTACTCTGGGGTGTAATTCATCTGGACCTGGAGACTTGAATTCATTTAGGTTAGCTAAGTGTTCCCTCACAATCTTTGTTTACAGATATCCTGGATTCTTCTATTCCCTTAATAGGACAGTGAAGAACAGTTGATGTTACATTTCCTTTCTGAGAGAAAACAGATGCAAAATAGGAATTTAAAAGTTCGGCCTTCTCAACATCCTGTCTTACCATTTCATCATTTTCATCCTGTAAAAATCCTATAGCATCTTTGACTTTTCTTTTACTTTTGACATATCCCCAAAATCCTTTATTATTGCTTTTGATGTCTCTTGCAAGCCTCAATTCATTGTCAGCTTTAGATAATCTGATTTGTGCCCTGCAGGTTCTGCAGACAGCATTATATTCTTCTTTAGATATGCCTCCCTCTTTCCATTTTATAAACATTTTTTTCTTCCTTTTTAGCATGTGCTTAAGTTCTGTGTTCATCCATCCTGGCTTCCTTGAATGCTTCCTATTCTTCCCTCTTTTTGGAATTGTTAACAATTGTGCTTTGAGAATCTCATTTTTCAAGATTTCCCATCCTTCCTGGACATTTTTGTCTTTAAGGATATCCAGCCATTAGATCCCTCCAATTCTCTTCCTGAATCCCTTAAAATCTGCCTTTCTGAAATCTAACCTTGACGTCTGAGCCTTCACAGGTCTTCCTCCTCTAGTTATCCAAAATTCTAAAATCGCATGGTGGCTGCCTCCTAGGGTCCCAGCCACTTTTACCTCCTCAACCATTTCCTCCCTGTTTATAAGGATTAGATCCAAGGTAGCAGATCCCCTTGTTTTCTCCCCTGCCTTTTGGAAGATAAAGTTGTCAGCAAGAGAGGATAAGAATTTCCTTGACCTGTTAGTTTTGCTTTAGAGAGATTCCCAACAAATGTCTGGATAGTTGAAATCTCCCATGACAACTATGTCATATTTTTTGGAGAACTTGGCCATTTGATGCATAAAGAGTTCATCCATATCTTCAGCTTGCACAGGCGGCCTGTAGTAAATGCCTACAATGGTGTCCTTTCCATTGTTCTGTCCTTGTATTCTTACCCAAACAGTTTCCACAGAACTCCCAGTCTCTGAAGCTTCAATCTCTGTGCAGATATACGCGTTTCTAACATACAATGCGACACCTCCTCCTCGTTTATCAAGTCTGTTTCTTGCAAATAAGTTGTATCCTTCTAGTCTTGTATTCCAATCATGTGTATTGTCCCACCAAGTTTCAGTGATTCCAATGACATCATATTTCTTTTCCTGTGTTAGTAGTTCCAATTCTCCTTGTTTGTTGCCCATGCTTTGTGCATTAGTATAGAAACATTTTAGTAGGAAGACTGCTGACCTGACAGATGTCCAGAAGGCAGTCACTGACACACTCCACAAGGAGGGGAAGTCACAGAAGGTCATTGCTAAAGAAGCTGGCTGTTCACAGAGTGCTGCATCCAAAAATATTAATGGGAAGTGGAGTGGAAGGAAAAAGTGTGGTAGAAAAAGGTGCACAAGCAGCCGGGATAACCGGAGCCTGGAAAGGATTAAGAAAAGGCCATTCAGTAATGTGGGGGAGATTCACAAGGAGTGGACTGCTGCTGGAGTCATTGCTTCACACCACACACAGATGTATCCAGGACATGGGCTACAAGTGTCACATTCCTTGTGTCAGCCACTCATGAACAATAGACAGAGCCAGAAGCGTCTTACCTGGGCCAAGGAGAAGAAGAACTGGACTGTTGTCAGTGGTCGCAGAGTCTGGAGGAAGAGTGGAGAGGCCACAATCCAAGCTGCTGGAGGTCTAGTGTGATGTATCCACCATCAGTGATGGTTTGGGGAGCCATGTCATCTGCTGGTGTAGGTCCACTGTGTTTTATCAAGACCAAAGTCAGCGCAGCCGTCTACCAGGACATGTTAGAGCTCTTCATGCTTCCCTCTGCCGACAAGCTTTATGGAGATGGAAATGTCATTCTCCAGGAGGACTTGGCCCCTGTCCACACTGCCAAAAGTACCAATACCTGGTGTACACACAACAGTATCACTGGGCTTGATTGGCAGCAAACTCGTCTGACCTTAACCCCATAGAGAATCTATGGAGTATTGTAAAGATGAAGATGAGAGACACCAGACCCATCAATGCAGACGAGCTGAAGGCTGCTATCAAAGCAACCTGGGCTTCCATAACCCCTCAGGAGCGCCACAGGCTGATCGCCTCCATGCCACGCTGCATTGATGCAGTAATTGGTGCAGAAGGAGCCCGACCAAGTATTGAGGGAATTTACTGAACATACATTTCAGTAGGACATTTCAGATTTTACAATCATTTTTCAAGCTGGTGTTATAAAGTATTCTAATTTACTGAGATAATGACTTTTGGGTTTTCATTGGCTGTAAGCCATAATCATCAACATTACCAGTAGAGTTGAGCGACTTTTGTTTTTTTAGGGTCGAGTTTCGTTTCGTGAAACCCGACTTTTCCAAAAGTCGGGTCGAGCAAGATCGGCCGATTATAGGGAAAAGTCGGGGTCGTCCCGAAACACGAAACCCAATGTAAGTCAATGGGGAATAAAAGTCGGCAGTAAGAGGAGGACAGGAAACACACCTACAGTGTCCATTGGAATGCCAAAAGCATCAATTCTTCTTACTTAAGCTTGTCAACCTTAATTAACTTCATAATACAAGTTACGCACTGAAAAATGGGGGTTATTTGGATAAAGTTGTGGGGGGGGGGGGGGAGGGCTGGCTGCAGGTTTTCATGTGCCCTGGGCGAAAGAGCGCCCCTTTAACACATACCACAACTCATCATGCTCCAATAGGGCAGAGAAATAGCGGTATAGTACAATGAAAAATACTTCACTTTTTACATCTCATGACGAGGCCCATCTATTTCTCCATACAGAATCATTGGTCCCATATAATGTTTGAAATAGTATATGATGAGCTCCACATAATGCTACAGTATATGTTGGTCCCCATGGATGAAGCTCCACTGTCTTATGGGCCCAAATAATGCTCCATACATAATGGGCCCCATTTCTAATGCTCTAGTGTATAATGGGCCCTGTAAATGCTGCTCCAGTGTCTGATGTCCACCTTTGGAATGTTCCAGTGTATGGTGGGCCCCATCTATCATTCTCCAGAGTATAGTGCTCCCCAAAAATTGCTGTCCCAACATTGAAAACAATCAAATAAGTCTCCTCGCTAGCGAATCCCTGTACTAGTCTGGACTCCTTGTCGTCCCCATCTTCCATCTCACTGCACAGTATTTCAACCTTGCAAGTGCTGTGATCCTGAGCAAGCAGGGGGGGCCCACTCGTTGGCGACGGCACTAGCACAGGGCCCCTGATAGTACGGTGGTGTGTCTGATGGCGGGTGGGCCGAACCTGCACTTTCATCTGCAGCTTCCTCTTTGTCACCGTGTAAGATGGAACTGTATATGGGAAGGGTAACCTGAGTTTCATCAGGGTCATATTCAGGCCGTGTAGCGTGCGAGGGGAATGTAGTGGTCTGGGTCAATGTACCAGCAGATTCATCGAGCAGTGGCTGGGCATCAGTGCACTTGTGTCGCCCCCAGGAGTACGGTCGCCACAGTGGCATTACCTTCCTCCTAGGGAGTGTGATGTCATGCTTGGGAGCAACGAACGATCTCTCTAGCAGGTTAACTGAATGGGCGGCGTTATTCCCACGAGTCATAACCCTCCAAACAGCGTTCATGAAGGCAAAGTGTTTGTTTTACGTGGGCAGTATGGTTGCAAAGCTGAACCTTAAAGGAATGTCCAGAAGGGCACCACCAGGAGTGGAGCCTACGGTTAAATTCGACTCCACCTGGGAAACCTCAACCATGCCAGCTACAGAACAGATGCACACATTGCAAGCGTTAACGAACGAGACTCCGTCATGCCCCGCGGTCCGAGTCCGGCTTACTAGAGGGACACGCGAGGCTCTGGCACATGAGATTGGCCAATAACTGGTGTGTCATGCCCTTACATGTCCGTGGCTGCATGTGCGCTACACTGAAAAGGCCAGCGTTTGTCGCTTGCAGGTGCAGATAACCCGCTGAACAACGTTAGTGATGGGGATCACTGATTACAATTATTACTCGCGAACGATGATTTCCCAGTAAGTGCAGGTCAACCGCAGTTCCGGAATTAGGCCTAACCGTCATTCCTGAAAAAATGAAAAACTTACGTGTGCAAACCACAGGTGCTGTAACTTGCTTAACAGCTCGCCAGCCGTTCTCACGCCCAGGATTACACGTAATTGCACAAAGGTGAGAAAGGGTACCGTATCCCCGGATAACATGTATGGATAGCATAGTGTACACATTCAAAATATATGTCTATACATCAGGAGGCAGGCTCAGACGGTGTTAGGCCCAGTATGGATTGCACGTGATTGCACAAAGGTGAGAAAGGGTACCGTATCCCCGGATAACATGTATGGATAGCGTACACATTCAAAATATATGTCTATACATCAGGAGGCAGGCTCAGACGGTGTTAGGCCCAGTATGGATTGCACGTGATTGCACAAAGGTTAGAAAGGGTACCGTATCCCCGGATAACATGTATGGATAGCGTACACATTCAAAATATATGTCTATACATCAGGAGGCAGGCTCAAACGGTGTCAGGCACAGTATGGATTTGACGGCCCAGACTACACAGCGGAGGAGCAGGGAGAGGTGAAGATTGCAAATGCTGGGGCAATGCCCAAGCAAGGGGGGCCCACTCGTGGGCGTCGGTACTGGCACTGGGCCCCTCATAGTACGGCGGTGTGTCTGACGGCGGGTGTGCACCACCACCGTCAGAGACACTTGATTGCACTATGAGGGACCCTGTGCCAGTGCCCGCGCCCAAGAGTCGGCCTACCCACCTGTCCAGGGCAACGGCACTCGCATGGTGCCGTGCGCTAGGTGGTGACCCCGGGCCGTGGGGGGGGGAAGCAGCACAGTTAGGGAGTTTTAGAAAGTGGCATATGTTGATGTTGGACATTCAGCTGATGCAAAAGGTGAAATAGGTCAAGTCCCAGGAAGAGGTGGACCAAAGCAAGCCATTTTTCTGTCACCCTATGTGTCATCAGGGGAAGGTGGGACAAAATCCTTGGAAACCCATGCATGGTTCATTTTAATGAAGGTTAGATCATCCACATTTTGGGTTGACAGACGGGTCCTTTTTTCTGTCAGGATTGATCCAGCTGCACTGAAGACTCTTTCCCATAGCACACTTGCAGCTGGGCAAGTGAGCTCCTGTAAGGCATATTGTGCCAATTCAGGCCAGGTGTCCAGTTTAGCGGCCCAATAGTCAAAGGGGAATGACCTGTGTGGGAGAACATCGATATGGGAGGAAAAGTAGTTTGTAACCATAGTTGACAACTGCTGTCTCCTGTCACTTTCCATCGATGCAGTATTACCAGTTGTGTGAGCGGGACTTGAAAAATCAGTCCACAACATTGTCATGAAACCCCTGTCTCCAACGCCACTTCTGCTGTGTGCACCATGAACACCTCTGCCAAGCTGCCTCCGGCCCGTACGGCTCGTGTGAGAACCATCACCGCTGCTGTGTGCTGGGAATGCCTCAAGCAACCGATTTACCAGAGTTGCTTGTTTATTAGCCAATATTAGGTCAAGGTTGTCCTGTGGCATGATGTTTTGTAATTTGCCTTTATAGCGTGGATCCAGGATGCTGGCCAACCAGTAGTCGTCATCGTTCATCATTTTGGCAATGCGGGGGTCCCTTTTTAGGATCTGCAAGGCATAATCTGACATGTGGGCCAATGTTCCCGGTGTCAATGATGCACTGCGAGTGCTAGTTGGAGGAGCACTTTCTGGCAAATCCACATCCCTCCAGTCACGCACAAACCCTGTACCAGACCTTGCCACGCCAACATTTTCACTTGCCCCACGAGATGCATCCTCCTCCCCTAAGTAATCATCCCCATCATCCTCCTCCTCCTCTTCTTCCTCCACCTCGTCCAGGAGAGGTCCCTGAGCAGACAATGGCTGAATGTCATCAAGGATTCCCTCCTCCTCTTCCTCCTCATCAACATTGGCTGCAGAAGCCTGCTCCTTAAGGTGCGTCAAAGTTTGCATGAGCAGACGCATAAGTGGGATGCTCATGCTTAGGATGGCGTCGTCTGCGCTTACCAGCCGTGTGCATTCCTCAAAACACTGAAGGACTTTACAGAGGTCTTTCAGCTTCGACCACTGCACACCTGTCAACTCCATGTCTGCTCTCAGAGTGCCTGGCCGTGTATCCTCCCACAAATGCATTATGGCCTGCCTCTGCTCGCACAGCCGCTCCACCATGTGCAGGGTGGAGTTCCACCTTGTTGCAATGTCGATAATGAGGCGGTGGTTGGGAAGGTGGAGCAATCGCTGCAGCTTCTGCATACGAACGGAGTGTGCAGGCGACCGGCGGATGTGCGCGCACAGTCTTCGCACCTTCTGGAGCAGGGCTGTTAACTCCGGATAATTTTTGAGGAAGCACTGCACCACCAGGTTCAAGGTGTGAGCCAAGCAAGGTATGTGGCTGAGTTTTGAAAGGGCTATGGCTGCCACAAAATTACGGCCGTTATCACTAACTACCTTGCCTGCCTCAAGATGTACACTGCCCAGCCATGACTCAGTTTGTCGCTTCAAGTGCTCGGCCAGCACCTCGGCGGTGTGTCTGTCGCCCAAACACATCATCTGCAACACAGCCTGCTGACGCTTTCCACTAGCTGCTCGATAGGGGGACACCTCGTGTGCAACAGTGGCAGCTGCAGATGGAGTGCTCGTACGACTGCGCTCTGTGGACGAGCTTTCGCTTCTGGAGGAGGAGGAGGAGGAGGGTCGAACGCCTACAGCCAACTGTTTCCTATACCATGGGCTAGGCAGCACTGTCCCACCACCGCTGTCCCCTGTGGACCCTGCATCCACCACATTAACCCAGTGCGCAGTGATGGACACAACGGCCCTGGCCATGCCGACTGGACCATGCATCAGTTGTGAGGTGCACCTTTCCGCTCACTGACTGCTTGAGTGCATGGACAATGCGGTCTTTCACATGATGGTGGAGGGCTGGGATGGCTTTGCGAGAGAAGAAGTGGCGACTGGGCGTGGTACTGCATAGGCCATGAGTTCGCGGAAAGCTGCGCTTTCCACCAACCGAAAGGGCATCATCTCAAACGAGATTAGTTTGGCAATGTGGGCGTTCAAACCCAGTGTACGCGGATGAGAGACTGAGTACTTTCTTGACCTACTCATAGTGTCTGGGAGGGTGAGCTGGACTTGAGAGCTGCATATGGTGGAAGTAGCTGTGGACAGGGCGGACTGAGAGAGGGTTGATGATGGTGATGGAGTTGTTGTTCTTTCTGATGGCCTAGAATCAGTCTTTCGTTGATATAACAGTGGGATTCCCTGACTGCTGTGGCCTTGCAACGACACCTCAACATTTGCTGCTGTGCTAACCGGTGGGCTTACAGTGGGGGAAACAATGTAGCGTTGCTGACTACCTTCGTTGTGATCAGTTGCACTTGTGGCACTTGAGGTTTGGTGTTGTGTCCACGCTTGCAAGTGCATGGTGTTTAAATGTCTAAGCATGCAACTGGTATTCAAATTTTTCAGATTTTTCCCTCGGCTAAAGGTCTTTGCGCACTTCTTACAGATAACCTTGGCCTGATCATGAGGATTTTGTTCAAAAAAGTGCCACACTGCACTCTTCCTACTTTGGCAGACATTTTGCGGTCTAGCACGCTGTGATCTTTTGACCGTCTGGACAAGCTGTCCAGCAACTCTTTTGATTTTTGGAACCTGTCTTTGGAGTGCTCCGGGCCTGCCAGATAACAGCTGTTGCGATGTCGATGTCTGCTGTGGATGCTCCTCATCTGAGCTATTGGAAGCAGCACCCTCTTCCCCCAATGGATGCCAATCTGGGTCAACAACTGGGTCATCCATCACCTCCTCTTCAATGTCATGTGCACCTTCCTCTGTGTCACCGTGTATGGTGGTATAGTGTGCGGGAAGGGGCACCTGAGTCTCATCAGGGTCAGAATCTGGCTCTGTACACTGCGAGGACAATGTAGTGCTCTGAGTGAATGTACCAGCAGAATCATCTATCAGCGGCTGTGCATCAGTGCACTCCATGTCAGATTCATCTTGGCCTGGGTAATTCACCATTTCACTTGATAATCCAGGCATGGTATGTGAAAACAGCTCCATGGAGTAATCAGTAGTATGGCCTGCGTCATCCTTCAATCTTGGTTGGGGTGAAGGACACAAGGAAAGGTGTGGTTTATGAACATGAGCCTCCAATGACGACTCAGTGCTTTTACTTTTTACAACTGAAGAAGAGGAGGCGATAGAGCTGGAGGCTGAGTCAGCAATGTAAGACAAAACTTTTTCCTGATGCTCTGGCTTTAAAAGCGGTTTGCCAACTCCTAGAAAACTAAGCGTTCGAGTCCTTATGTAGCCAGACGATGACACAGGGTCAGCACCTCCTGCATTCGGTCCTATTTTGCTCTTGCCACTACAATCAGATCCACCACCAACACCATCATTACCAGCTGCCAACCCCCGCCCAATTCCACGGCCTCTTCCACCAGCCTTCCTCATTTTTGGTAGAAATGTAGACAAAATCCAACAAACTATATAGTAATGTAAAACAAGGTACAAGGTGTCTATAGGACAGGGGAGATTTTGAATTTCAGCAGACACTTGTGGACACTGGACACTTTTGGATTGTGTGAGGCCCACTGAATATCTGAGCACTATGTCACAGGCTCGATGGCACAGCTGTGACCAAATTGACTAGAGGATAAGTGAGATTTTGAATTTCTGCAGACACTTGTGGACACTGGACACTTTTGGATTGTGTGAGGCCCACTGAATATCTGAGCACTATGTCACAGGCTCGATGGCATAGCTGTGACCAAAGTGACTAGAGGATAAGTGAGATTTTGAATTTCTGCACACACTAGTGGACACTGGACACTTTTGGATTGTGTGAGGCCCACTGAATATCTGAGCGCTATGTCACAGGCTCGATGGCACAGCTGTGACCAAAGTGACTAGAGGATAACGGAGATTTTGAATTTCTGCTCACACTTGTGGACACTGGACACTTTTGGATTGTGTGAGCCCACTGAATATCTGAGCGCTATGTCACAGGCTCGATGGCACAGCTGTGACCAAAGTGACTAGAGGATAACGGAGATTTTGAATTTCTGCTCACACTAGTGGACACTGGACACTTTTGGATTGTGTGAGGCCCACTGAATATCACAGCGCTATGTCACAGGCAGAAATTGGCTAGTGTATCACAAACTACAAGGTGTATGTAGAATTTGGCAGAATACGAATCTCCCTAGAGTGCAGGTCTGTAAGAACGGAACATGTCCTCGACTTATTCTCACAGAGTGACACAGATAGCTTCACTGTGGCTGTGATAACAGCCGTTACACGGTACTGTGTGAGGAGCGTACACCGCTGTATGGTGTGAAAACATGCACGCTCAGTACCTCAGCAGGACAAAAAAAAAAATTGGGATTGCTTTTAAAAAAGCAGTTTGCATTGCAGAGCAGTGGGGAAACAGCAATGCAGGAATGTCAGGAAGCCTTAGAAGGCAGCCCAACAACCAACACCACTGATACACCACTATATAGCCTCCCCTTGCACTGCACACACAGTGACTGGTGTGTTGTACAGGCACAATCGCTAGCAGCAGAAGCAGTTTTTTGGTCTTCTTCCCTGCCTAACGCTCTCCCTACAGAATCAGCAGCAGCAACCTCTCCCTATGCTAAGATCGGCAGAAGTAAGATGGCGGTCGGCGTGCACGCCCTTTTATACCCCCTGTGACGCCCACCAAAGCAAGCCAATCACTTGCATGCCCTTCTGAAAGATGGTGGTGACCCGTGCCTATGTCATCACGTTGCCCACATGTCCGTGGATCCTGATTGGCTGAAAAAGAGCGCAAAACAAACTTTTGAAACGCGACTTTGGCGCGTAAGTCGCCGACCTCGTGGCCGACCTCATCCTAGGGTCGGGTTTCGTTTCATGAAACCCGACTTTGCCAAAAGTCGGCGACTTTTGAAATTTTTCAACCCGTTTCGCTCAACTCTAATTACCAGAAATAAACCCGTGAGGTAGATCACTCTGTGTAATGGCTCTATAGAATAGAGGAGAGTCACTGTCTGTAGTGAAGAACTGAAAGAAATTCACTTTTTGATGGTATTCTAATTTTCTGAGAAGCTCCTGTTTCTGCAAGTCAAATTTATGTCTGACATGGCCAACATGATTGTCTATAAGGTGATGGTGGTCTGTCTCACATTCTAAGCAGTGGATGGTGGGATGTGGAGCCTGAGAGTCAGAAGTCTAAACATTGTTACTCTTTTGCGCGTTAGTGAACTATGTAAGATTAGGATCTCATAATAATGTGATGACCGACATTAAAGAATGGTGATATGGTGGAGTGAAGTATTAAATGGCGGAGTATTACAGGGTGGAGGATAACAGGACAGAGTATTACAGGGCGGAGTATTACAGGGCGGAGTATAACAGGACAGAATATTACAGGGCGGAGTATAACAGGACAGAGTATTACAGGGCGGAGTATTACAGGGCGGAGTATAACAGGACAGAGTATAACAGGACAGAGTATAACAGGACAGAGTATAACAGGACAGAGTATAACAGGACAGAGTATAACAGGACAGAGTATAACAGGACAGAGTATAACAGGACAGAGTATTACAGGGCGGAGTATTACAGGGCGGAGTATTACAGGGCGGAGTATTACAGGGTGGAGTATTACAGGGCGGAGTATAACAGGACAGAGTATTACAGGGCGGAGTATAACAGGACAGAGTATTACAGGGCGGAGTATAACAGGACGGAGTATAACAGGACGGAGTATAACAGGACAGAGTATAACAGGACAGAGTATTACAGGACGGAGTATTACAGGGCGGAGTATTACAGGGTGGAGTATTACAGGGTGGAGTATTACAGGGCGGAGTATTACAGGGCGGAGTATTACAGGGCGGAGTATTACAGGGCAGAGTATTACAGGGCAGAGTATTACAGGGCAGAGTATTACAGGGCAGAGTATTACAGGGCGGAGTATTACAGGGCGGAGTATTACAGGGCGGAGTATTACAGGGCGGAGTATTACATGGCAGAATATTACAGGGCAGAATATTACAGGGCAGAATATTACAGGGCGGAGTATAACAGGACAGAGTATTACAGGGCGGAGTATTACAGGGCGGAGTATAACAGGACAGAGTATAACAGGACAGAGTATAACAGGACAGAGTATAACAGGACAGAGTATAACAGGACAGAGTATAACAGGACAGAGTATAACAGGACAGAGTATTACAGGGCGGAGTATTACAGGACAGAGTATTACAGGGCGGAGTATTACAGGGTGGAGTATTACAGGGCGGAGTATAACAGGACAGAGTATTACAGGGCGGAGTATAACAGGACGGAGTATTACAGGGCGGAGTATAACAGGACAGAGTATAACAGGACAGAGTATAACAGGACAGAGTATAACAGGACAGAGTATTACAGGGCGGAGTATTACAGGGCGGAGTATTACAGGGCGGAGTATTACAGGGCGGAGTATTACAGGGCGGAGTATAACAGGACAGAGTATTACAGGGCGGAGTATAACAGGACGGAGTATTACAGGGCGGAGTATAACAGGACAGAGTATAACAGGACAGAGTATAACAGGGCGGAGTATTACAGGACAGAGTATTACAGGGCAGAGTATTACAGGGCAGAGTATTACAGGGCAGAGTATTACAGGGCAGAGTATTACAGGGCAGAGTATTACAGGGCAGAGTATTACAGGGCAGAGTATTACAGGGCGGAGTATTACAGGGCGGAGTATTACAGGGCGGAGTATTACAGGGCGGAGTATTACATGGCAGAATATTACAGGGCAGAATATTACAGGGCAGAATATTACAGGGCGGAGTATAACAGGACAGAGTATTACAGGGCGGAGTATTACAGGGCGGAGTATAACAGGACAGAGTATAACAGGACAGAGTATAACAGGACAGAGTATAACAGGACAGAGTATAACAGGACAGAGTATTACAGGGCGGAGTATTACAGGACAGAGTATTACAGGGCGGAGTATAACAGGACGGAGTATTACAGGGCGGAGTATAACAGGACAGAGTATAACAGGACGGAGTATAACAGGACGGAGTATTACAGGGCGGAGTATAACAGGACAGAGTATAACAGGACAGAGTATAACAGGACAGAGTATTACAGGGCGGAGTATTACAGGGCGGAGTATTACAGGGCGGAGTATTACAGGGTGGAGTATTACAGGGCGGAGTATAACAGGACAGAGTATTACAGGGCGGAGTATAACAGGACGGAGTATTACAAGGCGGAGTATAACAGGACAGAGTATAACAGGACAGAGTATAACAGGACAGAGTATTACAGGGCGGAGTATTACAGGACAGAGTATTACAGGGCGGAGTATTACAGGGCGGAGTATTACAGGGCGGAGTATAACAGGACAGAGTATAACAGGACAGAGTATAACAGGACAGAGTATTACAGGGCGGAGTATTACAGGGCGGAGTATTACAGGGCGGAGTATAACAGGACAGAGTATAACAGGACAGAGTATTACAGGGCGGAGTATTACAGGGCGGAGTATTACAGGACAGAGTATTACAGGGTGGAGTATTACAGGGCGGAGTATAACAGGACAGAGTATAACAGGACAGAGTATAACAGGACAGAGTATAACAGGACAGAGTATAACAGGACAGAGTATTACAGGGCGGAGTATTACAGGGCGGAGTATAACAGGACAGAGTATAACAGGACAGAGTATAACAGGACAGAGTATTACAGGACAGAGTATTACAGGACAGAGTATTACAGGACAGAGTATTACAGGGCGGAGTATTACAGGGCGGAGTATAACAGGACAGAGTATTACAGGGCGGAGTATAACAGGACAGAGTATAACAGGACAGAGTATAACAGGACAGAGTATTACAGGGCGGAGTATTACAGGGCGGAGTATTACAGGGCGGAGTATTACAGGGCGGAGTATTACAGGGCGGAGTATTACAGGGCGGAGTATAACAGGACAGAGTATTACAGGACAGAGTATTACAGGACAGAGTATTACAGGGTGGAGTATTACAGGGCGGAGTATAACAGGACAGAGTATTACAGGGCGGAGTATAACAGGACAGAGTATAACAGGACAGAGTATAACAGGACAGAGTATTACAGGGCGGAGTATAACAGGGCGGAGTATAACAGGACAGAGTATAACAGGACAGAGTATAACAGGACAGAGTATTACAGGACAGAGTATTACAGGGTGGAGTATTACAGGGCGGAGTATTACAGGGCGGAGTATTACAGGGCGGAGTATAACAGGGCGGAGTATAACAGGACAGAGTATAACAGGACAGAGTATAACAGGACAGAGTATAACAGGACAGAGTATAACAGGACAGAGTATTACAGGGCGGAGTATTACAGGGCGGAGTATTACAGGGCGGAGTATAACAGGACAGAGTATAACAGGACAGAGTATTACAGGGCGGAGTATTACAGGGCGGAGTATTACAGGACAGAGTATTACAGGGTGGAGTATTACAGGGCGGAGTATAACAGGACAGAGTATAACAGGACAGAGTATAACAGGACAGAGTATAACAGGACAGAGTATAACAGGACAGAGTATTACAGGGCGGAGTATTACAGGGCGGAGTATAACAGGACAGAGTATAACAGGACAGAGTATAACAGGACAGAGTATTACAGGACAGAGTATTACAGGGTGGAGTATTACAGGGCGGAGTATAACAGGACAGAGTATTACAGGGCGGAGTATAACAGGACAGAGTATAACAGGACAGAGTATAACAGGACAGAGTATTACAGGGCGGAGTATTACAGGGCGGAGTATTACAGGGCGGAGTATTACAGGGCGGAGTATTACAGGGCGGAGTATTACAGGGCGGAGTATAACAGGACAGAGTATTACAGGACAGAGTATTACAGGACAGAGTATTACAGGGTGGAGTATTACAGGGCGGAGTATAACAGGACAGAGTATTACAGGGCGGAGTATAACAGGACAGAGTATAACAGGACAGAGTATAACAGGACAGAGTATTACAGGGCGGAGTATAACAGGGCGGAGTATAACAGGACAGAGTATAACAGGACAGAGTATAACAGGACAGAGTATTACAGGACAGAGTATTACAGGGTGGAGTATTACAGGGCGGAGTATTACAGGGCGGAGTATAACAGGACAGAGTATTACAGGGCGGAGTATAACAGGACAGAGTATAACAGGACAGAGTATTACAGGGCGGAGTATTACAGGGCGGAGTATTACAGGGCGGAGTATTACAGGGCGGAGTATTACAGGGCGGAGTATTACAGGGCGGAGTATTACAGGGCGGAGTATTACAGGGCGGAGTATTACAGGGTGGAGGATAACAGGACAGAGTATTACAGGGCGGAGTATTACAGGGTGGAGGATAACAGGACAGAGTATTACAGGGCGGAGTATTACAGGGCGGAGGATAACAGGACAGAGTATTACAGGGCGGAGTATTACAGGGTGGAGGATAACAGGACAGAGTATTACAGGGCGGAGTACTACAGGGCGGAGTATTACAGGGCGGAGTATTACAGGGCGGAGTATTACAGGGCGGAGTATTACAGGGCGGAGTATTACAGGGCGGAGTATTACAGGGCGGAGTATAACAGGACAGAGTATAACAGGACAGAGTATTACAGGGCGGAGTATTACAGGACAGAGTATTACAGGGCGGAGTATTACAGGGCGGAGTATTACAGGGCGGAGTATTACAGGGTGGAGTATTACAGGGTGGAGTATTACAGGGTGGAGTATTACAGGGCGGAGTATTACAGGGCGGAGTATAACAGGACAGAGTATTACAGGGCGGAGTATAACAGGACAGAGTATTACAGGGCGGAGTATAACAGGACAGAGTATAACAGGACAGAGTATTACAGGGCGGAGTATTACAGGGCGGAGTATTACAGGGCGGAGTATTACAGGGTGGAGTATTACAGGGCGGAGTATTACAGGGCGGAGTATTACAGGGCGGAGTATTACAGGGCGGAGTATTACAGGACAGAGTATTACAGGGCGGAGTATTACAGGGTGGAGGATAACAGGACAGAGTATTACAGGGCGGAGTATAACAGGACAGAGTATAACAGGACAGAGTATAACAGGACAGAGTATAACAGGACAGAGTATAACAGGACAGAGTATAACAGGACAGAGTATAACAGGACAGAGTATAACAGGACAGAGTATAACAGGACAGAGTATAACAGGGCGGAGTATTACAGGACAGAGTATAACAGGACAGAGTATAACAGGACAGAGTATTACAGGGCGGAGTATTACAGGGCGGAGTATTACAGGGCGGAGTATAACAGGACAGAGTATAACAGGACAGAGAATAACAGGACAGAGTATTACAGGGCGGAGTATTACAGGGCGGAGTATTACAGGGCGGAGTATAACAGGGCGGAGTATAACAGGACAGAGTATAACAGGACAGAGTATTACAGGGCGGAGTATTACTGGGCGGAGTATTACAGGGCGGAGTATTACAGGGCGGAGTATTACAGGACAGAGTATTACAGGACAGAGTATTACAGGACAGAGTATTACAGGGCGGAGTACTACAGGGCGGAGTATTACAGGGCGGAGTATTACAGGGCGGAGTATTACAGGGCGGAGTATTACAGGGCGGAGTATAACAGGACAGAGTATAACAGGACAGAGTATAACAGGACAGAGTATAACAGGACAGAGTATAACAGGACAGAGTATAACAGGACAGAGTATAACAGGGCGGAGTATTACAGGACAGAGTATAACAGGACAGAGTATAACAGGACAGAGTATTACAGGGCGGAGTATTACAGGGCGGAGTATTACAGGGCGGAGTATAACAGGACAGAGTATAACAGGACAGAGAATAACAGGACAGAGTATTACAGGGCGGAGTATTACAGGGCGGAGTATTACAGGGCGGAGTATAACAGGGCGGAGTATAACAGGACAGAGTATAACAGGACAGAGTATAACAGGACAGAGTATTACAGGGCGGAGTATTACTGGGCGGAGTATTACAGGGCGGAGTATTACAGGGCGGAGTATTACAGGACAGAGTATTACAGGACAGAGTATTACAGGACAGAGTATTACAGGGCGGAGTACTACAGGGCGGAGTATTACAGGGCGGAGTATTACAGGGCGGAGTATTACAGGGCGGAGTATTACAGGGCGGAGTATAACAGGACAGAGTATAACAGGACAGAGTATTACAGGGCGGAGTATTACAGGACAGAGTATTACAGGGCGGAGTATTACAGGGCGGAGTATTACAGGGCGGAGTATTACAGGGTGGAGTATTACAGGGTGGAGTATTACAGGGTGGAGTATTACAGGGCGGAGTATTACAGGGCGGAGTATAACAGGACAGAGTATTACAGGGCGGAGTATAACAGGACAGAGTATTACAGGGCGGAGTATAACAGGACAGAGTATTACAGGGCGGAGTATTACAGGGCGGAGTATTACAGGGCGGAGTATAACAGGACAGAGTATAACAGGACAGAGTATTACAGGGCGGAGTATTACAGGACAGAGTATTACAGGGCGGAGTATTACAGGGCGGAGTATTACAGGGCGGAGTATAACAGGACAGAGTATTACAGGACAGAGTATTACAGGACAGAGTATTACAGGGTGGAGTATTACAGGGCGGAGTATAACAGGACAGAGTATTACAGGGCGGAGTATAACAGGACAGAGTATAACAGGACAGAGTATAACAGGACAGAGTATTACAGGGCGGAGTATAACAGGGCGGAGTATAACAGGACAGAGTATAACAGGACAGAGTATAACAGGACAGAGTATTACAGGACAGAGTATTACAGGACAGAGTATTACAGGGTGGAGTATTACAGGGCGGAGTATTACAGGGCGGAGTATAACAGGACAGAGTATTACAGGGCGGAGTATAACAGGACAGAGTATAACAGGACAGAGTATTACAGGGCGGAGTATTACAGGGCGGAGTATTACAGGGCGGAGTATTACAGGGCGGAGTATTACAGGGCGGAGTATTACAGGGCGGAGTATTACAGGGCGGAGTATTACAGGGTGGAGGATAACAGGACAGAGTATTACAGGGCGGAGTATTACAGGGTGGAGGATAACAGGGTGGAGGATAACAGGACAGAGTATTACAGGGCGGAGTATTACAGGGCGGAGGATAACAGGACAGAGTATTACAGGGCGGAGTATTACAGGGTGGAGGATAACAGGACAGAGTATTACAGGGCGGAGTATTACAGGGCGGAGGATAACAGGACAGAGTATTACAGGGCGGAGTATAACAGGACAGAGTATAACAGGACAGAGTATAACAGGACAGAGTATTACAGGGCGGAGTATTACAGGGCGGAGTATTACAGGGCGGAGTATTACAGGGCGGAGTATTACAGGGCGGAGTATAACAGGACAGAGTATAACAGGACAGAGTATAACAGGACAGAGTATAACAGGACAGAGTATTACAGGGCGGAGTATTACAGGACAGAGTATTACAGGGCGGAGTATAACAGGACAGAGTATAACAGGACAGAGTATTACAGGGCGGAGTATTACAGGGCGGAGTATTACAGGGCGGAGTATTACAGGGCGGAGTATTACAGGGCGGAGTATAACAGGACAGAGTATAACAGGACAGAGAATAACAGGACAGAGTATTACAGGGCGGAGTATTACAGGGCGGAGTATTACAGGGCGGAGTATAACAGGGCGGAGTATAACAGGACAGAGTATAACAGGACAGAGTATTACAGGGCGGAGTATTACTGGGCGGAGTATTACAGGGCGGAGTATTACAGGGCGGAGTATTACAGGACAGAGTATTACAGGACAGAGTATTACAGGACAGAGTATTACAGGGCGGAGTACTACAGGGCGGAGTATTACAGGGCGGAGTATTACAGGGCGGAGTATTACAGGGCGGAGTATTACAGGGCGGAGTATAACAGGACAGAGTATAACAGGACAGAGTATTACAGGACAGAGTATTACAGGACAGAGTATTACAGGGCGGAGTATTACAGGGCGGAGTATTACAGGGCGGAGTATTACAGGGCGGAGTATTACAGGGTGGAGTATTACAGGGTGGAGTATTACAGGGTGGAGTATTACAGGGCGGAGTATTACAGGGCGGAGTATAACAGGACAGAGTATTACAGGGCGGAGTATAACAGGACAGAGTATTACAGGGCGGAGTATAACAGGACAGAGTATAACAGGACAGAGTATTACAGGGCGGAGTATTACAGGGCGGAGTATTACAGGGCGGAGTATTACAGGGTGGAGTATTACAGGGCGGAGTATTACAGGGCGGAGTATTACAGGGCGGAGTATTACAGGGCGGAGTATTACAGGACAGAGTATTACAGGGCGGAGTATTACAGGGTGGAGGATAACAGGACAGAGTATTACAGGGCGGAGTATAACAGGACAGAGTATAACAGGACAGAGTATAACAGGACAGAGTATAACAGGACAGAGTATAACAGGACAGAGTATAACAGGACAGAGTATAACAGGACAGAGTATAACAGGACAGAGTATAACAGGGCGGAGTATTACAGGACAGAGTATTACAGGGCGGAGTATTACAGGGCGGAGTATTACAGGGTGGAGTATTACAGGGTGGAGTATTACAGGGCGGAGTATTACAGGGCGGAGTATTACAGGGCGGAGTATTACAGGGCGGAGTATTACAGGGCGGAGTATTACAGGGCGGAGTATAACAGGACAGAGTATTACAGGGCGGAGTATAACAGGACAGAGTATTACAGGGCGGAGTATAACAGGACAGAGTATTACAGGGTGGAGGATAACAGGACAGAGTATTATAGATGGAGTATTACAGGGCAGATTTGTCACGGTCACGTGTGTCTGGACGCAGCGAGTACCGCAAGGCGAACCCATGTGACGCACGTGACCCTGGATACACCGCCTCCAGTGGGGCGAATTTAAATAATAAACACGTGCAGCTGGATACACCGCCTCCAACTGGCGAGTTTAGACATTACACGTATATACAAGTCTGGAAACCCCGCCTCCAGTAAGGCGAATTTAAATAATAAAGGGGAACCTGGGAAACATTAGCAATGGTGGGCCCTGTGATAGGGAATAGGGAAGTGGAGACCTCCTGTACTCCCCTGAGCCAGTGTCCCTGCACTCCTAACGTTCCCTATGCCGGTTCCGCACCGGGCGACGCACAGGAACCTAAAAACCCTAGCTCGCCCTGACCTAAACCCTCACTAGGGAATTGGTCGGTGTGGAAACTAATCCCACCACTGCACTAAACACACATGAGGGAAAATGACAATACAAGGGAAACACTACTTAGCTTTGCTCTGTTGCGTACGCTCCTAGCAACAGAGCCCACCACCTGTGTGCATCTTCTCCTCCACCCAGATCCATCACCATAACTGGATCCTTCACCATAGTGCAGCCTTGGAGCAGAGTCCACCACCAATTGCAGCAGTCCAGTAACAGAGTCCCAAAGATGAGTTCAGCTCCTGCCCAAAAAGTCCAGCATGCTTGAATCCAGCTCTCAGCAACCAAGTCCCACATGCTGAGTGCAACTCTCTCCATAGTCGTCACTCCACCAAGCCATGCAAGCACTTCCTGCCGACACCATAAACTGTGACTCCACCACGCCATGCCAGCCCTTCTTGCAGACCACATAGCTGTCACTCGTCCCCTCTGGCTGGGCTGCGCAGGACTCATGTTCAGCTCCTTCCTTCACCCAGGCTTCCTTGTGAAAGACTAACACACAATCAATATCACCAACAGTGATTGAACCCACCTGGCTCCCTTTTATAGAGCCTAACACCTGATTTGTAATTAAGTGCACATTAAACCAAAGAAACTACAGTGCACTACTGCTCACCACCACTGGGGCAACCCAGAATGAACAACACCACGTGTAATAATTCTAATGGCCACCGGGGGCAATCACATCACTTTGGCGCCTAGCCAAAGGAAAAAAAGTTCACTTATCCATTTAAATTGTCAGATCCACGCTGGATCATGACAAGATTATTACAAGATGGGGTATTGTGGGGCAAAGTATTACAAGGCAGAGCATTTTGGGCAGACTATTACAGGGCATAAAATTACAGAGTGTAGATTACAGGGCGGAGTATTAGAGGGTGAAGTATTACAAGGCAGATTATTACAGGGTGGTGTATTACAGGTCAGAATATTACAAGGCAGAGTATTTTGGGCAGACTATTACAGGTCGGAGTATTACAGAGTGTAGATTACAGGCAGGGCTGGCCCGAGAGATTACGGCGCCATAGGCGAAACTATTTTGTTGCGCCCCTACTATTCTTGGCAGTAGATGAAAACTTGGGATATAAATTTAGGAGCAAAATAAACCACAACAACAATGATTAATTAACTCTCTCCTAACTCTTTAATCTTCTGAGAAGTTGTATAGGACAAATATATACAAAGTAATCAATAACACAAAAGAAAAACGACCATAGGTAATTAAAATTTTTGTTTCCTTGCCTTTTTTTTTTTAAAAGGATGACACTAAGTCACCGAGATTAATTTGTTTAGCAACTTCAGATTCTATCGAAATTGTTGCCAACCCAATCAACCTCTCTTGCGTCATATTTGCCCATAAATATGTACACTTTTCTTTCCATCCCTAAAACTTTTTGCCTTTTGAAAAGATTTTTTATAATTTTTTCTATTTTTTCTCTGGCGCCCCCTTTGGGTCGGCGCCCTAGGCGGCCGCCTAGTTCGCCTATACGTTCGGGCCGGCCCTGATTACAGGGCAGAGTCTTACTGGGTGGAGTATTACAGGGCAGAGTATTACAGGGCGGAGTATTACAGGGCGGAGTATTACAGGGCGGAGTATTACAGGGCAGAATATTACAGGGCAGAATATTACAGGGCAGAGTATTACAGGGCAGAGTATTACAGGGCAGAGTATTACAGGGCAGAGTATTACAGGGCGGAGTATTACAGGGCAGAATATTACAGGGCAGAATATTACAGGGCAGAATATTACAGGGCAGAATATTACAGGGCAGAGTATTACAGGGCAGAGTATTACAGGGCAGAGTATTACAGGGCAGAGTATTACAGGGCAGAGTATTACAGGGCAGAGTATTACAGGGCAGAATATTACAGGGCAGAATATTACAGGGCAGAATATTACAGGGCAGAGTATTACAGGGCGGAGTATTACAGGGCGGAGTATTACAGGGCGGAGTATTACAGGGCGGAGTATTACAGGGCAGAGTATTACAGGGCAGAGTATTACAGGGCAGAGTATTACAGGGCAGAGTATTACAGGGCAGAGTATTACAGGGCAGAGTATTACAGGGCGGAGTATTTGGAGTATTTTGCAAGGTATAAAATCTGACTATATCCACTCATTTTTTACTCATCCTTGCGAGATAAAAATAAATCATTACACAATTTTTATTTTTATTTTTTTTTTCTTTTTGTTTTTTATCTTTTCCCAGGCATTTAAATCACTTTATCTATTCTTATAATAATAGGAGATACCATTTAGATCAACATGACATTCTGAAGTAGGTATGACCACAACATTCACCTATTGATATCACCATCAGTAGATATTTTACCACCATAACCATTCACCTGATTCACCATAGATCTCCACAGGAATCCTTACTTGGGTACCGGATTAGTATTTCGCGATAGCAGTCGGGTATGTCCCCTCTCTCTTTTATTTCAATTTTATTTCAACTTTGTCTTTCTTTTTCACCTGGTTCTCCTCTCTCAATATTGTGATAAACATGGTTCTGTATACAATGCAGATACCACTATATGATTATATCACCTGTGATCTACATCAAGATTATTAATTAATATGTTTGTACAACATTGTATATTATTTGTATGAGGACCTGTTATAATTTTCTTCTGTATATATTTTGTACTTTGATATAGCAGACTGAGGAAGGCCGATAATAGGCCGAAACGTTTCCAGGACTGCAATAAATTATAAAATAAATCTAATTTGCAAAGGATTATTCAGTTGAGTGCCAAGTTACTTTATTATTCACTTTGGTCTGGGTAACCTACTTGCGCACCCTGCGGTAGTGCCACACTATATTTGACTCATTATTTGGGTGAGTCTTGGGCAGATTCATTATTTGGGTGAGTTTTGGGCAGATTCATTATTCGGGTGAGAGTTGGACAGATTCATTATTTGGGTGAGTCTTGGGCAGATTCATTATTTGGGTGAGTCTTGAGCAGATTCATTATTTGGGTGAGAGTTGGACAGATTCATTATTTGGGTGAGTCTTGGGTAGATTCATTATTTGGGTGAGTCTTGGACAGATTCATTATTTGGGTGAGTCTTGGGCAGATTCATTATTTGGGTGAGTTTTGGGCAGATTCATTATTTGGGTGAGTCTTGGGCAGATTCATTATTCGGGTGAGTCTTGGGCAGATTCATTATTTGGGTGAGTCTTGGGTAGATTCATTATTTGGGTGAGTCTTGGGCAGATTCATTATTTGGGTGAGTCTTGGGTAGATTCATTATTTCGGTGAGTCTTGGGCAGATTCATTATTTGGGTGAGTCTTGGGCAGATTCATTATTTGGGTGAGTCTTGGGCAGATTCATTATTTGGGTGAGTCTTGGGCAGATTCATTATTTGGGTGAGTCTTGGGCAGATTCATTATTTGGCTGAGTCTTGGGTAGATTCATTATTTGGGTGAGTCTTGGGTAGATTCATTATTTGGGTGAGTCTTGGGCAGATTCATTATTCGGGTGAGTCTTGGGCAGATTCATTATTTGGGTGAGTCTTGGGTAGATTCATTATTTGGGTGAGTCTTGGGCAGATTCATTATTTGGGTGAGTCTTGGGCAGATTCATTATTTGGGTGAGTCTTGGGCAGATTCATTATTTGGGTGAGTCTTGGGCAGATTCATTATTTGGGTGAGTCTTGGGCAGATTCATTATTTGGGTGAGTCTTGGGTAGATTCATTATTTGGGTGAGTCTTGGGTAGATTCATTATTTGGGTGAGTCTTGGACAGATTCATTATTTGGGTGAGTCTTGGGTAGATTCATTATTTGGGTGAGTCTTGGGCAGATTCATTATTTGGGTGAGTCTTGGGCAGATTCATTATTTGGGTGAGTCTTGGGCAGATTCATTATTTGGGTGAGTCTTGGGTAGATTCATTATTTGGCTGAGTCTTGGGCAGATTCATTATTTGGGTGAGTCTTGGACAGATTCATTATTCGGGTGAGTCTTGAGCAGATTCATTATTTGGCTGAGTCTTGAGCAGATTCATTATTTGGGTGAGAGTTGGGCAGATTCATTATTTGGGTGAGTCTTGGGTAGATTCATTATTTGGCTGAGTCTTGGGCAGATTCATTATTTGGGTGAGTCTTGGGCAGATTCATTATTTGGGTGAGTCTTGGGTAGATTCATTATTTGGGTGAGTCTTGAGCAGATTCATTATTTGGGTGAGAGTTGGGCAGATTCATTATTTGGGTGAGTCTTGGGTAGATTCATTATTTGGCTGAGTCTTGGGCAGATTCATTATTTGGGTGAGTCTTGGGCAGATTCATTATTTGGGTGAGTCTTGGGTAGATTCATTATTTGGGTGAGTCTTGGACAGATTCATTATTTGGGTGAGTCTTGGGCAGATTCATTATTTGGGTGAGTCTTGGGTAGATTCATTATTTGGGTGAGTCTTGGGTAGATTCATTATTTGGGTGAGTCTTGGACAGATTCATTATTTGGGTGAGTCTTGGGTAGATTCATTATTTGGCTGAGTCTTGAGCAGATTCATTATTTGGGTGAGAGTTGGGCAGATTCATTATTTGGGTGAGTCTTGGGTAGATTCATTATTTGGCTGAGTCTTGGGCAGATTCATTATTTGGGTGAGTCTTGGGCAGATTCATTATTTGGGTGAGTCTTGGGCAGATTCATTATTTGGGTGAGTCTTGGACAGATTCATTATTTGGGTGAGTCTTGGACAGATTCATTATTCGGGTGAGTCTTGAGCAGATTCATTATTTGGCTGAGTCTTGAGCAGATTCATTATTTGGGTGAGAGTTGGGCAGATTCATTATTTGGCTGAGTCTTGGGTAGATTCATTATTTGGCTGAGTCTTGGGCAGATTCATTATTTGGGTGAGTCTTGGGCAGATTCATTATTTGGGTGAGTCTTGGGTAGATTCATTATTTGGCTGAGTCTTGGGTAGATTCATTATTTGGCTGAGTCTTGGGCAGATTCATTATTTGGCTGAGTCTTGGGTAGATTCATTATTTGGCTGAGTCTTGGGTAGATTCATTATTTGGCTGAGTCTTGGGTAGATTCATTATTTGGCTGAGTCTTGGGCAGATTCATTATTTGGGTGAGTCTTGGGTAGATTCATTATTTGGGTGAGTCTTGGGTAGATTCATTATTTGGCTGAGTCTTGGGCAGATTCATTATTTGGCTGAGTCTTGGGTAGATTCATTATTTGGCTGAGTCTTGGGTAGATTCATTATTTGGGTGAGTCTTGGGCAGATTCATTATTTGGGTGAGTCTTGGGTAGATTCATTATTTGGGTGAGTCTTGGGTAGATTCATTATTTGGGTGAGAGTTGGGCAGATTCATTATTTGGATGAGTCTTGGGCAGA
The DNA here is from genome assembly GCF_039654945.1 of Dendrobates tinctorius. Taxonomy (NCBI): domain Eukaryota; kingdom Metazoa; phylum Chordata; class Amphibia; order Anura; family Dendrobatidae; genus Dendrobates; species Dendrobates tinctorius. Next base: position 1,083,339 of record NW_027361902.1, read on the forward strand.
TTCATTATTTGGCTGAGTCTTGGGCAGATTCATTATTTGGGTGAGTCTTGGGCAGATTCATTATTTGGGCGAGTCTTGGGCAGATTCATTATTTGGGTGAGTCTTGGGTAGATTCATTATTTGGGTGAGAGTTGGGTAGATTCATTATTTGGATGAGTCTTGGGTAGATTCATTATTTGGCTGAGTCTTGGGCAGATTCATTATTTGGGTGAGTCTTGGGTAGATTCATTATTTGGGTGAGTCTTGGGCAGATTCATTATTTGGGTGAGTCTTGGGTAGATTCATTATTTGGGTGAGAGTTGGGCAGATTCATTATTTGGCTGAGTCTTGGGTAGATTCATCATTTGGGTGACTGTTAAGCAGGTTCATGGTTTGCTAGTGAATCTTACGAAGGCTCACTGTTTCTTGCTTCTTAAAGGGAACTTATCATCTGATTCTTGCTTCACAATCATCAAGCATCATGAATTGGAGCACGGTTACATGATTGCAGCCAGATAAACATTTTGCTGCATTGCTCCGGTTTTTCACAGAAGTTATAGTTAATAAAGACCGCGTGGTGGAGACGAGACCAGGCTGGCACGGGATACGTTTTTCCAGCACTGCTACCAGTGATTCATGAATCTGTCCCATGGCAGGACACCTGTCAGTTTCCTGGGGTGGTGCTGAGAGAAGCCAGCAGGGGTGATGCTGGACTAGTCTTGTCTCCGTTCCCCTGCTGCATCTTGAAACTATACTTTCTCTCAAACAATTGAGCATTTCAGGGAAAGGTACTCTTGACTGCTATCATGTAGCCAGGTGGTGATTCATGTTGCTCATATACTAATTACTGGGGAACTACAGAGAGGACACTACTGTCCCAGGACATATGGTCAGAAGAGGTGCTAAAAGTTCTTATTACCTGTATCTGTGCCAAAACATTGATGCATGTCCTTGGATGAACTTATGTACTGTTCTGGCACCCTCAGCTTTGTGCTTAAGAAAAGCGAGTTGACAGCTAAACTCTTTCCTATCGATGCACTGAGGCAGACGCAGGGGGTCCTTTACAACCTTTATCGATAGGATCAGTGTAAAACTATAAGAAAAATGACAGTACTCAGCACAAGGTACACAACATATCTAAATACATAGCATTATGTATGGTACAGGACATTCACAGGTAGACTTGAGCAACCTTGGTCGGATCGGGTTTCATGACACAAAATTTGTTTCAGATGAAACTGGTCCGACTAGGGCAAAAAAGTCAGTGTTTCGTCCGAAACCCGACCGCAATGCAAGCCAATGGGAAATAAAAGTCGGCATTGAGCGGAGGACATTCATTCACACAATGCCGACTTTTAATCCCCATTGACTTGCATTGGGGTCGGGTTTCGGACGAAACGGTGACTTTTTTGCCCTAGTCGGACCAGTTTCATCCGACTCAAATTTTGTTTCATGAAACCCGATCCGACCAAAGTCGCTCAACTCTATTCACAGGGTAACTGCACAACAGGGCGCTATTATAAACCTCTGTAATGGCAAAAGACTACTTTGATATAAAACATATAGAACAGAGGAGCGATATAATGATATATGGTGCGCTCTAACAAGGGGGCAATAACTCACCGGCTGTGCTATGTGGAGGTAAACAACCAGATGGGCTGAAAATCAGGGAGAGATAATCAGCATGTCGGCATCCATGAGGCCAAGATGGCTGCTGGAGAAGAAGGGGCAAGGCAAATGCAGAGGCTGATGGGAAACTACGGAAGCCTTGATGAACCTTAAATATTAAACTGCACAGTAAGCAATGAAGCAGAAAGTAAACTGTCATGAGAACCTTGTCCATAGATGGCGCGGTGGGATAAGTTATCACAATACAGCACACGCCAATGTTATCAATACAAAGCATAACTGATTCTAGGCATGTGTCTAAAGGCGTGACATGTACGCCAAGGGTTATGATCATACTATCCAATACTACACATGCTATAAACACTACGCATAATATTGTTATAGCTGACAGATATGGAATTTACATTTCTCTCCACAGTGTCTGACTCCATCCATCTTGTTTAATTCACTGAAGAAATCCCCAGAATCCCAGCTTGACGCCCAGGGATTTGCAGCTTTATCTGGTGGTTTGCTGAGCTACGTCTCAGACCCATCATCCACCTGTGGAGCCGTCAAAGTTGGAAATTGGTTGAAAAGCCTCCTGCCCGAGAATTATCAAGCCTTGGAGACTGCACTCTATATCATCACAACCATACTTTCTCACTACGAGCCAAATGATCAGGTAAAGGACCAAGACGGCACATAGAGATAGCAAGGAATGACGACGAAATGTAGGGAAGACAAGTAAGGGATGAGGAGATGTGAAGAAGACAAAGGAGGAGGGATGGCGAGATATGGAGACAAGGTAAGGGTGAGGAGCAGATGATGATGGGATGAGGAGATGTGGAGAAGACAATGGAGGGGGGATGGTGAGATATAGAGATAAGGTAAGGATGAGGATGAGGAGGAGATGATGAAGGGATGAGGAGATGTGAAGAAGAAAATGGAGGGGGGATGGCGAGATATGGAGACAAGGTAAGGGTGAGGAGCAGATGATGATGGGATGAGGAGATGTGGAGAAGACAATGGAGGAGGGATGGCGAGATAGGGAGACAAGGTAAGGGTGAGGAGCAGATGATGAAGGGATGAGGAGAAGACAATGGAGGGGGGATGGCGAGATATGGAGACAAGGTAAGGATGAGGAGCAGATGATGAAGAGATGTGGAGAAGACAATGGAGGGGGGATGGCGAGATATGGAGACAAGGTAAGGGTGAGGAGCAGATGATGAAGGGATGAGGAGATGTGGAGAAGACAATGGAGGAGGGATGGCGAGATAGGGAGACAAGGTAAGGGTGAGGAGCAGATGATGAAGGGATAAGCAGATGTGGAGAAGACAATGGAGGGGGGATGGCGAGATATGGAAACAAGGTAGGGTTGAGGGTCAGATGATGAAGGGATGAGGAGATGTGGAGAAGACAATGGAGGAGGCATGGCGAGATATGGAGACAAGGTAAGGGTGAGGAGCAGATGATGAAGGGATGAGGAGATGTGAAGACAATGGAGGGGGGATGGCGAGATATGGAGACATGGTAAGGATGAGGAGCAGATGATGAAGGGATGAGGAGATGTGGAGAAGACAATGAAGGAGGGATGGCGAGATATGGAGACAAGGTAAGGGTGAGGAGCAGATGATGAAGGGATGAGGAGATGTGGAGAAGACAATGGAGGAGGGATGGTGAGATATAGAGACAAGGTAAGGATGAGGAGGAGATATGGGGACAAGGCATGGCTGAGGACAGGATGATGGAGGGATGAGTGGTTGTGGCGAAATCAATGGGGGAGTGGATGACGAGAAATGAAGGATGAGGAGCAGATGATGAAGGGATGAGTGGATGTGGAGAAGACAATAGAGGAAGGATGAGGAGATCTGAGAACAAGGTAAGGATGGGGAGATGATAATAGAGTGAAGATTGGCTGTGGAGAAGACAGACCAATGACAAGATGTAAAATAGATAATGGTGGAATCATGAGAAATTGTGGAGGAGATAATGGAGGAGGGACGAGGAGATGTGAGGATTTTTGCAGCACATTAATCCCTGTGCTGTCCAGCCGTTCAACAGTGAAGATATATTTATGAAGGAATAATGATGATAACAGCTCACAACTGGTATTTCTTATAGCTTAGGCTCTTAGCATCGTGTCTGTCAGCTTACAAAGTGAAATGTTCCCCAGCCACACACACCGTGAGAGAACAGGAACGTCCGGATTGTTGTTTTTTTTTTTCAACAATGCATTATTGTTAGTGATGATCAAATAGTGAAATATTCGGAATTGGGAAAATTGGCCCAAATAATTTCTACTCTCGTGTGTTTGTACCGAATAACAAATTCAATGCAAGTCAATGGGAAAGCCGAATATTTCCCTGCTGGACCCAACAAACAGGTCTGGGGTCATGAGGAAAAATCTGAAATGGATGAGAAAGAGCTAAAACTAAATGGGAGCAGCATGGAGAAGATGCCGCAGGCCTTTCTGACTCACATCTGGTACCTGGGAATAATGTGGTCAGACTAATGTGCCGGTTTTATGGATTTATAAAAAGACCTATGAAACCAAACCAAATTTTTTTTTAAAGGGAAAAATGCTAAGAAACATTATTTCCTTCATCATTACATGAATATAATGCAAAATAAAAGAAATAAACATGATACCTCCCTTTAGCATCTGTTCACACGGAGCGTTTTGGCTTTAGTTTTTCCTTTGACATTTGTGAGGGCGCTCGCTCCCACATTTCGGAGGTCCCTCTCTCACGCCAAATAGTTACTAGATAGTGGAATCCATATTCCCCAATGTCAGAGAAAACAGGCCCATTAGAATTTGGGGCTTTGCCCATCACCACCACCATGTCCACCTCCATTTTCAGATGGCCACCAGGTGCCGTGATACCAGAGCTTTGGGAGCTCCACAGTTCATTTTGGCCACCGGGTCCCAATGGAGCCGCTGTCATAGCGGGTGACGCCGCTGTCAGGTGAATATAATGCAGGAGTTGGGGAGCGGTATGATCAATGTCAGGAAACTGGATTCTACCAGACACCAACACTTCGCTTGACAGGGAACCATTATATATTGCCTGGCATAATGATGCCCTCTAAGGGTAAGTGTCACATGGAAATGTGTCCTGTACAAGCCACCTATAGTGACGGGAAACCTGGCAGAGGGCCTGTGGCAATGTGGGAGAAGAATGGTCAGACATGTAGCCCCAAAGATGAGGTTCGGCAGCTCTCTACTCATAATCTCCGGTACCGGGGACTACCTCTGCTACAACCACCATTCTCTTTGTTTCCAGTAAGCACCCTCCACACTGCATGTCCACCCATCAGACCCACAGGTCGGCCTCGTCCGCCACCTATTTACCTCCCCTACAGCTTGTAGACAGGGGTGCTTTTTATTAAAACCTCCTTCCTTACCCTACTTTGTACACACTAAGCTGACCCCATACCTCTTCAGGTTACACGTATTCCCTTTTTCCATCCAAATCCATAAAACCTGGGATTTATTACTCGTTAGTTCTAGATACAATGTACTTTCTTGTCCTTTTTTGTTGCTCTTTGGATTACGTTACCGTGACATGTCACATGTGTTCCTCTTCCTTCCAGTGATGTAATGAATAAGACCTAGCAGGGGGCGAAATGTCGGCAATTGGAGATAGTCGCTTTGTAATATTATCACCGATTTTTCGGCGCTTTGCTTTTTTCCTGTTTTCACTGACTGGAGTAAATGAGATTTCCTTGCATCACTTGAACATCAGCGTGTGCGGTGAATATTGATTACGTGGACTAAGGGTCATCCGGCCCGTTACACCGGCACCTCGCTATCTGACAGCGTGTAAGCCAAACCTTGTCAAAAAGTATATCTTTTCTATCAGGCTTTTATCTACGCTTAGGGACCAAACATGGCCGAACTGCTGGCGCTTATATGGCCCCTATGGATTTGGGGCCTTTTGGTGGGGTTACTGTAATGAGAAAATATGTGCATGATTGCCCAGTTATCCCGGTGCCGACAACGTACGTCTCATTAATATCGGATGGATAGAAATTCCGACATTCCATATTTTCTCTGGAGACATACTGTCTGAGCCGCTTGTTGTAGCTGCAGTGGCCATGGCTATGTGTAAGGGGGGCGAGATCTTCCTTTCATCCACTCTAAACCTAATGGCCATCTCCTGTCTCTCGTCTATGCACAACACACATCCTCTTCGGTCACCTGGCCATAAAGGACTCATGTTAATTACGCTGCTTCACGTCTCTTTGTGCATTGAATTTTACATCAAGGCAGCTTGGAGTGCTAGCTCCTGTCTCCTTATGGCACATGGGAGAGGAAAGAAAAAGACAGGGAGGGGGATATGAGGGGCCGCAAGGATTTACAATATTTTCTATGACACAAAGCTTCCATCTTCTCCTCTTTGGACCTGGATTCCTAGATAGTTTGTCACATCTCCATGGTCTTTAGTTTCCAAATGCTGATTTAGAATTTTGGTAATCTTTGCAATATCTGCTCCCTCTTGATGAACCATAATCACATCTTCCACATATAAGAGAATATACGTCCAGTTTCCATATGCACACTGTAACAACCCTGCCAGCATCACTGCATGGCCTCCCGTCTCCCACACACCAACTTACTCACTGCTCCAGGCCATACTGTGAGTTCTGTCTGCTGCCAGCTCCATGCTGTGTGCCTCTTGCTTCCTGCCTGCTCTCTGCTTGCTTCCTGGCTGTGTGCATAGGGGGGACGGCGGCAGTGGCACTCTCTGGTTCCTATGGAATCAGTGTGCATCTGCCTAATGTGCTCCCGGCCAATCACCAAGAGGTCTCTAGTATTTAGGGCAGCTTCACCCGGTGGAAGCTGCCTGAGCAACGCCTTCAGTTAGTATCTTGCTGCTGAGTTGCCAGGTCCTGTCCTGTGTTTCTCCTTCTCTGGAGGCTTGATTCCTAGTCCTGTATCTTGTACCTGTCTGTCTGCCCTCCAGAAGGCAGAATATCCTGGTCTCTGTGTCCTAGTTCTAGCCTTGCCTTGTGCCTGTCCCTATGCCCTCCAGGAGGCAAAATATCCTGGTCTCTGAGTCCTTGTTCCTTGTCTTGTCTTGTACCTGTCTGTCCGTCCTCCAGGAGGCAGAATATCCTTGTCCCTGTGCTACTGCTCCTTGCCTTGTCTCGTACCTGTCCTCTCTGCCCTTCAGGAGGCACTATATCTGGGTCTCTGTGTCTTTGTTCCAGCACCTTGTCTCATACCGTTACCTTGTCTGAACTCAGTCCTACCACTGTCTCTCTGTCTCCTTGTCTGTGGCTCCTTTCCCTGCTGTGTCTATCCTTGTGTACTCTGTCTGCTTGTGCTCTGCGCTCTTGCGACTCTGCTGGTGCTCCGCACTCCTGTGGTTCTGCTTTGTTCTGCTTATGCAGAACCTTTTGCTGCTAACTGCAGCTCCTCTCCGCAGCCCTGCGGTTCTTCTCCAGTGTGAACAGGTCCAAACCTTTTCCTTCATACCCATGTATATTTCCATCTTTCCAAGTCTCTACCTATTCCATAGCCACTCCTTCCTGCTTGAGTCCCTGTGACTCCCCAGTCAGCTGTGCCCATCTGCCAGTGTCTCAGCCGTGCCCGCCTGCCAATGTCTCAGCCGTGCCCGCCTGCCAATGTCTCAGCCGTGCCCGCCTGCCAGTGTCTCAACCGTTCCCGCCTGCCTGAGTACCAGCCGTGCCTGCCGTGCTCACCTGCCTGTCTATCAGTCACACCTGTCCTAGTGTCCTATTCCCCAGTGGGATCAGCAGCCACCGCCAGACATCACCCTAGAATGGAACCTGGCAGCTACCTGCCGCACAAGCCTGACCTCACCATCAGAGGCTCCAGAGAAGACCAAGGTAGCTGTATTAGTTACGCGCCTTCCAGGGTAGTCTGGTTTGTGGCACAGTGGGTCCACAACCCCCTCGCTCGCGCCAATCTGCCAAGGCACAAGCGTGACACACATTATGTGTATAAACACAGATCTGCTTGACCTCTTTTACACCCTTCTTCCATAAAGACTTTGTTCATTTTGGTAATCCACACTCTTGCCAATTTCTTAAGACCATAGAGAATTTTTTGTAATTTGCAAACAAGATTCTCTTCATCCTCTTTGATGTAACCCTCAGGTTGAGTCATGTACAAGTCCTCTTCAATGTCACCATTCAAAAAGGCAGCTTTGATGTCCAAATGTCTGACAAACATCCTTTGTACAGCAGCTATAGCCATTAGAGTCCGGAAAGTTGTCTGCTAACGACTTGAGAAAATCTGGCTTCATAATCTCCACCATATATCTGGGAATATCCTTTTGTGACTAATCTTGCTTAAAATCTGTGAACCTTGCCTTCACAGTCAAACTTGGGTCTTAAAATCCATTTGTATTTGATTGCTTTCTTGCTTTGTGGTATGGTGGTTAGTTTCCAAGTTTGAAGATGAAGGGACTTCATTTCCTCAGTAGCAGCATTAATCCACTGGACAGGTAGTTGTTGCATCTCATCCCATGACTGCAGCTCTGACTCAGGTAGGGCCTTCACAAAGTAGAATAGATGCTTAGCTGGTTTACCCTTGTTTGATCTTGACGATCTCCTAACTTCAGGTTCACCTGATGTTTCTGTCGCTTCAGTGGTTGAAGAACCTAACCAAACTTCTACATCCTTTCTCTTGTTATTTTGAAATTGTGACTGAGATTGTTGTTGTTTCAGCTGATTACTGGTATGATGTCATGAGAGACACAAAGTTCTCCTCAATCATTACCTCTCAATTATTGTGACCCGGTTCGTTTCTGCGTGCAGGATTCTATATCCTTTCTGGGTTTCACTGTAGCCCACCAGCATACCTTTTTTAGCATGAGATTCCCACTGGTTACGTTTTCTTGTACAAATACTTTACTTCCGAATGTTCTTATGTGTACAAACGCACGGGCCATGCACACAGCGAGCAAGTCGGTAGGACAGTGTTCACACCACCAAAAGAATGAAGCACAGAGAAACACAGTATAACAAACGTGTAAAAATACTCTGTTGTAAAAAATATATATATATATATAACAATAAACAGCAAGTGCTAGTAAAAAGATGATAACAAAACAGGGGATTTAGTTGATACTTTTTTTTGCAAAAAATGTTTACTAAGCCGCTCCACCAAACGTCAAGGTATCAAAGTATCAACTAAATACCCTGTTTTATTATCACCTTTTTACTAGCACTTGCAGCCAGGGGTTGATATATTGGTATTTTTATACAACGATAACTTCTAAACAATAAGGGTTAGTAACTTTGCAATTTAACAATATAAGGGATGACAACAGGTTACAAACAAGCTAGAAAGTCTCTCAGTACTTAACGCCAGTGGTGCGCCTAGTCTCGTAAGTCACCACGTGAGTTCTCACTTGAAGTTCTGGCCCTATCGGGGGTCACCGGGCTTCTACATCAGGAAAGTCCTTACAGAGGGTCACCTGATGCAGTCCAGCACACAAGGTCCTTCCCCTTGCAGATCTTCCAGCACACTTCGGTTCTGCTTGATTTCGGCTGGCCAGCAGATGGCAGTCTCTCCTCATTAATGGCACACCCTGCACTCGTTTTCTAGAGGGCTCATGTTTTCTTGTTACACTGGAGAAAGAAATCCAAGATGCACCTCTGGATGATGCTATTAAGTAGGACATTGGGGCAGTACGGAAAGTGAATGGGGTGAGGGTAGAAACAGAAAGGACAGGTGTGAGGCATAGTAAAAAGCGAGCAGAGTTGACCGACCATTAGATGGTTGAAGGAAGAGGAGACGTGGCCTCATGAATGGTCCTGAGTTTGGCTTCAGATAGGAGGATCTGGGAACATTGTCATTAGTAAAACATTTCTTTAGATGAAAGCTTGAATTTGTTTTCAGATTGGGGAATGTGTAAATGCCGAACAAATCCTAAACTTGACGTCTGACCCACATCATGTAACCCCCATGATTGAGGAAGCTCTGCTAGCAGTGGTTCTAGAGGGATCCTGCCTGACCATCCTGCCGCCCCCTGATTACTTCATCAAGTACATCTACAAGTCATATGGCAAAAACGGCCTAAACGTAACAGGTAAGAAGTCGAGGTACCTCAATAGCGGAACAGTCCTATGTAACCAGTGCACCCCTATATACCTAGTGAACCCCCATGTAATTAGAATAAACCATATAACCAGTGCACCCCTCTATAATGAATGCAAACCATATAATCAATTCACCCCATATAACCAATGCACCCCATATAACCAGTGCACCCCATATAACCAGTGCACCCCATATAACCAATGCACCCCATATAACCAGTGCACCCTATATAACCAGTGCACCCTATATAACCAGTGCACCCATATAACCAGTGCACCCCATATAACCAGTGCACCCCATATAACCAGTGCACCCCATATAACCAGTGCACCCATATAACCAGTGCACCCATATAACCAGTACACCCCATATAACCAGTGCACCCCATATAACCAATGCACCCATATAACCAGTGCACCCCATATAACCAGTGCACCCATGAAACCAGTGCACCCCATATAACCAGTGCACCCCATATAACCAGTGCACCCATGTAACCAGTGCACCCGATTATAACCAGTGCACCCCATGTAACCAATGCACCCCATATAACCAGTGCACCCCATATAACCAGTGCACCCCCATGTAACCAGTGCACCCGATTATAACCAGTGCACCCGATTATAACCAGTGCACCCCATATAACCAGTGCACCCCATATAACCAGTGCACCCCATATAACCAGTGCACCCGATTATAACCAGTGCACCCCATGTAACCGATGCACCCCATATAACCAGTGCACCCCATATAACCAGTGCACCCCATATAACCAGTGCACCCATATAACCAGTGCACCCATATAACCAATGCACCCCATATAACCAGTGCACCCCATATAACCAGTGCACCCCATATAACCAGTGCACCCAATATAACCAGTGCACCCAATATAACCAGTGCCCCCATATAACCAGTACACCCCATATAACCAGTGCACCCCATATAACCAGTGCACCCCATATAACCAATGCACCCATATAACCAGTGCACCCCATATAACCAGTGCACCCATGAAACCAGTGCACCCCATATAACCAGTGCACCCATATAACCAGTGCACCCATGTAACCAGTGCACCCGATTATAACCAGTGCACCCCATGTAACCAATGCACCCCATATAACCAGTGCACCCCATATAACCAGTGCACCCCCATGTAACCAGTGCACCCGATTATAACCAGTGCACCCCATGTAACCAGTGCACCCCATATAACCAGTGCACCCCATATAACCAGTGCACCCCATATAACCAGTGCACCCGATTATAACCAGTGCACCCCATGTAACCGATGCACCCCATATAACCAGTGCACCCCATATAACCAGTGCACCCCATATAACCAGTGCACCCCATATAACCAGTGCACCCCCATATAACCAGTGCCCCCATATAACCAGTGCCCCCCATATAACCAGTGCCCCCCATATAACCAATGCACCCCCATATAACCAGTGCACCCCCATATAACCAGTGCACCCCCATATAACCAGTGCACCCCCATATAACCAATGCACCCCATATAACCAGGGCACCCCATATAACCAGGGCACCCCATATAACCAATGCACCCCATATAACCAGTGCCCCCCATATAACCAGTGCACCCATATAACCAGGGCACCCCATATAACCAGTGCACCCCATATAACCAGTGCACCCCATATAACCAGTGCACCCCATATAACCAGTGCACCCCATATAACCAGTGCACCCATATAACCAGTGCCCCCCATATAACCAATGCACCCCATATAACCAGTGCCCCCCATATAACCAGTGCACCCCATATAACCAGTGCACCCATATAACCAGTGCCCCATATAACCAGTGCCCCCCATATAACCAGTGCACCCCATATAACCAGTGCACCCCATATAACCAGTGCACCCATATAACCAGTGCACCACATATAACCAGTGCACCCATATAACCAGTGCACCCCCATATAACCAGTGCACCCCATATAACCAATGCACCCCATATAACCAGTGCACCCCATATAACCAGTGCCCCCCATATAACCAGTGCACCCATATAACCAGTGCACCCATATAACCAGTGCCCCATATAACCAGTGCCCCCCATATAACCAATGCACCCCATATAACCAGTGCCCCCCATATAACCAATGCACCCCATATAACCAGTGCCCCCCATATAACCAGTGCACCCATATAACCAGTGCCCCATATAACCAGTGCCCCCCATATAACCAGTGCCCCCCATATAACCAGTGCCCCCCATATAACCAGTGCCCCCCATATAACCAGTGCCCCCCATATAACCAGTGCACCCATATAACCAGTGCCCCATATAACCAGTGCCCCCATATAACCAGTGCCCCCATATAACCAGTGCCCCCCATATAACCAGTGCCCCCCATATAACCAGTGCCCCCCATATAACCAGTGCCCCCCATATAACCAGTGCCCCCATATAACCAGTGCCCCCCATATAACCAGTGCACCCATATAACCAGTGCCCCCCATATAACCAGTGCCCCCATATAACCAGTGCCCCCATATAACCAGTGCCCCCCATATAACCAGTGCCCCCCATATAACCAGTGCCCCCATATAACCAGTGCCCCCCATATAACCAGTGCCCCCATATAACCAGTGCCCCCCATATAACCAGTGCCCCCCATATAACCAGTGCACCCATATAACCAGTGCCCCCCATATAACCAGTGCCCCCCATATAACCAGTGCCCCCCATGTAACCAGTGCCCCCCATATAACCAATGCACCCCATATAACTGCTGTATCACCCTATGAGAGGAAACCTCCCTGCAGCTGGTGTTGGCATATACCGCATGGCGTCCTGCCGCAGAGCACGGGAAGAAGCACCACGGCCAGCCTCTGTCTCACCTGATGGACGGCTGCAGATGGACGTGTATGGGAGCCAGCTGGGCACAAAGGCAAAACCGATGGCACTCTCCGGCTGTAGCGGCGCATTACCCTACTGACCAGGGGGGGATCCGGGAGACGAGCAGGGGGATGCTATTATGGCGATAACAGAAGAGTGGGCGCACACCTATCAGTCAATGAAGATATGCCAATGGGGCGCACAACCTGCTCTCCATACAAACGTGAGAAAAGCCGAGACCAATGATGGCGTGCACGACCACCGTGTGAAATAGGAAAACCTTTACTGCACCGCAAACACGACCAAACATTAAAACCAGCTGAAACTATGGCTGCCTTGCCATCAAACCACAGCCCCCAGTATGTGTCCAGTCTGTGGGGGTCTCCACAGCCCCTCGTATGTATCCAGTCTGTGGGGGTCTCCACAGCCCCTAGTATGTGTCCAGTCTGTGGGGGTCTCCACAGCCCCTAGTATGTGTCCAGTCTGTGGGGGTCTCCACAGCCCCCAGTATGTGTCCAGTCTGTGGGGGTCTCCACAGCCCCTCGTATGTATCCAGTCTGTGGGGGTCTCCACAGCCCCCAGTATGTGTCCAGTCTGTGGGGGTCTCCACAGCCCCTAGTATGTGTCCAGTCTGTGGGGGTCTCCACAGCCCCCAGTATGTGTCCAGTCTGTGGGGGTCTCCACAGCCCCTCTTATGTGTCCAGTCTGTGGGGGTCTCCACAGCCCCCAGTATGTGTCCAGTCTGTGGGGGACTCCACAGCCCCTCTTATGTGTCCAGTCTGTGGGGGTCTCCACAGCCCCTCTTATGTGTCCAGTCTGTGGGGGTCTCCACAGCCCCCAGTATGTGTCCAGTCTGTGGGGGTCTCCACAGCCCCTCTGATGTGTCCAGTCTGTGGGGGTCTCCACAGCCCCCAGTATGTGTCCAGTCTGTGGGGGACTCCACAGCCCCTCGTATGTGTCCAGTCTGTGGGGGTCTCCACAGCCCCTCTTATGTGTCCAGTCTGTGGGGGTCTCCACAGCCCCTCGTATGTGTCCAGTCTGTGGGGGTCTCCACAGCCCCTCGTATGTGTCCAGTCTGTGGGGGTCTCCACAGCCCCTCTTATGTGTCCAGTCTGTGGGGGTCTCCACAGCCCCTCTTATGTGTCCAGTCTGTGGGGGTCTCCACAGCCCCCAGTATGTGTCCAGTCTGTGGGGGTCTCCACAGCCCCTCTTATGTGTCCAGTCTGTGGGGGTCTCCACAGCCCCTCGTATGTGTCCAGTCTGTGGGGGACTCCACAGCCCCTCGTATGTGTCCAGTCTGTGGGGGTCTCCACAGCCCCTCTTATGTGTCCAGTCTGTGGGGGTCTCCACAGCCACTCGTATGTGTCCAGTCTGTGGGGGACTCCACAGCCCCTCTTATGTGTCCAGTCTGTGGGGGTCTCCACAGCCTCTCGTATGTGTCCAGTCTGTGGGGGACTCCACAGCCCCTCGTATGTGTCCAGTCTGTGGGGGACTCCACAGCCCCTCGTATGTGTCCAGTCTGTGGGGGACTCCACAGCCCCTCGTATGTGTCCAGTCTGTGGGGGACTCCACAGCCCCTCGTATGTGTCCAGTCTGTGGGGGACTCCACAGCCCCTCGTATGTGTCCAGTCTGTGGGGGACTCCACAGCCCCTCGTATGTGTCCAGTCTGTGGGGGACTCCACAGCCCCTCGTATGTGTCCAGTCTGTGGGGGACTCCACAGCCCCTCGTATGTGTCCAGTCTGTGGGGGACTCCACAGCCCCTCGTATGTGTCCAGTCTGTGGGGGACTCCACAGCCCCTCGTATGTGTCCAGTCTGTGGGGGACTCCACAGCCCCTCGTATGTGTCCAGTCTGTGGGGGACTCCACAGCCCCTCGTATGTGTCCAGTCTGTGGGGGACTCCACAGCCCCTCGTATGTGTCCAGTCTGTGGGGGTCTCCACAGCCCCTCTTATGTGTCCAGTCTGTGGGGGTCTCCACAGCCCCTCTTATGTGTCCAGTCTGTGGGGGTCTCCACAGCCCCTCTTATGTGTCCAGTCTGTGGGGGACTCCACAGCCCCTGGTATATGTCCAGTCTGTGGGGGACTCCACAGCCCCTCGTATGTGTCCAGTCTGTGGGGGTCTCCACAGCCCCTCTTATGTGTCCAGTCTGTGGGGGTCTCCACAGCCCCTCTTATGTGTCCAGTCTGTGGGGGTCTCCACAGCCCCTCGTATGTGTCCAGTCTGTGGGGGACTCCACAGCCCCTCGTATGTGTCCAGTCTGTGGGGGACTCCACAGCCCCTCGTATGTGTCCAGTCTGTGGGGGTCTCCACAGCCCCTCTTATGTGTCCATTCTGTGGGGGTCTCCACAGCCCCTCTTATGTGTCCAGTCTGTGGGGGACTCCACAGCCCCTCTTATGTGTCCAGTCTGTGGGGGACTCCACAGCCCCTCTTATGTGTCCAGTCTGTGGGGGTCTCCACAGCCCCTCTTATGTGTCCATTCTGTGGGGGTCTCCACAGCCCCTCTTATGTGTCCAGTCTGTGGGGGACTCCACAGCCCCTCTTATGTGTCCAGTCTGTGGGGGACTCCACAGCCCCTCTTATGTGTCCAGTCTGTGGGGGACTCCACAGCCCCTCGTATGTGTCCAGTCTGTGGGGGACTCCACAGCCTCCAGTATGTGTCCAGTCTGTGGGGGACTCCACAGCCCCTCTTATGTGTCCAGACTGTGGGGGACTCCACAGCCCCTCTTATGTGTCCAGTCTGTGGGAAATCCACCGTCGATAACAAAGACAGATGAGCGCCCTAATGCATGCGGCACAGGTGGAAATCCGCACAAAACAAGGGTGGTCTTCATATCTGCGAGCCCTGACAAGGCCTACACATATGCCACGACAGCAATAATGCCCAGTCCTATGGCCGCACGAGGCGCACAGGTCCATGGCGATAGTAACCTATAGCGATGTGGGCAAAAGACTCACAATTATCGAGATAAAATGAGCCAATATATGCCCACCCCCCCAAAGACCATGAGAGTCTCTGCATTCCCAAGAGGAGACAGGCGCGCAACCTGGCGACTGGCGATCTACTGCAGGCGATATCATAGCCACGAGAAGGAGGATCCCAGCCACAAGAGTAGCCCAAAAAGAGGCTTATAACGAAGCCACAATCAGAGGAAGAGGGGGCTGTGGGGACCCCCACAGACTGGACACATACTGCGAGCTGTAGAGACCCCCACAGACTGGACACATACTGCGAGCTGTAGAGACCCCCACAGACTGGACACATACTAGGGGCTGTGGAGACCCCCACAGACTGGACACATACTAGGGGCTGTGGAGACCCCCACAGACTGGACACATACTGGGGGCTGTGGAGACCCCCACAGACTGGACACATACTGCGAGCTGTAGAGACCCCCACAGACTGGACACATACTAGGGGCTGTGGAGACCCCCACAGACTGGACACATACTAGGGGCTGTGGAGACCCCCACAGACTGGACACATACTGGGGGCTGTGGAGACCCCCACCGACTGGACACATACTGGGGGCTGTGGAGACCCCCACCGACTGGACACATACTGGGGGCTGTGGAGACCCCCACAGACTGGACACATACTGGGGGCTGTGGAGACCCCCACAGACTGGACACATACTGGGGGCTGTGGAGACCCCCACAGACTGGACACATACTAGGGGCTGTGGAGACCCCCACAGACTGGACACATACTGGAGGCTGTGGAGACCCCCACCGACTGGACACATACTGGGGGCTGTGGAGACCCCCACAGACTGGACACATACTGGGGGCTGTGGAGACCCCCACAGACTGGACACATACTGGGGGCTGTGGAGACCCCCACAGACTGGACACATACTGGGGGCTGTGGAGACCCCCACAGACTGGACACATACTAGGGGCTGTGGAGACCCCCACAGACTGGACACATACTAGGGGCTGTGGAGACCCCCACAGACTGGACACATACTAGGGGCTGTGGAGACCCCCACAGACTGGACACATACTGGGGGCTGTGGAGACCCCCACAGACTGGACACATACTGCACATACTGGGGGCTGTGGAGACCCCCACAGACTGGACACATACTGGGGGCTGTGGTTTGATGGCTAGGCAGCCATAGTTTCAGCTGGTTTTAATGTTTGGTCGTGTTTGCGGTGCAATAAAGGTTTTTCTATTTTACATTGTGGATGTGTACAACATCATTGGTCTCAAATGTGATTATGGCCACCACAAACCCTCTACTGCAGTCTGTGATAGGTCCACTCCTCCAACCCCTCATTGTCTCTTCCCACCTCGTCAACCGAACTCATTTTCTCCCTCATCATCAGAGCCTGTCCTCTCTTTCTCTCCCTCATCATCAGAGCCTGTCCTCTCTTTCTCTCCCTCATCAGAGCCTGTCCTCTCTTTCTCTCCTTCATCATCAGAGCCTGTCCTTTCTTTCTCTCCCTCATCATCAGAGTCTGTCCTCTCCTTCTCTCCCTCATCATCAGAGCCTGTACTCTCCTTCTCTCCCTCATCATCAAAGCCTGTCCTCTCCTTCTCTCCCTGATCATCAGAGCCTGTCCTCTCCTTCTCTCCCTCATCATCAGAGTCTGTCCTCTCTTTCTCTCCCTCATCATCAGAGCCTGTCCTCTCCTTCTCTCCCTGATCATCAGAGCCTGTCCTCTCTTTCTCTCCCTCATCATCAGAGCCTGTCCTCTCCTTCTCTCCCTCATCAAAGCCTGTCCTCTCTTTCTCTCCCTCATCATCAGAGCCTGTCCTCTCTTTCTCTCCCTGATCATCAGAGCCTGTCCTCTCTTTCTCTCCCTCATCATCAGAGCCTGTCCTCTCTTTCTCTCCTTCATCATCAGAGCCTGTCCTTTCTTTCTCTCCCTCATCATCAGAGTCTGTCCTCTCTTTCTCTCCCTCATCATCAGAGCCTGTCCTCTCCTTCTCTCCCTCACCATCAGAGTCTGTCCTCTCCTTCCCTCCCTCATCATCAGAGACTGTCCTCTCTTTCTCTCCATCATCAGAGCCTGTCCTCTCTTTCTCTCCTTCATCATCAGAGCCTGTCCTTTCTTTCTCTCCCTCATCATCAGAGTCTGTCCTCTCCTTCTCTCCCTCATCATCAGAGCCTGTCCTCTCCTTCTCTCCTTCATCATCAAAGCCTGTCCTTTCTTTCTCTCCCTCATCATCAGAGTCTGTCCTCTCCTTCTCTCCCTCATCATCAGAGCCTGTCCTCTCTTTCTCTCTTTCATCATCAGAGCCTGTCCTCTCCTTCTCTTCCTCATCATCAGAATCTGTCCTCTCTTTCTCTCCATCATCAGAGTCTGTCCTCTCCTTCTCTCCCTCATCATCAGAGCCTGTCCTCTCCTTCTCTCCCTCATCATCAGAGTCTGTCCTCTCTTTCTCTCCATCATCAGAGTCTGTCCTCTCCTTCTCTCCCTCATCATCAGAGCCTGTCCTCTCTTTCTCTCCCTCATCATCAGAGTCTGTCCTCTCTTTCTCTCCCTCATCATCAGAGTCTGTCCTCTCTTTCTCTCCCTCATCATCAGAGCCTGTCCTCTCTTTCTCTCCTCATCATCAGAGTCTATCCTCTCTTTCTCTCCCTCATCATCAGAGCCTGTCCTCTCTTTCTCTCCCTCATCATCAGAGCCTGTCCTCTCTTTCTCTCCCTCATCATCAGAGTCTGTCCTCTCTTTCTCTCCCTCATCATCAGAGCCTGTCCTCTCTTTCTCTCCCTCATCATCAGAGCCTGTCCTCTCTTTCTCTCCCTCATCATCAGAGCCTGTCCTCTCTTTCTCTCCTTCATCCTCAGAGCCTGTCCTCTCTTTCTCTCCTTCATCATCAGAGTCTGTCCTCTCTTTCTCTCCTTCATCCTCAGAGCCTGTCCTCTCTTTCTCTCCCTCATCATCAGAGTCTGTCCTCTCTTTCTCTTCCTCATCATCAGCGTCTGTCCTCTCTTTCTCATCATCAGAGTCTGTCCTCTCTTTCTCATCATCAGAGTCTGTCCTCTCTTTCTCATCATCAGAGTCTGTCCTCTCTTTCTCATCATCAGAGCCTGTCCTCTCTTTCTCATCATCAGAGCCTGTCCTCTCTTTCTCATCATCAGAGCCTGTCCTCTCTTTCTCATCATCAGAGCCTGTCCTCTCTTTCTCATCATCAGAGCCTGTCCTCTCTTTCTCTCCCTCATCATCAGAGTCTGTCCTCTCCTTCTCTTCCTCATCATCAGAGCCTGTCCTCTCTTTCTCTCCCTCATCATCAGAGTCTGTCCTCTCCTTCTCTTCCTCATCATCAGAGTCTGTCCTCTCCTTCTCTTCCTCATCATCAGAGTCTGTCCTCTCTTTCTCTTTCTCATCATCAGAGTCTGTCCTCTCTTTCTCATCATCAGAGCCTGTCCTCTCTTTCTCTTTCTAATCATCAGAGCCTGTCCTCTCTTTCTCTTCCTCATCATCAGAGTCTGTCCTCTCCTTCTCTTCCTCATCATCAGAGTCTGTCCTCTCTTTCTCTTCCTCATCATCAGAGTCTGTCCTCTCCTTCTCTCCTTCATCATCAGAGCCTGTCCTCTCTTTCTCTCCCTCATCATCAGAGTCTGTCCTCTCCTTCTCTTCCTCATCATCAGAGTCTGTCCTCTCTTTCTCATCATCAGAGCCTGTCCTCTCTTTCTCTCCCTCATCATCAGAGTCTGTCCTCTCTTTCTCTTTCTCATCATCAGAGTCTGTCCTCTCTTTCTCATCATCAGAGCCTGTCCTCTCTTTCTCTTCCTCATCATCAGAGTCTGTCCTCTCTTTCTCTTTCTCATCATCAGAGTCTGTCCTCTCTTTCTCATCATCAGAGCCTGTCCTCTCTTTCTCTCCCTCATCATCAGAGTCTGTCCTCTCTTTCTCTTTCTCATCATCAGAGTCTGTCCTCTCTTTCTAATCATCAGAGCCTGTCCTCTCTTTCTCTTCCTCATCATCAGAGTCTGTCCTCTCCTTCTCTTCCTCATCATCAGAGTCTGTCCTCTCTTTCTCATCATCAGAGTCTGTCCTCTCTTTCTCATCATCAGAGTCTGTCCTCTCTCATCATCAGAGCCTGTCCTCTCTTTCTCTCCCTCATCATCAGAGTCTGTCCTCTCTTTCTCATCAGAGTCTGTCCTCTCTTTCTAATCATCAGAGCCTGTCCTCTCTTTCTCTTCCTCATCATCAGAGTCTGTCCTCTCCTTCTCTTCCTCATCATCAGAGTTTGTCCTCTCTATCTCATCATCAGAGTCTGTCCTCTCTTTCTCTCCTTCATCCTCAGAGCCTGTCCTCTCTTTCTCTCCCTCATCATCAGAGTCTGTCCTCTCTTTCTCTCCCTCATCATCAGAGTCTGTCCTCTCTTTCTCTCTTCCTCATCATCAGAGTCTGTCCTCTCTTTCTCTTTCTCATCATCAGAGTCTTTCTCTCCCTCATCATCAGAGTCTGTCCTCTCTTTCTCATCATCAGAGTCTGTCCTCTCTTTCTCTTCCTCATCATCAGAGTCTGTCCTCTCTTTCTGTCCTTCATCATCAGAGTCTGTCCTCTCTTTCTCATCATCAGAGTCTGTCCTCTCTTTCTCTCCCTCATCATCAGAGTCTGTCCTCTCTTTCTCATCATCAGAGTCTGTCCTCTCTTTCTCTCTTCCTCATCATCAGAGTTTGTCCTCTCTATCTCATCATCAGAGTCTGTCCTCTCTTTCTCTCCCTCATCATCAGAGTCTGTCCTCTCTTTCTCTCCCTCATCATCAGAGTCTGTCCTCTCTTTCTCTCCCTCATCATCGGAGCTTGTTTTTTCCTTCTCTCCTTCAATATCAGAGCCATCATAAAAGTACAATGCTTCCTTGCTTCACATCATGCTCTTCTCATTTTAGGACTCACTAATCTCATGAAAAATCTTTTATTGCTAAATGAAGATTACAACGGCGATGACCATGAACACGATCACGACCATGAAGAAGATCACAACAACCAAACAGATGAAAATCCAAGACGCTGGCGCAGCTTAGGCGGAGGGGACATTCACATACATCACTGGGATCAGGTATGTGTCCAGTCGGTCACATCCCTCTCTGTCCTTTACATGGAGACATAGACAACCTATAAGGGACACGATTGGTGTAAATGAGTCGGACACTTCTGCTGACGTCACAACTCTGCTGTCACACCAGAATGAAGCGATTCCACCTTTCTGAGTGTCTGGACACAGTGATTTGCTGTCTGTTGCCCAATCTAGAGGTGAAGCATGCTGAGCTGCAGTATTTGATGGACAGCTCAGCTGCCCAATCGGATGTCGGGGCGTACTGAGCTGTCAGTGTGTTGATTGAGAGCTTAGCTGTCCAATCAGAGTATTGGTGTTGCATGTGTTTGCGGTTCAGGTAGTTACCTGGCAATGTAGCCTGCTCTCTGCCCCAGACTAGAGCCAATGGTAGCTTCTTGCTCACTGGTCTTTGTTTGCCTCGGTGCCCTGTACCCTGATCTTCTGCTGCCTTACCTTGGACCGCGTTCTGACTAGAGTTGAGCGAATTTGATCAGGTCAGGGCTTATTCAGCTAGTTAGAGCGCTTACGGAATAAGCTGCAGAGGGATCCTGGATACCTGGAGCGATCCCGATAATCAGCTGTTCGGCTCTGCAGCTGCATGTCTCGCGGGTGTGTGACAGTCACAACATACAGGCTCTCCATGCAATGTGTTGTGACTGTCACACAGCTGTGACACATGCAGCTGTGGGACCGAACAGCTGATCAGCCGGAGCGCTCCAGGTATCCGGGTTCCCTCTGTTGCTTATTTGATAAGCGCTATAACTTGCCAATAAGCCCTGACCCGATCAAACTCCCTCAACTCTAGTTCTGACCCTCCGTTTGTTTTAACCTTCTGCTTGAGCCGCTGTCATCCTGGTATTTAGACCCTTGGACCGAGACCTGACTATGCTTTTGTATCATCCCTCTCTTTGATGTACCCTCCTGGCTTCGGACCTTAGACCTTTGCATTACCTACCTCTCGGCTTGTCTGTAAGTAGTCAATGGCGTCCCAGGAAGGTAGTGGTACTGTGCAGTGTCTACATCCAGAGAAGATGGACACGTGGAGAAGAAGGGTAGTGGTACTGTGCAACATCTGAAGAAAGATTACAGAAAAGATGGGTGGTTCTGTGCAGGATCCATACATAAAATGGAATAATAGTGGTACTGTCCAGTGTCCACATCTAGAGAAGGACAGCGGTACTGTGCAATTTCCACATCTAGAATAGGACAGCGGTACTGTGCAATGTCCACATCTAGAGAAGGACAGCAGTACTGTGCAATGTCCACATCTATAGGACAGCGGTACTGTGCAATGTCAACATCTAGAGAAGGACAGTGGTACTGTGCAATGTCCACATCTATAGGACAGCGGTACTGTGCAATGTCCACATCTAGAATAGGACAGTGGTACTGTGCAATGTCCACATCTAGAGAAGGACAGCAGTACTGTGCAATGTCCACATCTATAGGACAGCGGTACTGTGCAATGTCCACATCTAGAGAAGGACAGTGGTACTGTGCAATGTCCACATCTATAGGACAGCGGTACTGTGCAATGTCCACATCTAGAATAGGACAGTGGTACTGTGCAATGTCCACATCTAGAGAAGGACAGTGGTAGTGAGCAATGTCCACATCTAGAGAAGGACAGTGGTAGTGTGCAATGTCCACATCTAGGGAAGGACAGTGGTACTGTGCAATGTCCACATCTAGGGAAGGACAGTGGTACTGTGCAATGTCCACATCTATAGGACAGCGGTACTGTGCAATGTCCACATCTAGAGAAGGACAGTGGTACTGTCCAGTGTCCACATCTAGAGAAGGACAGTGGTACTGTGCAATGTCCACATCTAGAGAAGGACAGTGGTACTGTGCAATGTCCACATCTAGAGAAGGACAGCGGTACTGTGCAATGTCCACATCTAGAGAAGGACAGCAGTACTGTCCAGTGTCCACATCTAGAGAAGGACAGCAGTACTGTGCAATGTCCACATCTATAGGACAGCGGTACTGTGCAATGTCCACATCTAGAGAAGGACAGTGGTACTGTCCAGTGTCCACATCTAGAGAAGGACAGTAGTACTGTCCAGTGTCCACATCTAGAGAAGGACAGTGGTACTGTGCAATGTCCACATCTAGAGAAGGACAGTGGTACTGTACAATGTCCACATCTAGAGAAGGACAGCGGTACTGTGCAATTTCCACATCTAGAGAAGGACAGTAGTACTGTCCAGTGTCCACATCTAGAGAAAGACAGCAGTACTGTGCAATGTCCACATCTATAGGACAGCGGTACTGTGCAATGTCCACATCTAGAGAAGGACAGAGGTACTGTCCAGTGTCCACATCTAGAGAAGGACAGTGGTACTGTGCAATGTCCACATCTAGAGAAGGACAGTGGTACTGTGCAATGTCCACATCTAGAGAAGGACAGTGGTACTGTGCAATGTCCACATGTAGAGGACAGTGGTACTGTGCAGTGTCCACATCTAGAGAAGGACAGTGGTACTGTGCAATGTCCACATCTAGAGAAGGACAGTGGTACTGTCCAGTGTCCACATCTAGAGAAGGACAGTGGTACTGTGCAGTTTCCACAACTAGAGAAGGACAGTGGTACTGTGCAATGTCCACATGTAGAGAAGGACAGTGGCACTGTGCAATGTCCACATCTAGAGAAGGACAGTGGTACTGTGCAATGTCCACATCTAGAGAAGGACAGTGGTACTGTGCAATGTCCACATCTAGAGAAGGACAGTGGTACTGTGCAGTGTCCACAACTAGAGAAAGACAGTGGTACTGTGCAATGTCCACATCTAGGGAAGGACAGTGGTACTGTCCAGTGTCCACATCTAGGGAAGGACAGTGGTACTGTCCAGTGTCCACATCTAGAGAAGGACAGCGGTACTGTGCAATGTCCACATCTAGAGAAGGACAGTGGTACTGTGCAATGTCCACATCTAGAGAAGGACAGTGGTACTGTGCAATGTCCACATCTAGGGAAGGACAGTGGTACTGTGCAGGGTCCACATCTAGAGAAGGAAAGTGGTACTGTGCAGTGTCCACATCTAGAGAAGGAAAGTGGTACTGTGCAGTGTCCACATCTAGAGAAGGGTAGTGGTACTGTGCAGTGTCCATATCTACAGAAGGACAGCGGTACTGTGCAATGTCCACATGTAGAGAAGGACAGCGGTACTGTGCAATGTCCACATGTAGAGAAGGACAGCGGTACTGTGCAATGTCCACATGTAGAGAAGGACAGTGGTACTGTGCAATGTTCACATCTAGAGAAGGACAGTGGAACTGTGTAGTGTCCACATCTAGAGAAGGACAGTGGTACTGTCCAGTGTCCACATCTAGAGAAGGACAGCGGTACTGTGCAATGTCCACATGTAGAGGACAGTGGTACTGTGCAATGTCCACATGTAGAGAAGGACAGTGGTACTGTGCAATGTCCACATCTAGAGAAGGACAGTGGTACTGTGCAATGTCCACATCTAGAGAAGGACAGTGGTACTGTGCAGTGTCCACATCTAGGGAAGGACAGTGGTACTGTGTAGTGTCCACATCTAGAGAAGGACAGTGGTACTGTCCAGTGTCCACATCTAGAGAAGGACAGCGGTACTGTGCAATGTCCACATGTAGAGGACAGTGGTACTGTGCAATGTCCACATGTAGAGGACAGTGGTACTGTGCAATGTCCACATGTAGAGAAGGACAGTGGTACTGTGCAATGTCCACATGTAGAGAAGGACAGTGGTACTGTGCAGTGTCCACATCTAGAGAAGGACAGTGGTACTGTGCAATGTCCACATGTAGAGAAGGACAGTGGTACTGTGCAGTGTCCACATGTAGAGAAGGACAGTGGTACTGTGCAGTGTCCACATGTAGAGAAGGACAGTGGTACTGTGCAGTGTCCACATGTAGAGAAGGACAGTGGTACTGTGCAGTGTCCACATGTAGAGAAGGACAGTGGTACTGTGCAGTGTCCACATCAAGAGGACATTGGTACTGTGCAATGTCCACATCTAGAGGACAGTGGTACTGTGCAATGTCCACATCTAGAGAAGGACAGTGCTACTGTGTAGTGTCCACATCTAGAGAAGGACAGTGGTACTGTGCAATATCCACATCTAGAGAAGGACAGTGGTACTGTGCAGTGTCCACATCTAGAGAAGGACAGTGGTACTGTGCAATGTGCACATCTAGAGAAGGACAGTGGTACTGTGCAATTTGCACATCTAGAGAAGGACAGTGGTACTGTGCAATGTGCACATCTAGAGAAGGACAGTGGTACTGTGCAATGTCCACATCTAGAGAAGGACAGTGGTACTGTGCAATGTCCACATGTAGAGAAGGACAGTGGTACTGTGCAATGTCCACATGTAGAGAAGGACAGTGGTACTGTGCAATGTCCACATGTAGAGAAGGACAGTGGTACTGTGCAATGTCCACATCTAGAGAAGGACAGTGGTACTGTGCAGTGTCCATATCTAGAGAACGACAGTGGTACTTTGCAATGTCCACATCTAAAGAAGGACAATGGTACTGTGCAGTGTCCACATCTAGAGGACAGTGGTACTGTGCAATGTCCACATCTAGAAAAGGACAGTGGTACTGTGCAGTGTCCATATCTAGAGAAGGTCAGTGGTACTTTGCAATGTCCACATCTAGAGAAGGACAGTGGTACTGTGCAGTGTCCACATCTAGAGAAGGACAGTGGTACTGTGCAATGTCCACATCTAGAGAAGGACAGTGGTACTGTGCAGTGTCCATATCTAGAGAAGGACAGTGGTACTTTGCAATGTCCACATCTAGAGAAGGACAGTGGTACTGTGCAGTGTCCACATCTAGAGAAGGACAGTGGTACTGTGTAGTGTCCACATCTAGAGAAGGACAATGGTACTGTGCAGTGTCCACATCTAGAGAAGGACAGTGGTACTGTGCAGTGTCCATATCTAGAGAAGGGCAGTGGTACTTTGCAATGTCCACATCTAGAGAAGGACAGTGGTACTGTCCAGTGTCCACATCTAGAGAAGGACAGTTGTACTTTGCAGTGTGCATATTGTGAGGTAGCGCTGTCATGTAAGTAAGGGGTTCTCGCTTGCAGCGATCGAAAAACACATCCGGCACAGGATTTTCCAACAAATCATAGTCTATGAGGTTTATTCATCCTTCATAAACCTCCAGCAGCAATATACACAGCATTACAGGAGAGCGTCCATTATACAGGCTATTTAGCCCCAGGGTTATCTCACCCACGTCAGGGTTCCCATATGGCTGTTTCTCCAGGCCGCAGAAGTCCACTCACTCCTCAGGGACTCTCAGATACTGGCCGCCATTACACACACAGCCGCTCCACAGGCTGCTGTTAGTGAGGAGATCCTTCTCCTCACGGGACCTTCCAAACTGGACCAATCAGGTCCCAGCATTCACCCCATGTGACCTAACCTGGCCACATTATATGGTCCATAGCCACGCCCACCGGGTCACATGACTATGACCTCACCACAGGTCCTTCACACAGACATATATACTTTACAATAGCATTCATAAACATACATATGTCTCTATCTCAAGGTCACCCACCTTGAGATACATAATGGCTCTTCAACCACTCACACTCTTGGGACATCCACACAGCGCCCCCTCGTGGACACAGTGGTCATTACACCACATACCTCCCCCCTATGTTCAAACTTGTGGGGTTGAACACACAACATCACACCAGGGTCTCGAGACCGGGCACGTATTGCACCTTGCCCCACAGGTCGAGAGAACTGTCTCCATTTGTCATACGGCCTCATCTCTACATTAGGCCTCCCCCGCCCCCAGCGGTCATAATACCGGTCATTGTCTTTGACCCTCCAGTCACGGTCTGTCTGCATCATCAGACACTGTTTAGTCACCACACTGTTACAGTGCCCCTTGTCACCTGATATTTCTCTCATTGACCGTCTCTCTTGGTTGGTGCGGTCATAAGTCTTAGTCGATCCTGCTGTCTGGCACGAGTCTGACTCAGTCAACGTCTCACAGGAACTACAGCCCTTCAACCTCGTACGGTCTGTCGAATTGCCACTCGCTGACATTCTTCGGCCATCTGCCATGTCACTTCTTAGCGGTACCCCTGGGGTCCTTACATCTTGGTATGAAGGCGGCCGCCACCTGGTATTCCGCACTTCTTTATTAATCCGCTGGCGGTCCAGCTTCAACTGTTCAATCTCTTGCAGGTACCCCACTCTATACTCCAAGAGCAATTGAAAGTTCCTCAGGCTTTCCATGGAGCCAACCACCATCATGGGAATCCTTCCCACTTCACCAGACACCTGGTCTTCGTCATCAGGAGGGATCCTCACCCTCACCACACCGGAGACATTCACAAGGTCCTGCATCACCTTCCCGGACCTTCCAATGATTCTCCCAATCAGAGCTTTGGGTACCGGAACCACATCTTTCCTCAAACCCAACCGATCCATAGCCTCTCTTGCTATCTCTAGGCGTCGAGCAGCCTTCATATTACTCCGCCTAACCAATTGTTTGACACGTAGACACTGCAAATGCATCTCTTTCAGGACAGCTACTCGGTTTGATGTGTTTTCCCTAGCTGATACTATCACCAACTGCCGAGTCTCAGGTGCCCAGTGCACCTTACACGCTTTGACCGCCTCTTTGAAAGCCTCATGCACACCTTCCTCAGCACAGGCTTCTTGCATGTCTTCTGGTACATCAATTACAACCTTGAAGGTCGTGGACTTGCTCTCATCCTGGACAGATGGCTCTGGGTTCCCCACGGACACTTCCCTCAAGATATCTGTCATGACCGGATGACTGTCTTGTGCAGCTCTTGGCTCACCATCTTCCTGAGATTTACAGTCTTCAGGACCCTTTTCCAAGATGGGCTTTGGCAGTTCTGCCTTGCTATCAGTCGGGCAAGGCCGCTGTACATCTTCGCCCCTCCACTTCTCCTGCAGAAGACCTTTTACTACTCCACTGAGTTCTTGCAGAACTTTATCTTTCTCCTCTGCCAGGTAGCGACGCTCATCCTCTCTCCTGAGAATCTCCTGTTGATGCTTCTCTTGGGCCTCTCTGAGCACCTCCATATCTTCCAACAGGGTCTTGTTCATGGTTTTACACGCTGACAGGTGACCTCTGAGCTCAGAGACTTCCTTCTCCAGCTCATCCACTCTGTGCTCAGCTGCTTGCCTTAGGACTCTTTCCCGTTCGACATGTTCTGTTACAGTCTCCTTTATCAGCTGTATCTCACGATCCTGCTCTCTTTTGTCCATCACGTGTCTCACTACTACCTCTTTAATTATATCGTTAAAGGGTGCCACTGGGTCAGTCACCCCAGTCGAGTGAACCCTCCAGTTACCGTCCAGCACCAATGTGTCTAGTCCAGTCGTCTCATCTCCCAGCCCACCATCTGTCTTATCACGAGACGTCAGGTCCGTCACTTGGGCAGATGTACTTCTTCCTCTGGTCAGTTCTACCTCTGACCTGTCCATGTCAGGAGCCGTCACTGTCTCAGTGTCCGCTTGCCCCACAGTCGAAGCATCTCCATCATCAGACCAAACGTCATCAAACAAAAGAAAGTCCCGGCCCCTCTCCCAGGCATAGACTAAGTCCCGTGGTATTCCTCTACCTTGGCACTCACCACCTTTGGTCCCCTCAAACACTACTCTGTCTACTGCGTAGTTCACCGTGACCCCGTGTTTACAGCGAACCCTGATGTTTTTCTCGGTCAGAGAGAAAACGAGAGGAGTTCCTGTCAGAGTCACCTGACTCTCTGATTCCAGCCGACCAAAGGCTCCTTCCCGGTGCAGCATCACTGTACACATCTGTGGCCCATCATTACTACCTGGAAAGGATATTCCACATTCTGAAAAAGACCTGCACATACACTGCGGTACTCCAGACATACCTACTGAGTCACCCAGTGCTGTCACTTCTTCACACTTGGCCCCTTTCTGGACCACCACCCCGCTTTGGGTTGCCACCCCAATTTTGGTCACCGCCCCCTTTTGGAACTCCACCCCTTTTTGGGATACCACTCCAATTTGGGTCACCGCCCCCTTTTGGGTTACCACTCCAATTTGGGTCACCGCCCCCTTTTGGGTCACCACTCCATTTTGGGTCACCACTCCATTTTGGGTCACCACTCCATTTTGGGTCACCACTCCATTTTGGGTCACCGCCCCCTTTTGGGTCACCGCCCCCTTTTGGGTCACCGCCCCCTTTTGGGTCACCGCCCCCTTTTGGGATTTCCCCATGTCCGTCCTGCAGAACCTCTTAGGCCACAGTTCACACAGTACAGTTTGTCTTTTAACGATACCACACAAGTCTTTGCTGGCACCACCACAGCTCCTGCTGTCACTGATCACCGGCACCTCCGGCTGCTGTTCACACACATACACAGCGGCTGGTGTCACTGCAGCTCCTGCTGCGCCATCTTCGTGGACCCGCCGATCCACCGGAAGCCGCTTGTCACCTTCGTAACCCCGCCGGGTTACTGGAAGCCGCTTGTCACCCTCAAAGATAAAAAAGCCACAAAAGTGCGCCCATAGGGCCTTACCAGTGCAGGTATAATGGGTATAAGGACATAATACAGGGTACTCACCCTTAATAGTTGTGTAAAGCCACAACTACTGTATCCGCTTAGTCACATGCCATAAAGCTGCAGCAGGATGGTGTAGACAGACAGCGTCTGCTACCAATGCTCCCAGGGCAGATCCCTTAAAGAAAACACCAGGTCCTTGTGCTGCGAGACCTTCGTGACCCCACTGAGCCACAGCAAGCACCTTCAGGTTTTGCAGAGGAAAAGAAAAAAAAAAGAAAAAAAACAGAAACACATGCACAGTCTCTCACATGTCCTGTTCGTGTGCCACTCAGGACGTACCGTCTCCGCCTGAGACCGTCCACCACACAGGGCACACCGGGTGCTATTCAGGGAGCCGACCCTCCTCCCAGGGTCTCCCAACACACCGGCCTCACCAGGTCCAGGGGCTCAGCGGGTGCTATTCAGGACATCCGTCTCGGCCTGAGACTGCCCAACACTTAAGCCTCACCAGGTCCAAGGTCCTACCATGTGCTCCAGGGCTCTTCCCAACACTGACCCTCCAGGACCTTGCTCACTGAACCCTCCAGGAACACAGTCTTTACCACTGACCCAGGTCAGTAAAACACTTTTTTTTTTTTTTTTCTTCCTTCTTTCCCGACCGGCACCTGCTGGCCGCGCAGGTTCTCGGACCTCTCTACCGCAGAGGTATCCTATAAGTCTTTGCCACTGACTCCTGTCAGCACATCACATGGCTTTAAGACCGTCAGCCCTCCTGGCTCAGCGTTGCCCCCAGCAACCGAATCTGCAGTCCTTTTCCGTTGCCCCTAGCAACAAGGCTACAATATTGCCCTTTGCTTTCTCCACCATATGTGAGGTAGCGCTGTCATGTAAGTAAGGGGTTCTCGCTTGCAGCGATCGAAAAACACATCCGGCACAGGATTTTCCAACAAATCATAGTCTATGAGGTTTATTCATCCTTCATAAACCTCCAGCAGCAATATACACAGCATTACAGGAGAGCGTCCATTATACAGGCTATTTAGCCCCAGGGTTATCTCACCCACGTCAGGGTTCCCGTATGGCTGTTTCTCCAGGCCGCAGAAGTCCACTCACTCCTCAGGGACTCTCAGATACTGGCCGCCATTACACACACAGCCGCTCCACAGGCTGCTGTTAGTGAGGAGATCCTTCTCCTCACGGGACCTTCCAAACTGGACCAATCAGGTCCCAGCATTCACCCCATGTGACCTAACCTGGCCACATTATATGGTCCATAGCCACGCCCACCGGGTCACATGACTATGACCTCACCACAGGTCCTTCACACAGACATATATACTTTACAATAGCATTCATAAACATACATATGTCTCTATCTCAAGGTCACCCACCTTGAGATACATAATGGCTCTTCAACCACTCACACTCTTGGGACATCCACACAGCGCCCCCTCGTGGACACAGTGGTCATTACACTACAATATCTAGAGAAGGACAGTGGTACTTTGCAATGTCCACATCTAGAGAAGGACAGTGGTACTGTGCAGTGTCCACATCTAGAGAAGGACAGTGGTATTGTGCAGTGTCCACATCTAGAGAAGGACAGTGGTACTGTGCAGTGTCCACATCTAGAGGACAGTGATTGTTTGTAGTGTCCACATCTAGAGAAGGACAATGGTACTGTCCAGTTTCCACATCTAGAGAAGGACAGTGGTACTGTGCAGTGTCCATATCTAGAGAAGGACAGTGGTACTTTGCAATGTCCACATCTAGAGAAGGACAGTGGTACTGTGCAGGGTCCACATCTAGAGAAGGACAGTGGTACTGTGCAATGTCCACATCTGGAGGACAATGGTACTGTGCAATGTCAACATGTAGAAAAGGACAGTGGTACTGTGCAGTGTCCACATCTAGAGAAGGACAGTGATACTGTGCAATGTCCACATCTAGAGAAGGACAGTGGCACTGTGCAGTTTCCACATCTAGAGGACAGTGGTACTGTGCAGTGTCCACATCTAGAGAAGGACAGTGGTACTGTGCAATGTCCACATCTAGACAAGGACAGTGGTACTGTGCAATGTCCACATCTAGACAAGGACAGCGGTACTGTGCAATGTCCACATCTAGAGAAGGACAGCGGTACTGTGCAATGTCCACATGTAGAGAAGGACAGCGGTACTGTGCAATGTCCACATGTAGAGAAGCACAGTGGTACTGTGCAATGTCCACATGTAGAGAAGGACAGTGGTACTGTGTAGTGTCCACATCTAGAGAAGGACAGTGGTACTGTCCAGTGTCCACATCTAGAGAAGGACAGCGGTACTGTGCAATGTCCACATGTAGAGGACAGTGGTACTGTGCAATGTCCACATGTAGAGAAGGACAGTGGTACTGTGCAATGTCCACATGTAGAGAAGGACAGTGGTACTGTGCAATGTCCACATGTAGAGAAGGACAGTGGTACTGTGCAATGTCCACATGTAGAGAAGGACAGTGGTACTGTGCAATGTCCACATGTAGAGAAGGACAGTGGTACTGTGCAATGTCCACATGTAGAGAAGGACAGTGGTACTGTGCAATGTCCACATGTAGAGAAGGACAGTGGTACTGTGCAATGTCCATATGTAGAGAAGGACAGTGGTACTGTGCAATGTCCACATGTAGAGAAGGACAGTGGTACTGTGCAATGTCCACATGTAGAGAAGGACAGTGGTACTGTCCAGAGTCCACATGTAGAGAAGGACAGTGGTACTGTGCAGTGTCCACATGTAGAGAAGGACAGTGGTACAGTGCAGTGTCCACATGTAGAGAAGGACAGCGGTACTGTGCAGTGTCCACATCTATTGAAGGACAGTGGTACTGTGCAATGTCCACATCTAGAGAAGGACAGTGGTACTGTCCAGTGTCCACATCTAGAGAAGGACAGTGGTACTGTGCAATGTCCACATCTAGAGAAGGACAGTGGTACTGTGCAATGTCCACATCTAGAGAAGGACAGTGGTACTGTGCAATGTCCACATCTAGAGAAGGACAGTGGTACTGTGCAATGTCCACATCTAGAGAAGGACAGTGGTACTGTGCAATGTCCACATCTAGAGAAGGACAGTGGTACTGTGCAATGTCCACATCTAGAGAAGGACAGTGGTACTGTGCAATGTCCACATCTAGAGAAGGACAGTGGTAATGTGCAGTGTCCACATGTAGAGGACAGTGGTACTGTGCAGTGTCCACATCTAGAGAAGGACAGTGGTACTGTGCAATGTCAACATCTAGAGAAGGACAGTGGTACTGTCCAGTGTCCACATCTAGAGAAGGACAGTGGTACTGTGCAGTGTCCACAACTAGAGAAGGACAGTGGTACTGTCCAGTGTCCACATCTAGAGAAGGACAGCGGTACTGTGCAATGTCCACATCTAGAGAAGGACAGTGGTATTGTGCAATGTCCACATCTAGAGAAGGACAGTTGTACTGTGCAATGTCCACATCTAGTGAAGGACAGTGGTACTGTGCAGGGTCCACATCTAGAGAAGGAAAGTGGTACTGTGCAGTGCCCACATCTAGAGAAGGATAGTGGTACTGTCCAGTGTCCACATCTAGAGAAGGACAGCGGTACTGTGCAATGTCCACATGTAGAGAAGGACAGCGGTACTGTGCAATGTCCACATGTAGAGAAGGACAGCGGTACTGTGCAATGTCCACATGTAGTGAAGGACAGCGGTACTGTGCAATGTCCACATGTAGAGAAGCACAGTGGTACTGTGCAATGTCCACATCTAGAGAAGGACAGTGGTACTGTGTAGTGTCCACATCTAGAGAAGGACAGTGGTACTGTCCAGTGTCCACATCTAGAGAAGGACAGCGGTACTGTGCAATGTCCACATGTAGAGAAGGACAGTGGTACTGTGCAATGTCCACATGTAGAGAAGGACAGTGGTACTGTGCAATGTCCACATGTAGAGAAGGACAGTGGTACTGTGCAATGTCCACATGTGGAGAAGGACAGTGGTACTGTGCAATGTCCACATGTAGACAAGGACAGTGGTACTGTGCAGTGTCCACATGTAGAGAAGGACACTGGTACAGTGCAGTGTCCACATGTAGAGAAGGACAGTGGTACTGTGCAATGTCCACATCTGGAGAAGGACAGTGGTACTGTCCAGTGTCCACATCTAGAGAAGGACAGTGGTGCTGTGCAATGTCCACATGTAGAGAAGGACAGTGGTACTGTGCAGTGTCCACATGTAGAGAAGGACAGTGGTACAGTGCAGTATCCACATGTAGAGAAGGACAGTGGTACTGTGCAATGTCCACATCTAGAGAAGGACAGTGGTACTGTCCAGTGTCCACATCTAGAGAAGGACAGTGGTGCTGTGCAATGTCCACATGTAGAGAAGGACAGTGGTACTGTGCAGTGTCCACATCCAGAGAAGGACAGTGGTACTGTGCAATGTCCACATCTAGAGAAGGACAGTGGTACTGTGCAATGTCCACATCTAGAGAAGGACAGTGGTACTGTGCAATGTTCACATGTAGAGAAGGACAGTGGTACTGTCCAGTGTCCACATCTAGAGGACAGTAGTACTGTGCAATGTCGACATGTAGAGGACTGTGGTACTGTGCAACATCGACATGTAGAGAAGGACAGTGGTACTGTGCAATGTCCACATGTAGAGAAGGACAGTGATACTGTGCAGTGTCCACATCCAGAGAAGGACAGTGGTACTGTGCAATGTTCACATCTAGAGAAGGACAGTGGTACTGTGCAATGTCCACATCTAGAGAAGGATAGTGGTAATGTGCAATGTCCACATCTAGAGGACAGTAGTACTGTGCAGTGTCCACATCTAGAGAAGGAAAGTGGTGCTGTGCAGTGTCCACTTCTAGAGAAGGACAGAGGTACTGTGCAATATCCACATCTAGAGAAAGACAGTGGTAATGTGCAATGTCCACATCTAGAGAAGGACAGCGGTACTGTGCAATGTCCACATCTAGAGAAGGACAGCGGTACTGTGCAATGTCCACATCTAGAGAAGGACATCGGTACTGTGCAATGTCCACATCTACAGAAGGACAGTGTTACTGTGCAGGGCCCACATCTAGAGAAGGAAAGTGGTGCTGTGCAGTGTCCACTTCTAGAGAAAGACAGTGGTACTGTGCAATGTTCACATCTAGAGGAGGACAGTGGTACTGTGCAATGTCCACATCTAGAGAAGTACAGTGGTACTGTGCAATGTCCACATCTAGAGAAGGACAGTGGTACAGTGCAGTGTACACATCTAGAGAAGGACAGTGGTACTGTGCAATGTCCACATTTAGAGAAGGACAGTGGTACTGTGCAATGTCCACATCTTGAGAAGGACAGCGGTATTGTGCAATGTCCACATCAAGAGGACAGTGGTACTGTGCAATGTCCACATCTAGAGGACAGTGGTACTGTGCAATGTCCACATCTAGAGAAGGACAGTGGTACTGTGTAGTGTCCACATCTAGAGAAGGACAATGGTACTGTGCAATATCCACATCTAGAGAAGGACAGTGGTACTGTGCAGTGTCCACATTTAGAGAAGGACAGTGGTACTGTGCAATGTGCACATCTAGAGAAGGACAGTGGTACTGTGCATTGTCCACATCTAGAGAAGGACAGTGGTACTGTGCAGTGTCCACATCTAGAGAAGGACAGTGGTACTGCCCAGTGTCCACATCTAGAGAAGGACAATAGTACTGTGCAGTGTCCACAGCTAGAGAAGGACAGTGGTACTGTGCAGTGTCCATATCTAGAGAAGGACAGTGGTACTTTGCAATGTCCACATCTAGAGAAGGACAGTGGTACTGTCCCGTGTCCACATCTAGAGAAGGACAGTGGTACTGTGCAGTGTCCATATCTAGAGAAGGACAGTGGTACTTTGCAATGTCCACATCTAGAGAAGGACAGTGGTACTGTGCAGGGTCCACATCTAGAGAAGGACAGTGGTACTGTGCAATGTCCACATCTGGAGGACAATGGTACTGTGCAATGTCAACATGTAGAGAAGGACAGTGGTACTGTGCAGTGTCCACATCTAGAGAAGGACAGTGATACTGTGCAATGTCCACATCTAGAGAAGGAAATTGGTACTGTGCAATGTCCACATCTAGAGAAGGACAGTGGTACTGTGCAGTTTCCACATCTAGAGGACAGTGGTACTGTGCAGTGTCCACATCTAGAGAAGGACAGTGGTACTGAGCAATGTCTACATCTAGAGAAGGACAGTGGTACTGTGCAATGTCCACATGTAGAGAAGGACAGTGGTACTGTGCAATGTCCACATGTAGAGAAGGACAGTGGTACTGTGCAATGTCCACATCTAGAGAAGGACAGTGGTACTGTGCAATGTCCACATCTAGAGAAGGACAGTGGTACTGTGCAGTGTCCACATCTAGAGAAGGACAGTGGTACTGTGCAGTTTCCACATCTAGAGAAGGACAGTGGTACTGTGCAGTGTCCACATCTAGAGAAGGACAGTGGTACTGTGCAATGTCCACATCTAGAGGACAGTGGTACTGTGCAATGTCCACATCTAGAGAAGGACTGTGGTACTGTGCAATGTCCACATCTAGAGAAGGACAGTGGTACTGTGCAATGTCCACATCTAGAGAAGGACAGCGGTACTGTGCAATGTCCACATCTAGAGAAGGACAGTGGTACTGTGCAATGTCCACATCTAGAGAAGGACAGTGGTACTGTGCAGTGTCCACATCTAGAGAAGGACAGTGGTACTGTGCAATGTCCACATCTAGAGAAGGACAGTGGTACTGTGCAATGTCCACATCTAGAGAAGGACAGTGGTACTGTGCAATGTCCACATCTAGAGAAGAACAGCGGTACTGTGCAATGTCCACATCTAGAGAAGGACAGTGGTACTGTGCAATGTCCACATCTAGAGGACAGTAGTACTGTGCAGTGTCCACATCTAGAGAAGGAAAGTGGTGCTGTGCAGTGTCCACTTCTAGAGAAGGACAGTGGTACTATGCAATATCCACATCTAGAGAAAGACAGTGGTAATGTGCAATGTCCACATCTAGAGAAGGACAGTGGTACTGTGCAATGTCCACATCTAGAGAAGGACAGTGGTACTGTGCAATGTCCACATCTAGAGAAGGACAGTGGTGCTGTGCAGTGTCCACTTCTAGAGAAGGACAGTGGTACTGTGCAATGTTCACATCTAGAGGAGGACAGTGGTATTGTGCAATGTCCACATCTAGAGAAGTACAGTGGTACTGTGCAATGTCCACATCTAGAGAAGGACAGTGGTACAGTGCAGTGTACACATCTAGAGAAGGACAGTGGCACTGTGCAGTGTCCATATCTAGAGAAGGACAGCGGTACTGTGCAATGTCCACATCAAGAGGACAGTGATACTGTGCAATGTCCACATCTAGAGGACAGTGGTACTGTGCAATGTCCACATCTAGAGAAGGACAGTGGTACTGTGTAGTGTCCACATCTAGAGAAGGACAATGGTACTGTGCAATATCCACATCTAGAGAAGGACAGTGGTACTGTGCAGTGTCCACATCTAGAGAAGGACAGTGGTACTGTGCAATGTGCACATCTAGAGAAGGACAGTGGTACTGTGCAATGTGCACATCTAGAGAAGGACAGTGGTACTGTGCATTGTCCACATCTAGAGAAGGACAGTGGTACTGTGCAGTGTCCACATCTAGAGAAGGACAGTGGTACTGCCCAGTGTCCACATCTAGAGAAGGACAGTAGTACTGTGCAGTGTCCACATCTAGAGAAGGACAGTGGTACTGCCCAGTGTCCACATCTAGAGAAGGACAGTAGTACTGTGCAGTGTCCACATCTAGAGAAGGACAGTGGTACTGTGCAATGTCCACATGTAGAAAAGGACAGTGGTACTGTGCAATGTCCACATGTAGAGAAGGACAGTGGTACTGTGCAGTGTCCATATCTAGAGAACGACAGTGGTACTTTGCAATGTCCACATCTAAAGAAGGACAATGGTACTGTGCAGTGTCCACATCTAGAGGACAGTGGTACTGTGCAATGTCCACATCTAGAAAGGGACAGTGGTACTGTGCAGTGTCCACATCTAGAAAAGGACAGTGGTACTGTGCAGTGTCCATATCTAGAGAAGGTCAGTGGTACTTTGCAATGTCCACATCTAAAGAAGGACAATGGTACTGTGCAGTGTCCACATCTAGAAAAGGACAGTGGTACTGTGCAATGTCCACATATAGAGAAGGACAGTGGTACTGTGCAATGTCCACATATAGAGAAGGACAGTGGTACTGTGCAATGTCCACATCTAGAGAAGGACAGTGGTACTGTGCAGTGTCCACATCTAGAGAAGGACAGTGGTACTGTGCAGTATCCACATCTAGAGAAGGACAGTGGTACTGTGCAGTGTCCACATCTAGAGAAGGACAGTGGTACTGTGCAGTGTCCACATCTAGAGAAGGACAGTGGTACTGTGCAGTGTCCACATCTAGAGAAGGACAGTGGTACTGTGCAATGTCCACATCTGGAGAAGGACAGTGGTACTGTGCAGTGTCCACATCTAGAGAAGGACAGTGGTACTGTGCAGTGTCCACTTCTAGAGAAGGACAGTGGTACTGTGCAGTGTCCACATCTAGAGAAGGACAGTGGTACTGTCCATTGTCCACATCAGAGAAGGACAGTGGTACTGTGCAATGTCCACATCTAGAGAAGGACAGTGGTACTGTGCAATGTCCACATCTAGAGAAGGACAGTGGTACTGTGCAATGTCCACATCTAGAGAAGGACAGTGGTATTGTGCAATGTCCACATCTAGAGAAGGAGAGTGGTACTGTGCAGTGTCCACATCTATTGAAGGACAGCGGTACTGTGCAATGTCCACATCTAGAGGACAGTGGTACTGTGCAATGTCCACATCTAGAGAAGGACAGCGGTACTGTGCAATGTCCACATCTAGAGAAGGACAGCGGTACTGTGCAATGTCCACATCTAGAGAGGGACAGCAGTACTGTGCAATGTCCACATGTAGAGAGGGACAGTGGTACTGTGCAATGTCCACATCTAGAGAAGGACAGTGATACTGTGCAATGTCCACATCTAGAGAAGGAAATTGGTACTGTGCAATGTCCACATCTAGAGAAGGACAGTGGCACTGTGCAGTTTCCACATCTAGAGGACAGTGGTACTGTGCATTGTCCACATCTAGAGAAGGACAGTGGTACTGAGCAATGTCTACATCTAGAGAAGGACAGTGGTACTGTGCAGTGTCCACATCTAGAGAAGGACAGTGGTACTGTGCAATGTCCACATATAGAGAAGGACAGTGGTACTGTGCAGTTTCCACATCTAGAGAAGGACAGCGGTACTGTGCAATGTCCACATCTAGAGAAGGACAGCGGTACTGTGCAATGTCCACATCTAGAGGACAGTGGTACTGTGCAATGTCCACATCTAGAGAAGGACAGCGGTACTGTGCAATGTCCACATCTAGAGAAGGACAGCGGTACTGTGCAATGTCCACATCTAGAGAGGGACAGCAGTACTGTGCAATGTCCACATGTAGAGAGGGACAGCGGTACTGTGCAGTGTCCACATCTATTGAAGGACAGCGGTACTATGCAATGTCCACATCTAGAGGACAGTGGTACTGTGCAATGTCCACATCTAGAGAAGGACAGCGGTACTGTGCAATGTCCACAACTAGAGAAGGACAGCGGTACTATGCAATGTCCACATCTAGAGGACAGTGGTACTGTGCAATGTCCACATCTAGAGAAGGACAGCGGTACTGTGCAATGTCCACAACTAGAGAAGGACAGCGGTACTGTGCAATGTCCACATCTAGAGAGGGACAGCAGTACTGTGCAATGTCCACATGTAGAGAGGGACAGTGGTACTGTGCAATGTCCACATCTAGAGAAGGACAGCGGTACTGTGCAGTGTCCACATCTAGAGAAGGACAGTGGTACTGTGCAATGTCCACATCTAGAGAAGGACAGTGGTACTGTGCAGTGTCCACATCTAGAGAAGGACAGCTGTACTGTGAAGTGTGGTTCCATACAGTAGAAGCATTGATTCATCTTTTCGTCCCTCCAGACTTGCTTTAGCCCTGAAGACATCCTGACAATTCATGGGGTGAATGTAGAAGAGGACATCTCCCCACAGAAGTTCCAGGAATTGAGCAGCAGTCTGATCCAGCAGCAGCTTATCGGACTCTGTCCTGATGATCACGAGCACGGGGCCACTGATGGTCAGCTGAGCACCGCTGAAAGTAAGTCTCTACTCTCTTGACTGGCAGCTTAAATAACGCCCTGAAAGTTAGGTGTGGGCACAGCCTTTTTATGCATGAGCGGCGTTTAATACTGAATACCCAGAATTCTATGTAGCCTGTGTGTTCAGGTGAGATTGTTTCTGATGGATTTCATGGACTGGAGGAAGCAGCACAGTTTTAGGGGGATCTACGATGTGGGCGTCCTACTGTCTGTTATTGGGGCAATGTTCAGTCGGTTCCACCTCCTCCCACTGAGTCGTGTATTACACAGAAGAGATGTTGAGGAAAAGTCACACAAGCCACTCTGATTCATCAACTTCACCGCGTCCCCAGTTCCATAATTCTCTCTGCTCCATGTTTCTCTCTGTCAGGGATCCGAATATTTCTCAGAACTTTCCTAATCCCACAAATCCCTGATATCACCGGCCGGGAGGGTCACGAGTCCCACCCGCTGTGATCTCAGGGGCACAGCTCTCTTCTGCCTCCTATCGTCTGGACAATTACACGATTGGCTGATGATCAGCAGAGAAGGCCGCAGCCTGTTCACACCACTAGGCCGACTGTCAGAATATTAGCGCTGGGGGGCCTAGCTCTTGATGTGAGAAGTCGGGTGGCTGTGCTTCTCTGCCACCATTAGCCTCAATTATCCTGCACAGAGCCCGAACCAGCTAATTCCTTTACCAGGATCAGATGTCTGAAGGTCCCGGGAGTCAGGGGCGAGCTTCTGCCAGACTCAGAGAGACAGACATGGGCCGCAAAAGGCAGAAAGATGCCGGAGCCTGCAGCAGCGCCTCAGTCCAAGATGGTGCTGAGAGAGAGGAGGAGGCGGGAAGAAGAAGAAACACAGCCTATGCACAGAGGCTGGAAGTCTCAGCCCGGCTGAACAGGTATGTGAGGGGCATGGAGACAGATGAAGAAGGAAATGGAGGGAGTGAGAAGCACAGAGATGAGGAGGAAGACGATGAGGAGATGCCTGTGCTGAATGCAGAGCTGGAGCAGCAGGAAGAGGGGATGGTGACACTGTGCAGGCAGCTGAAAGTGCAGATGTAGCAGAGCCCACCCCGCGGGATGTATTCCAAGCTGTCTTATACTGCAAGACTGCCTTAACTGCTCTGACAAAGCAGGTGAATTGCCTGAAAGAGGAAATGGGAGGCATAAAAACATCTATGCAGAAAGTTACAGCCAGATTAACTGAGGTGGAGGACAGAGTTGGGGTAATAGAAGATCACTTAACCTCAGTGCAAAAGACACAACAACAGCACACTCAGAGGATCACGGTAGTAGCCAATAAAAATGATGACCTGGAGAACCGGTCACGTAGGAACAATTTGCACATTGTGGGCATCCCTGAGAGAGCTGAGGGTGCTGACCCCACAACCTATATTGAAACCTGGCTGCTGGACAAGTTTGGTGCTGATAACTTGTCGAGAGTGTTTGCGGTGGAGCGTGCCCATCGCGTACCCATGAGACCCCCAGTGCCGGGAGATGGACCTCGCACGATGCTAGCCAGAATCCTGAATTGCAGAGACAGGGACACTATCTTACGAAAGGCTGGAAAGTTGACAGATCTTAACCTGGAGGGCAAACGAATCGAAATATACCCGGATTACTCAGCCGAGGTGCAAAAGTTGTGACTGCGGTATGGCGAAGTGAAGAAACAGCTCCGCTCTTTGCATTTGAAATACTCTACAATTTATCCTGCTAAATTAAGAGTGGAAGCTTTTGGAAAGGTCATTTTTTTCCCGTCACCGGTTGAGGCTGCTTCGTGGTTGGAGCGCAACCGGAGCAAATTGAGAGAAGATAATGGTAATATGACCACATAACCCTGCTAGACTGATCACTGGACAGGGTCGTGGCGCTGCTTTACTCTGCGAAATAGGAGCGCAGAGGAGGGGGAGAACTCCCCACGGGGATCTACGTATTATGGTTAATTGTTTGACTAATGGTTCGGGACTATGCATACTGTTGACAATATGGCGGAGAGGCTGCCAATGATGGAGGACACGACGCATGTTGAAGTGCGGAATACTGAGAAGTTGCTCAGGTTCTTTGAGCTCCCACTCTCACGTTGGGGAGAGAGTGACAACTGCAAAAGGGGAAGGGTGGGGGGAGGGGAAGCGGAGAGGGAGGGGGGAGGTGGGTGGGGCGGATTTGTAGGGAGATGGGGGTTTTCATGCTGTTTGACCGGGTATGATTGGGACCACAATGTAATGATGTTACTTGATGATGATGGATTGTTCTTTCTAATGCACAATGAGTAACCGTACTGTTCGGATGTTAAGTTGGAATGTACGTGGTATATCTGATAAGGTTAAGAGGGCGGCTGTTCTGAATCATATCAAATCCTGTGAACCTATGATCGCGTGCTTGCAGGAGACACATCTCACTAGAGACACTATGCACTGGTTGTCAAGAGCCTGGATGCTAAAGACATATCATTCTACTTATTCCTCGTACTCCAGGGGGGTGTCAGTCCTAATACACAAAAACACACATTATGAAGAGCTGGAAGTGCATGTAGACAGTGAAGGGCAGTATGTATGGATTGCTTGCAGATTGTTCGGACACAAAATGATTTTAGTGGCTTTATATATCCCTCCACCTTACTCTAAAAAGAAACTACAAGCAGTACTGGAACTGACGGGCAGATGGGGGGAGACTCCGTTGTTGATTATGGGAGATGTTAACAACACTATGAATGATTATTGGGATAAAGTACGACCGGCAGGTACGGAAGCTGGACAGGACAGGGTGACTGCCTTTGGCACGTATGTAGGGGAACTTGGGCTGGTAGATCTGTGGAGAGTGCGAAATGAGGGTGAGGACTTTTTCATGTCATTCGGCAACACATGGAACAGTCGAGGATAGACCTGGCTTTGGGGGATACCGCTATGGACGGGATGGTGCGGGAGGTGGAATACCTACAGAGGACTCTCTCGGATCATGGTCCTATGGTGGTCACGCGTCTGGTGAGATCGGCTCAGGGTCAGAGGGGAGGTTGGCGTCTTCACCAGACGTGGCTTAAAGTGGTGGACATGGGTGGCATAACCAAAGAGCTAGAGCACTTCTTCCAAATGAACGAAGGGAGTACTGAGGCCACAACGGTATGGTATGCCATGAAGGCGTTTACGAGGGGACTTTTTATAAGTGAGATTGCGAGGTGTAAGACCAAAACTAAATTGGCAGATCAACAAATAAAGGATGACCTGACAAGAGCGGAGGCAGACATGATTTTGGCGCCAACGAGTGAAGCTCACAATAGACTAAAATTGGCTCAGGAGGCAGTTGATAAACTGCACATGATGCAAGCTGAGAGGAAAAGGGCATTTCAGCAAGCCCAATTCTTTGAAGAAGGAGAGAGAGTAGGTCACTTGTTGGCGGTGATATCTGCGGCACAGAGGGAGTCTTCCAGGGTGTATAAACTGAGAGATCAAACAGGGGCGACTCTGACAGACACAAAGGACATACTGGAGGTCTTCAAGGCATATTACATGGCACTGTACGGGACACAGAGGGTCCTGTGCCTATTCAAGGCGGGCTTGAGGGGAGACTCTAGCTGCCCTAGATGTGGCACAGACCAGGCCGGACTGTTACATATGTTATGGTCGTGTCCGCGGCTGGGGGCATACTGGCTGGTCGTTATCAACAAAATTGAGAGAGCTTATGCATGTACGCTCGACAGGAATCCAGTGCTGTGTGTTTTGGGGGAGGTGGATGGGATACCTGTCTCAGAACATTACAAAGTGGCAATAGCGAGGTTGCTGTATGTGGCACGCAAACTAATAGCACGAAAATGGAAGGATTCGGAACCCCCCACTAGGAGGGAATTTATTGCTCAGACACGTACGGTAATGCATTTAGAGGAAAGCATTTACAGGCGAAGGCATGGTGAAAGCACTTTCGAAAAAATATGGTCCGCCTGGATGGCGGTGATATGATTGCTAAGACTCTCAAGTATACCCGGCATCAGGAGTATTGGGGGAGGGGGGATGGCTTTGATTGTATTACTACAAGATATGTGAATTGTTACATGTATAGTGATATCCACTGTTTATTGTTTAAAATCTTTTGAAACCTAAATAAAAATAACTGGTTTTAAAAAAAAAAAAAAGTATTAGCGCTGAGCGTACGGCAGATACACCTCCGGATTCCAGCCCATGGAATATGTGCACACCCCCCGATATGGTCACCACTAACTCTCAGATGCCCCCAGACTACCCACTGCCATCACTAATCTGTTTCGGTCGATTTGACATCGTTAACGGCAGCTATCACTTAGAGGCGTAGTTTACAGAACAGAAGGAACCGAACTATTACATTTTATATTTAATCCAAAAGGAGGCAGTGTATGAAAAATATACAAAAAATAACAGGGATTATCAGGAGAACTGACTACACCGATCACAGAGACGATTCAGTCTAGCTGCAGGAGCGCGCGTCGCTTGGTCTGTCGATAAAGAGGATCCCTACATACAGGACAGGGAACTCTCTGTGCGAACAGCGATGATAATTGGGATCGGTCTTTTATCAGACCCTGAGTCCCACCCACACACCCCTCTACGATGACCTCACAAGATCCCGGTTGTGGGCCGGACTCAGCCCTTCATAATTTTAACCCCTTTC
Organism: Dendrobates tinctorius; assembly: GCF_039654945.1. Taxonomy (NCBI): domain Eukaryota; kingdom Metazoa; phylum Chordata; class Amphibia; order Anura; family Dendrobatidae; genus Dendrobates; species Dendrobates tinctorius. Next base: position 1,127,323 of record NW_027361902.1, read on the forward strand.
CTACATTAGATGTACTATTCCGTCCATGTGACCTGGGAGCTAAGTCCCAAGGACGGAATAGTACGTCATAGTGATCAGCGGCGCCTCCCGTGAGGAGCGCCGCTGATCGCGGCTATGTGTCAGCTTCTTATCACAGCTGACACCCGGCACTATGTGTCAGGGGTGGTCACGGACCGCCCCCGACACATTAACCCCCAGCACACTGAAAGCCCCCAACACATTAACCCCCGGCACACTGCTTTCAAACACGATTGCAGTGTACCGGGGGCGCAGGGAGGGGGCTCCCTCTGTGCTTCCCTGAGACCCCGCAGCAGCGCGATGTGCAGCGCTGCTGCGGGGGCCTCCTTCCCTCCAGGTCCCCGGAACCAATATGGCGGCGGGGGTCTTCGGGGCCTGCAGGGAGGCGGCCTCCTCACTGCCTGCACAGCGCAGGCACGAGGAAGCCTGTGCAGTGCCTGTGTCAGATCGCTGATCTAGCACGGCGCTGTGTGCTCTGTCCCCACATGAGGCGAATGGAGGTGTAGTTGATTGGGGCTGGGAGAGATTCCTACCTTCCGTTTCCTCAATGCAGAGCGGACAGGACCATTGTTGCTGTTCAGTGTTCGGAGAGATGATACACACGAAGAGTTGTGAAGTCCAGACTTGTTTATTGGAAATCTGGACATACAGCGTATGATTGGTGTGACGAGCGTCAGCTTACGCTGAGTCGTTTTCCTTTTGAATGAGTGGACCCTCTGGGCTGTGGCACCCACCTAGGGCGAGCTGACCTAATGAGAATCCACCCCCTATACAGGGAGAGTCAGGGGCAAGACCAAGGGGTTGAGCTGGACAGCAGCTGGACCAGACGGCCAGTTCAGGGAAACAAGACAAGGCGAGACAAGACGTTATTCAAGGAAACTTCATTAAGGAACACTTCTGGGTACAACAGGTGCAAAACGTGAACACAGAGAGTACATACAGCAAGGTGCGTGCAAGGGCACGCCGAGGTCCAAAGCATGAGGAACACTTCAGGGGATAACAGGTGCAAAACGTGAACACACAAAGTACATAGAGCAAGGTGCGTGCAAGGGCAAGCCGAGGTCCAAAGCATGAGGAACACTTCAGGGGATAACAGGTGCAAAACGTGAACACAGAGAGTACATACAGCAAGGTGCGTGCAAGGTCACGCCGAGGTCCAAAGCATGAGGAACACTTCAGGGGATAACAGGTGCAAAACGTGAACACACAAAGTACATAGAGCAAGGTGCGTGCAAGGTCACGCCGAGGTCCAAAGCATGAGGAACACTTCAGGGGATAACAGGTGCAAAACGTGAACACACAAAGTACATAGAGCAAGGTGCGTGCAAGGTCACGCCGAGGTCCAAAGCATGAGGAACACTTCAGGGGATAACAGGTGCAAAACGTGAACACAGAGAGTACATACAGCAAGGTGCGTGCAAGGGCATGCCGAGGTCCAAAGCATGAGGAACACTTCAGGGGATAACAGGTGCAAAACGTGAACACACAAAGTACATAGAGCAAGGTGCGTGCAAGGGCCCGCCGAGGTCCAAAGCATGAGGAACACTTCAGGGGATAACAGGTGCAAAACGTGAACACACAGAGTACATAGAGCAAGGTGCGTGCAAGGTCACGCCGAGGTCCAAAGCATGAGGAACACTTCAGGGGATAACAGGTGCAAAACGTGAACACACAAAGTACATAGAGCAAGGTGCGTGCAAGGTCACGCCGAGGTCCAAAGCATGAGGAACACTTCAGGGGATAACAGGTGCAAAACGTGAACACACAGAGTACATAGAGCAAGGTGCGTGCAAGGTCACGCCGAGGTCCAAAGCATGAGGAACACTTCAGGGGATAACAGGTGCAAAACGTGAACACACAGAGTACATAGAGCAAGGTGCGTGCAAGGTCACGCCGAGGTCCAAAGCATGAGGAACACTTCAGGGGATAACAGGTGCAAAACGTGAACACAGAGAGTACATAGAGCAAGGTGCGTGCAAGGGCACGCCGAGGTCCAAAGCATGAGGAACACTTCAGGGGATAACAGGTGCAAAACGTGAACACAGAGAGTACATAGAGCAAGGTGCGTGCAAGGTCACGCCGAGGTCCAAAGCATGAGGAACACTTCAGGGGATAACAGGTGCAAAACGTGAACACACAGAGTACATAGAGCAAGGTGCGTGCAAGGGCACGCCGAGGTCCAAAGCATGAGGAACACTTCAGGGGATAACAGGTGCAAAACGTGAACACAGAGAGTACATACAGCAAGGTGCGTGCAAGGGCACGCCGAGGTCCAAAGCATGAGGAACACTTCAGGGGATAACAGGTGCAAAACGTGAACACACAAAGTACATAGAGCAAGGTGCGTGCAAGGTCACGCCGAGGTCCAAAGCATGAGGAACACTTCAGGGGATAACAGGTGCAAAACGTGAACACACAGAGTACATAGAGCAAGGTGCGTGCAAGGTCACGCCGAGGTCCAAAGCATGAGGAACACTTCAGGGGATAACAGGTGCAAAACGTGAACACACAGAGTACATAGAGCAAGGTGCGTGCAAGGGCACGCCGAGGTCCAAAGCATGAGGAACACTTCAGGGGATAACAGGTGCAAAACGTGAACACACAAAGTACATAGAGCAAGGTGCGTGCAAGGTCACGCCGAGGTCCAAAGCATGAGGAACACTTCAGGGGATAACAGGTGCAAAACGTGAACACAGAGAGTACATACAGCAAGGTGCGTGCAAGGTCACGCCGAGGTCCAAAGCATGAGGAACACTTCTGGGTACAACAGGTGCAAAACGTGAACACAGAGAGTACATAAAGCAAGATGCGTGCAAGGGCACGCCGAGGTCCAAAGCATGAGGAACACTTCAGGGTATAACAGGTGCAAAACGTGAACACAGAGAGTACATACAGCAAGGTGCGTGCAAGGTCACGCCGAGGTCCAAAGCATGAGGAACACTTCAGGGTATAACAGGTGCAAAACGTGAACACAGAGAGTACATACAGCAAGGTGCGTGCAAGGTCACGCCGAGGTCCAAAGCATGAGGAACACTTCAGGGTATAACAGGTGCAAAACGTGAACACAGAGAGTACATACAGCAAGGTGCGTGCAAGGTCACGCCGAGGTCCAAAGCATGGTACGTGCAGATGGTAGACAGAGGCACGAGGACATCGGACTCTGGACAGCAGGCAACGATCAACCGGGACATCAGGTTCTGTAGCTCTGAAGGTGATCGGCAGGTTCTGGACATCCGGTAACCAAACCAGGGTTCCATGCAAGGAGACAAGACAAAGTTAGAAATAGGATGCGTGTCAACGAACACGCCCGGGTCAGGCTCACAGGATGGAGGCCTGCACATGCCAAGGGACAGGTACAGGGACGGCGGCCTGCGCGTGCGAAGAGACACGCCAAGGACTAAGATAGGGTACGGTGGAATTGGAATCCGGGGTGCTGGCATCGACCGACAGGGTCCAGGAATCAGACTGCGGAAATCAGCTCCGGACATCAGGCCGCAGTCATCTAGGACCTGAGGCAGCGGTCGGCAGATTACGGAATCCGGCAGGCAAGACAGTGGTTCAGAGCAGAGCAAAGTAAGCAAAAGACTTTGTGCAAGAGTAGCACAAAAAGGCACAGTGCGAAAACCAGCGTGCGTGCAAGGGAGCACGGAAACCACGTCTGGGGCACCGGCAGGCGGTACCGACGGTGGCATAAGCAGGCGGGCACGACTTAGAGGCGGCACAGCTGCGGCTCACACAGCCGGTAACCACTATAGCACTGGACGGCAGGCACGGCTGAGGCACACAGGCGAACACGACTAGAGGCGGTACGGCTGAGGCACAACAGGCAGGCACAGGGCGACCAGGCATGTGCACGGGGGCACGGAGCCACAAGGCAGGGCTAGGCAAAGGTACAGGACAGACGCGTGCGAAACAGCACGGCAAAGCCTAGTACGAAAAGTGCAAGGGCGCACAAAACATCAGAGACAAGGCATAGTGTAAGAGGCAGAGTCCTGCGCATGCAGAGGGCATGCCAGGGGCAAAGTACAAGATGAGGCCTGCGCGTGTGGAGAGACACGCCAGGGACAGAGTCTAGCAGCGGAGCGTAGGCCGAAGCCCAGCGCCGGGCCAAGGGAGAGCCTTGGGACTAGACAGAGTACAGAGCGGAGGCCTGCACGTGTAGAGAGGCACGCCAGGAACAGGGTACAGAACGGAGGCCTGCACGTGTAGAGAGGCACGCCAGGAACAGGGTACAGAACGGAGGCCTGCACGTGTAGAGAGGCACGCCAGGAACAGGGTACAGAACGGAGGCCTGCACGTGTAGAGAGGCACGCCAGGAACAGGGTACAGAACGGAGGCCTGCACGTGTAGAGAGGCACGCCAGGAACAGAGTACAGAGCGGAGGCCTGCACGTGTAGAGAGGCACGCCAGGAACAGGGTACAGAACGGAGGCCTGCACGTGTAGAGAGGCACGCCAGGAACAGGGTACAGAACGGAGGCCTGCACGTGTAGAGAGGCACGCCAGGAACAGGGTACAGAACGGAGGCCTGCACGTGTAGAGAGGCACGCCAGGAACAGGGTACAGAACGGAGGCCTGCACGTGTAGAGAGGCACGCCAGGAACAGGGTACAGAACGGAGGCCTGCACGTGTAGAGAGACACGTCAGGGACAGGGTACAGAACATAGCATAACAAGGAAGCATAGCGAAGACAAAGCACGAAGGACAAAACGAGACAAAGCACAAGACAAGAGACAGAATACGAGCACGGAGCGTGTGCAGAGACGCACGACTGAGCAAAGTGCAAGGGCACAGAATAGAGGGAGCAACCCAGCAGACCAAGCAGCCATGAAGGGAAGCAACACAATACTCAGGACCTGAGCAGAGGAAGGGGCGGCCTGATATTGGGCATAGCACCTCCACTTCCAGGTCAGGACCAGGGAAGAACTTCCAGTTCAGTTCCTCCAGGATCACAGGGAGCAGTCACATGATCAGAATTCCAGACATGCAGGGATGATAGCAGAACCAGTGCTGAAACCTAGGCAGGTCACATGATCAGAATTCCAGACATGACTAGATGATAGCAGAACCAGTGCTGAAACCTAGGCAGGTCACATGATCAGAGTTCCAGACATGCAGAGATGAATGCAGAACCAGTGCTGAAACCTAGGCAGGTCACATGATCAGAATTCCAGACATGCAGAGATGATAGCAGAACCAGTGCTGAAACCTAGGCAGGTCACATGATCAGAATTCCAGACATGACTAGATGATAGCAGAACCAGTGCTGAAACCTAGGCAGGTCACATGATCAGAATTCCAGACATGACTAGATGATAGCAGAACCAGTGCTGAAACCTAGGCAGGTCACATGATCAGAGTTCCAGACATGCAGAGATGAATGCAGAACCAGTGCTGAAACCTAGGCAGGTCACATGATCAGAGTTCCAGACATGCAGAGATGAATGCAGAACCAGTGCTGAAACCTAGGCAGGTCACATGATCAGAATTCCAGACATGCAGAGATGATAGCAGAACCAGTGCTGAAACCTAGGCAGGTCACATGATCAGAATTCCAGACATGACGAGATGAATGCAGAACCAGTGCTGAAACCTAGGCAGGTCACATGATCAGAATTCCAGACATGACTAGATGATAGCAGAACCAGTGCTGAAACCTAGGCAGGTCACATGATCAGAGTTCCAGACATGCAGAGATGATAGCAGAACCAGTGCTGAAACCTAGGCAGGTCACATGATCAGAGTTCCAGACATGCAGAGATGAATGCAGAACCAGTGCTGAAACCTAGGCAGGTCACATGATCAGAGTTCCAGACATGCAGAGATGATAGCAGAACCAGTGCTGAAACCTAGGCAGGTCACATGATCAGAGTTCCAGACATGCAGAGATGATAGCAGAACCAGTGCTGAAACCTAGGCAGGTCACATGATCAGAGTTCTAGACATGCAGAGATGATAGCAGAACCAGCCTCTGCTGGAACATAGGAAGGACACATGATCAGGGGTTCTAGACATGACGAGACGATCACAGAAGGCAGAGCAGAAGCGCAGGCATCCCGCAGCTCAACAGTCATGATAGCAGGATAGCAGACATGAGATGCGCGTGCACACTGCTCCAGGGGTCATGAGGCAAAACGGACATGGCGGACATGACAATTGGTAATGCAGTACTTCTCCAGAAATGCTGGTGTAACGACATGTTTGGTATCGCCGCGTCCGTAACGACCCGCCCTATAAAACTGTCCCATTAGTTAACCCCTTTAGCGAACCCCTTAAAAAATAAAAATAAAAAACGAAGCAAAAAATAATGATTTATTATCATATCGCTGAACAAAAAGTGCAATAATGTGCGATCAAAAAGACGCATATAAATTTCCATGGTACCACTGAAAACGTCATCTTGTCCCGCAAAAAACGAGCCGCCACACAGCGTCATCAGCGAAAAAATAAAGTTATAGCTTGCAGAATAAAGCGATACAAAAATAATTATTTTTTTTATAAAATAGTTTTTATTGCATAAAACCGACAAAACATAAAAAACGACCTAAATGAGGTATCGCTGTAACCGTACTGACCCGAAGAATAAAACCGCTTTATCAATTTTACCGCACGCGGAACGGTGTAAACGCACCACCCAAAAGTAATTCATGAAACGCTGGTTTTTGTTCATTCTGCGTCCCAAAAATCGGAATAAAAAGCGATCAAAAAATGTCACGTGCCCGAAAATGGTACCAATAAAAACGTCAACTCGTCCCGCAAAGAATAAGACCTCACATGACTCGGTGGGTCAAAATACGGAAAAATTATAGCTCACAATATGTGGTGATGCAAAAACTATTTTTACAATAAAAAGCGTCTTTTAGCGTGTGACAGCTGCCAAACATAAAAACCGCCATAAATAGTAAATCAAACCCCCCGTTATCACCCCCTTAGTTAGGGAAAAATAATAAAATTGAAAGAAAATGTATTTATTTCCATTTTCCCATTAGGGTTAGGGTTAGGGCTAGGGTTAGGGCTGAGATTAGGGTTAGGGGTGTGTTGGGGTTCGGGGTGGAGTTAGAATTGGGGGTTTCCACTGTTTGGGCACATCAGGGGCTCTCCAAATGCAACATGGCGCCTGATCTCAATTCCAGCCAATTCTGCGTTGAAAAAGTCAAACGGCGCTCCATCCATTCTGAGCTCTGCCATGCGCCCAAACAGTGGTTTCCCCCCACATATCAGGTATTATCGTACTCAGAACAAATTGCACAATAACGTTTGCAGTTCAATTTCTCCTGTTACCCTTGGGAAAATAAAAAAAATTGAACCTGAAGTAATTTTTTTGTTAAAAAAAATTAAATGTTCATTTTGTTTAAACATTCAAAAAATTCCTGTGAAGCACCTGAAGGGTTAATAATCTTCTTGAATGTGGTTTTGAGCACCTTGAGGGGTGCAGTTTTTAGAATGGTGTCACTTTTGGGTATTTTCTATCATACAGACCCCTCAAAGTGGCTTCAAATGTGAGGTGCTCCGTAAAAATAAAATGGTGTAAAAGTGAGAAATCGCTGGTCAACTTTTATCCCTTAGGCTGTGTGCACATGCTGCGGATTCTGCTGCGGTGCACAGGAGCATTAAAATCAATGGAAAATAAAAACCGCAGTGCAGACAGTGTGGATTTTTCCGTGCGGATTATCTGCGGTATCAAAACCTCAGTATGTCAATTCTTTGTGCGGATTCCGCTGCGGTTTGGCAGCTGCTCCATGGCAGGTGTCAAACCGCAGGGGAAAACCGCAGGCTAAACCACAGAAAAACTGCAGATAACCTACGGTTTTTTACAAATCCACGCGGAAAAATCCGCAGGACAATCCGCAGCGTGTGCACACACCCTTATAACTTCCTAACAAAAAAAATTTGGTTTCAAAATTGTGCTGATGTAAAGTAGACATGGTCTCCCTCTGCTTCAGGTCTCCCTCTGCTCCAGGTCTCCCTCTGCTTCAGGTCTCCCTCTGCTCCAGGTCCCTCTCTTCTTCAGGTCTGTCTGCTCCAAGTCTCCCTCTGCTGCAGCTCCCTCTCTTCTTCAGGTACCTTTCTGATCCAGGTCTCTCTTTGCTTCAGGTCTCCCTCTGCTCTAAGTCTCTCTATGCTTCAGGTCCCTCTCTGTTTCAGGTCTCTTTCTGCTCCAAGTCTGTCTCTGCTTCAGGTCTGTCTGCTCCAGATCTCTCTCTGCTCCAGGTCTCTCTCTCTGCTCCAGGTCTCTCCCTCTATGCTTCAGGTCTCTCTCTGCTTCAGGTCCCTCTCTACTCCAGGTCTCTGTCTACTTCAGGTCTCTCTCTGCTCTAGGTCCCTCTCTGCTTCTGGTCCCTCTCTGCTCCAGGTCTCTGTCTACTTCAGGTCTCTCTCTGCTCTAGGTCCCTCTCTGCTTCAGGTCCCTCTCTGCTCCAGTCAAACAAATAGAGCAGCGCTCTGTAGCGCTATAGCATGCAAACATGAAATCTGAAAATTGAATTCCATTACTGCACTAGAAATATGAAAAATTGAGAATGCTTAGCTGTCTGCTTCAGGTCCTTCTCTGCTCCAGGTCTCTATCTCTCTCTGCTTCAGATCCATCTTTGTTTCAGATCCCTCTCTGCTCCAGGTTTCTCTCTGCTTCAGGTCGCTCTCTGCTCTTGGTCCCTCTCTACTTCAGGTCCCTCTCTGCTGCAGGTCTCCCTCTGCTCTGGGTCTCTCTGTGCTTCAGGTCTCCCTCTGCTCTGGATCTCCCTCTGCTTCAGGTCTCTCTCTGCTCTAGGTCTCTCTACTACAGGTCTCTCTTTGCTTCAGGTCTCCCTCTGCTCTAGGTCTCTCTCTGCTTCAGGTCTCCCTCTGCTTCAGGTCTCTCCCTATGCTTTAGGTTCCTCTCTGATCCAGGTCTCTGTCTGCTTCAGGTCTCTCTCTGCTCTAGGTTCCTCTCTGCTTCGGGTCCCTCTATGCTTCAGGTCCTTCTCTGCTGCAGGTCTCCCTCTGCTCTGGGTCTCTCTGTGCTTCAGGTCTCCCTCTGCTCTGGGTCTCCCTCTGCTTCAGTACAAAAAGGGTGGGGGAACAAGAGGTGCAATAGTGCCCTATCACTAGTGACACTACGATGTGAGTGGTGTAATGCAGTTCCACTCACCTATTCCGGTTGTGTGACCCACAACTGGCTTGAAGACATAACACAGTATCAGCTGCTGCAGGACCTCCACCGACCACTCCAAAGTGGAAAAACTGCCAGAGAATATGGGAAGCAAGATGTGCCACAGTCCGCGCTGCTGAATCCACAAAATCACCTGGGATGCAAGATGTAGTAACAAAGTACTGCTTTATTCCTTCCTACGCGTTTCGGCGCCCTTCCTGGCACCTTCCTATCCCTGAGGAAGGTGCCAGGAAGGGCGCCGAAACGCGTAGGAAGGAATAAAGCAGTACTTTGTTACTACATCTTGCATCCCAGGTGATTTTGTGGATTCAGCAGCGCGGACTGTGGCACATCTTGCTTCCCATATTCTCCCTCTGCTTCAGGTCTCTCTCTGCTCTAGGTCTCTCTGATTCAGGTCTCTCTTTGCTTCAGGTCTCCCTCTGCTCTAGGTCTCTCTCTGCTTCAGGTCCCTTTCTGCTTCAGGTCTCCCCCTGCTTCAGGTCTCCCTCTGCTTCAGGTCTCCCTCTGCTTCAGGTCTCTCCCTATGCTTTAGGTTCCTCTCTGCTTCAGGTCCCTCTCTAATCCAGGTCTGTCTGCTCTAGGTTCCTCTCTGCTTCGGGTCCCTCTATGCTCCAGGTCTCCTTATGGTTGAGGTCTCCCTCTGCTTTCTGTTGTGAGCTCTGGACTCTCCATTTACTATTGTGAGCTACGGACCCTTCTCTTTCTGTTACATTTATGCGACTTTACTGAAATATTACAACTCTGTGTAGGGAACAAACTGCTGGAAAACATATCTTTAAATCCATATTGAAACAACTTTCTGTACAATGAAGCAGAGTGCATCCCTCCTGCAGCCAACAACGCTGAACGGGAAAACCTAACTGCTGACACATTAGTGATGTAAGACTGCAAGTGTCCATCTATCCTGCAGTATATCTCTGTAAAGAGTACATCCTGCAGAATATCTCTCCTCTCAGCCCCTGCATACAGCCCACCCTGCAGTATATCTCTCCTCTCACCTCCCTGTATACAGCCCATGCTGCAGTATATCTCTCCTCTCAGCTCCCTGTATACAGCCCATCCTACAGTACATCTCTCCTCTCACCTCCCTGTATGCAGCCCATCCTGCAGTATATCTCTCCTCTCACCTCCCTGCATGCAGCCCATCCTGCAGTATATCTCTCCTTTCAGCTCCCTGTATACAGCCCATCCTGCAGTATATTTCTCCTCTAACCCCCTTGTAGACAGTGCATCCTGCAGTGCATCTCTCCTCTCACCTCCCTGTATACAGCCCATACTGCAGTATATCTCTCCTCTCAGCTCCCTGTATACAGCCCATCCTACAGTATATCTCTCCTCTCAGCTCCCTGTATACAGCCCATCCTCAAGTATATCTCTCCTCTCACCTCCCTGTATGCAGCCCATCCAGCAGTATATCTCTCCTCTCACCTCCCTGTATGCAGCCCATCCTGCAGTATATCTCTCCTCTCAGCTCCCTGTATACAGCCCATCCTGCAGTATATCTCTCCTCTCAGCTCCCTGTATACAGCCTATCCTGTAGTATATCTCTCCTCACAGCTCTCGGTATCAAGCCTATTTTACAGTATATCTCTCCTCTCACCCCTGTATACAGCCCATACTGCAGTATATCTGTCCTCTCACTTCCATGTATACAGTCCATCCTGCAGTATATCTCTTCTCTCAAGCCCAGTTTACAGCTTATCCTGCAGTATATCTCTCCTCTCACCTCCCTGTGTACAGCTCATCCTGCAGTACATCTCTTCTCTCAAACCCTGTGTACAGCTCATCCTGCAGTATATCTCTTCTCTCAAACCCTTGTATACAACCCATCCTGTAGTATATTTCTCCTCTCACCTCCCTGTATGCAGCCCATACTGCAGTATATCTCTCTCCTCACAGCTCCCAGTATAAAGCCCATTCTGCAGTATATTTCTCCTCTCACCTCCCTGTATACAGCCCATCCTGCAGTATATCTCTCCTCTCAGCTCCCTGTATACAACCCATCCTGCAGTATATCTCTCCTCTCACCTCCCTGTACACAGCCCATTTTGCAGTATATCTCTCCTCTCAGCTCCCTGTATACATCCCATCCTGCAGTATATCTCTCCTCTCACCTCCCTGTATACAGCCCATCATGCAGTATATCTCGCCTCTCTAACCCTGTATGCAGCCCATCCAGCATGTTATCTCTCCTCTCACCTTCCTGTATACAGCCGATCCCGCAGTATATCTCTCTCTCACCTTCCTTTATACAGCCCATCCTGCAGTATATCTCTCCTTTCACCTCCCTGTATACAGCCCATCCTGCAGTATATCTCTCCTCTCACCTTCCTGTATACAGTCCATCCTCCAGTTTATCTTTCCTCTCACCTCTTAGAAATCAGTCCATCCTGCAGTATATCTCTCCTCTCTACCACTCTATACAGCCCATCCTGCAGCATATCGCTCCTCTCTGCTCCCTATATGCAGACCATCCTGCATTATATCTCTCCTCTCAGCCCTATTATACAGCCCATCATTCCTTGGTTTTGGCTCTGCCCCTTCCAGCTCCGTTCCAGACATGTTGCAGAGCAGAGCTGTGCTGGAGCGAGGAAACATAATTTGTATGGAGCTGGGAATAGCCGGCCCGGGGAAGAGACGAGCCTGGAACTGGAGCTGAATCAGCCAGACTCTAATACCGCTGCCAGTGTTGCGAGATCTCTTCATTGACAGAATGCATGGACTGCAGTCATCTGCCGGCGGTGCGGGATCTCTTCAGTCACAGGATGCGCGGTCTACAGTCATCTGCCAGCGGTGCGGGATCTCTTCAATGACAGGACGCCCGGTCTACAGTCATCTGCCGGTGGTGTGAGATCTCTTCAGTGACAGGATGCCCGTGTAACAAGGATGGTCTGGGGTGGTAGTCCTGACTGAGTTCACCCACAAAACACAGTCCACAGACACCTTGGCTCCTTTTACATGAAGCACAGGATGGACACAGCTCCCCCAGGAGTTAACGCTTCTTTCCTGTCACTGCAGTACAGGCAATCAGGATCCAGGGTTGTGGTACTAGCAGGTACGCAGGATGCAGTGACGAGTCGCGAGTCGGTTAGGGTGTTTTTATAATAACGTTTATAGGCCTAGAGGGGACTTTCCTCAATCTCAGCCTGTTCAAACAAAAGGGGTAACAAGGGTTGCCCTTGCAGGGGCTCAATACAATTCACACAAACAGTGGAGAACACGACTACGTCTGGCGAGAGCCAGTCACTATAGGGCTGCGGTATGGCCGACTACGGGTGCTTAACTATATAGTCAACTTAGCCGTCCTGATGTCCCTCGGTGTTCTGGATGGTGGTTCTTCGACCGTTCCGCCGCTCCTGTGGCGCTGGGGCACCTCTGGCCCCGGAGGAGTCCTTGGACGAGCAGGCCGCAGCCCCTGGACGGGGGCAAGCAGCAGCGATGCGGGGTGGCGGGTGACAGGCCACCTTGTGCAGCTAGCCACTGCGACGGGGACTCTGCGGTGAGCAGAGGCTCGGCCCTTGCCGCGGACCGGAGTGAGACAGTGGTGGCCGCCGACGGCACTGGACTTGCCGCGGCCACTGGTGAGAGCAGGGTGGCTGCGGGTGGCAGGGAACAGGCCGCAGCCGAGGGCTGGAGCGGGGAGGCAGCGGCCGCGGGTAGGCCGCAGCCGAGGGCTGAGGTGAGGCGGCAGCGGCCGCGGGCTGAGCTGGGGTGGCGGTGGCCGCGGGCTGGAGCGAGGCGGCAAGTCCCGGATGGTCGTCTTGGTGCCGTCCCTCTGAAGTCCTCAGTGAGCGTCTTCCCTTGGCACTGGTAAGTCGTTCTAGCTTTCAGTCGCTCCCACGGTCTCCTGCTGCCTCTGTCTCAGTCTGCTGACTCATCGTGATGGGCGCTCCCCACCCCTTGGATACTGGCCCCTCCCCCAGCCCATCTGTCTGTCACAACAGTCCGTTCCCGAACTCTGTCCCCCAGGAAGTTTCCCCCGGAACCTAGATGACGGCTCCCTTGGTTCCGGCCCGGACACTCGACGGGGGCCGTTCCTCCCACACTCCCCCGCCCTGTATGCTCACCAGTCCTCGGGCGAGGGTTTCCGTAGACTCGGGTTAGTCTTTTGAGATGACAATCCTTGTCGCCATACGAACTGGTCCTGTTCGTAACGTTCAGGGGGTTTGCCAGCTGTTGACTGCTCGGAGCGTCGAAGCTCGGGTTTAGTGGAGTCTTCTGGGGTGGTGGAGGGTGGTCAAATAGTTGATTCTGGTGGGATTCCTGGGTCTACTGAAGTGCCACTACTTGGGTGACTCGCAGATGCGACTGGGAAGTCCTCTTCGTCATCCAGGTCCCACACCAGGGGCGGGGGGTCAGGGACCTGAGGGGTCGGTTCGAGCCGCGGGGATCAGTAGACGTACAAGGCCGTAACATGTTACGGTGCACAACACGAGTGAGAGGCACGTTGTTTTCTTCAGATTGTATTTCGTACACAGGCCCGTCGGGGCTTATCCGGCGCAACACTCGGTACAGGTTCACCTCCCATCATGGTTCTAACTTGTTTTGGGGATGTTGATCAAGTACGAGTACCCGATCCCCAGTATGAAAGTCAATGGGTGGGGGCAGTGCTCCCCCCGGTGTTCTAGATCCTGGAGCTTTGTGTGGAGGGTGGAGGGTCTGCAGTCGGTGCTGGTGGTTTCGGACCCACGAGGATACTCCGGCCCAAGGTTAGGATTCCTCCGGGTTTAACTCCACTTCCGTAATTCCTTTGCCTTCCCGTCCGAACAGCAATGAGTAGGGGGTGTAACCAGTCACTTGATGCACCCGGTTATTATATACCCACACCAGCTCAGGGACATATTCAGGCCAGTGGATCTTGCGGTCGCTCTCCAGGGTGCGCAGCATTTGGATTAGTGTTCGATTGAATCGCTCGCAGGCTCCGTTTCCCTGCGGGTGGTACGGTGTAATCCGAGATTTATCGATACCGTAGAGATGATGTAGTTCTTCCATGACTCTTCCTAGGAAGCACGCTCCTTGGTCCGAATGTATTCGTTGCGGACAGCCGTACACTTGGATAAAGTTTTTACAAATTGCATAGGCGACCGACTCCGCTGTTTGGTCTCGGGTGGAGGAGACCACGGCGAACTTGGTGAAATGGTCCACCATAATGAGACAGTGTTCATACCCCTGATAGGCAGGACCTATGGTCAGATAGTCCACTGTGAGGAGCTCCAGAGGGGTTGATGTTACAATAGTCTGCATCAGGGCTCGTTGTGCAGGGGGTTTAGTGAGCTCACACGGGCGGCAGGTCCGACAAACTTCTTCTACAGCAGCGTGCAAGCGTGGATGGTACACTATCTGCTGCAACCATTGTATAGTCTTTTGAGCACCAAAATGGGCCCCCTTCTCATGGGCTTCCCGGGCCAGTTGGTTGAGATGGGCTCCGGGCACGATCACCTGCCATATTGTAGCTGACGTTGTTCGTGACACGGCTTTTCGATATAAAAGTCCCTTTTTGATGATTAGCTTTTCCCACTGGCGCAACATATCCTGGGTCAAAGTCTGTCTCTGTAAGCCAGTGGGCAATTTACCGGTGGCCACCCATCGGCGCAGGAGTCCAACTTCTCTATCTTCCTGTTGCTGCTGAATCCATTTGTCACGTGGTTGTTCCAGTATCCCTCCTAGGAGTCCCAGATGAGGCGCTTCTTGCTCGTTGACTGTAAGCGCGGCAGTGGTGAGGGCGAACGGCGTCTCTTCTGCTTCTAATTCGTTGTCTCGATTCCTCCCTGGGGTGCTGTGTCGGATTCTGGAGAGCGCGTCGGCGTGCACGTTTTCAGCTCCCCGTTTGTAGATGATCTTATAGTTGAATTTGGCTATCCGAGCCACCCACTGCTCTAGGGCCCCCAGTTTGGCATTCTCCAAATGGGCTAATGGGTTGTTATCGGTCCGCACCACTACTTCGGAGCCCGCCAGGTACTCTGCGAATCGCTCCATCATTGCCCATGGGTCGCCCTCCCAGGGCTGTGGGGTACTCGGTACCGGGCCGGTGTCAGGGGAATGTGTCACAGCAGCGGTGACCCGGTCCATGGCCCTGGGCGCCCAAGTAATGGAGAATGTAGTTAATGAAATGGAATAGTTTGTGACGCCACCTGTGGTGCTCGGCAAGGGAGGTGTTAAGCCGACGCTGCAGACAGATCCTCTGGGACAGATGGTGTGGTGCAGCAGTGATGGTATAGCCCTCCACAGGCAGGGCTGATGTCCCAGGGCAGTGTAGTTGTAAGGGTTGTGGAAAGGCGCAGGCAGTGTAAAGAATGGTACCCAGATGTAGCGGTGCTGACTGGGTTGGCGCAAGAATGAATGGAGGACACCGGAGCTTGCAGTTCCAAAGCTTTACTCACAGTCCGCGGTACACAAGGGTGCCTGCTTCTGGGCCGTGTCCTCCGGGTCAGAGACTCAGCCAACCTCCAGGCCAGATGGAAAGCTCCTCTCCATCACTCCGCCAACATGTACCTTTCCTGAACGACTCCTCTATTGCGCCTTAAATTGTGAAGATCTCCAATACCGTGGTACTCTGGAGTTCCTCTTGTCAGATGTTCCTAACAATTCTACTCGTATGGCAGACAGCTGTAGCCTCTCTCGGGGACTCCCTTCTCCGGAGTCCTGACTCTCTAATCAGTTGCTGTTGTGCCCCGAGTCTTAGTTGGGAGTAGTGCATTTACAGCCAACTACTCCACCGGTGTCTGTTGCAGAACCATAAGTGTCCATACAACCTGGGGGACCGGGCCCCGGCCTTGCGCTGAGAACCTATAGGCAGGGTTCCTCTTCCAACCCATGTCTCCTCTCTGTTCTCCTACTCCTTCGTTCCGCACTGATCCTTCTCTCTCTTATGGAAGCTTAGGTTACAGTTCTACGCCTTTCTCCTTCTGTTCCTTTCCCGTGCCAGCCGGCTCAGATCACTGAAGCAGCTGCAGCACTCCTTCTTCTCAGACTCGTCCTCAGACTCTCCTGACTGACTGTCCTACAGACTGACCTCCTGTCAGACTGACCTGTAATCCTACACTTTCCCACTCTTTTATATATCTAAACTCCACCCACCGCCCAGCACATCCAGTGTTCCATGCAGGGAACCACCAGAGGTGCTCTGCTACTCTCTAAGGACTAAGCCGCAATGTGGTTGTGGAGAACTACCCTGTTGTGTGTGGGGTGCGAGTGTTGGAGCGTGGAAAGGAGTTCCCACCTTACCTGGATGGTGGGGAACTACACCTTAGGAGAAGGTGCAGTACCTCTGTGGCGACTGAGCTTCAGGGGCGCCACACCCACACTACCGGGAGGAGCTCGAGCTTAAAGGAGCTGTAATTGTCCGGGTTGCGTTCTGAGTCGTGCAGCGACCGGCTACCATAGGTGATCACTTTCTCCCGGCCGTCCTGCACCTGTGACAACACAGCTCCTAGTTCCTGGAGGCTCCCGTCAGTAAGCCAGATGAACGGTTGCGAGAAATCCGCATATGCCAATACCAGGGCGTCCGAGAGGGCAGCTTTGAGATCTTGAAACGCATCTCTTGCGGTTGCTGCCACTGGATCTTCCGTCCATTCGCCCCGGCAAGAGCCCCCTTCAGCTGGTCTTACAGGGCTCGGGCTCGGCGTGCAAAATTCTTCACGAACCGACGGTAGTAGACGGCCAACCCCAAGAAGGCCCGCATGTCTTTCACCGTCTCGGGGGTAGGCCACTCATGGATGGCAGCGACCTTTTCCAGGGATTGTCTGACACCTCAAGACGGTATACCCCAGATATTCGATCTGGGTGCAGAACAGGTGGCATTTCTGGGGCTTTACCTTTAACCTGTACTTCTGCAGCCGGCCGAGCACCTGCCCCAACCGCCGCAGGTGGTCCTCGAACGTGGCGGAATAGATGATAATATCGTCCAGGTATATCAACAAGGCTTCAAAGTTGAGGTCTCCTAGACACCGCACCATCAACCGCTGGAAGGTTCCTGGGGCGTTGGCCAGCCCAAACGGCATCCGATTAAACTCGAACAGTCCTATGGGGAGGATAAATTCCGTCTTGGCTCTGTCTTCCTCCGACATCGGCACCTGCCAGTACACACTGGCCAGGTCTAGAGTTGAAAAGTACGTCGCGTTCCCCAAGACGGATAGAGACTCTTCTATGCGGGGCAGTGGATATGAATCCTTGATGGTGCAGGCGTTCAACTTCCGATAATCCACACAAAAACGCAGAGTGCCATCTTTTTTAAAGTCGTCCTTGTGGCTGGCGAAGACGCTGTAAAATTGTCCAAGAAGTGCCTCTACCTGGAGAAGCTGGGCTGGCGCTAGGCCAGAAAGTTCGGCCCGCATTATCTCCAGGATGGCTCGACCTTTCTCTTGGGCCGAGGATGCGGCAGTCTGTTGGGTTCATACCGTTACTGCCCAGGGATCTTCGGGCTGCACCTTAAACTGTACCGCGGGGTTCGGCAGCATCTCCTCCAATGGCCTTACTAGTTTGGCCATTTCGGCCAGGGGCTTCAGGGTGATATCTTGGTCTTCCAGGTTGACACAACGCACCAGGACAGTCCCTTCCCACACCATGGCCAGAGAGCGGGCCACCAGGAGTAACATGGTTCCACCTGCACCTCCACGCCCTCCAGTGGCATCGGGGCGCGGATCGGCAGAGCCACCACTGTCTGCCCTGGAGGACAGCACGAATGGGGGGCCGCCGGCGCAATGACCTTGCCCAGCGCCTCACCCTCCTGACACTCCTGGAGCACTCGCGCCTCCCGCACCAACCGCTGGAAGACCTGCCCTTGGGCCGTGCGAGAACCCCACTGACTTAGGGTCTCCTGCGTGGGATCGTTGAGGAGTAGATTGTCGAACTCCCGCAGTATGTTCATGCCCAAGATGATCGGATGATGGTCGTTAGTCTCTCCTTGGGTTAGGACCACTCCCCGGCGGCCGAGGGATTTACCACACAATGTCATCTGAAGCCACACCACTCTGGCGACAGGTACCGGCAGTTGGTTTGTGGCCACTAGTCGCATCATGGGCCCCCACTGGGGCCGTGCCGCTTCCGGGAAATGCTGCCTGAAGTAAGCTGCCGGCATGGTCATTACTTGCGACCCCGTATCCACTAGGCACCGTACAGCACGACCCTTGACTTCGGCCCATACTATTGGGCACTTAGCGACCAGTTCTTCGGGACTTCCACCACCCCTTGTTGTGGCTTCCGGCTCCGAGCGGCGTCCCCCATGCCCGGAGCCCTCTAGTTTAATGTCCGCCGGAGTGGATATCTCCCACACCGCGGACACTCCCGTGCGAAGTGGCCCAGTTCTCCACACTCATAACACCGGGGCGGTGAGGCTCGGCCACCCCGGGTATTGCGAGGCCCCCAGGGCCCGGGATTGTAGCCAGGCCGGCCGGGCGCGGACTCCGTTCTCTTCTTCACTTCAGCCAGCTCGCCCCAGATACTCTTCAGTTCTTGTCTCATTTCCTCAATCTATTGAGGTTCTTCGACATGCACCGGGCCTTCCCCACGGGAGCCATCATCCCCTGCTCTTGCTCTCATACCCGGGCCTGACTCCCCACCTTGGAGAAGGCTATACGTGGGTTCACTCGGACCTGTACCCGCAATGCCAGCTTGATTAGCGTGTCCTAGAGTCCAGACACTAGCAAGTCGCGCAGGGAAATGTCGATGGGCCCTACCCCTATTCCGTCCTTTCTTCTCTATGGCAGTGTATAGCTCCTAGAGGGAGTTCATATACTGGGTGATGGTCTTCCCCTGCATCCGACTGAACAACCGGGTTCTCAACTCCCCCACGTCTGTTGGATCCCCGTGGGTCTCCTCCAGGATCTGCAAGACCCTGGCGAAGGTGTTGCGGTGTCCCTCGGGTCTCAACATCACTTCCGGGCTTCCCCATCTAGCGCCATAAGGGCCACCTCAGCCTCTAAATCAGGGGTCATGGGGTGCATGCGGAAAAGGCCCCGCATACGCTCTGTCCAGCTCCACAACAGCGTATCTGAGCCAGAAAACCAGGGCAAGTTACTTAGCATAGCCCCCAGGGAGATGCTGGAGCGGGGGCCCCCCATCATCATCAGCACCCTTGGCCCCACTCTGATCAGGCGCACCACCGTCTGCGCTCGGAGAATGCATCCTGCCGACTACGCCAAGTGTGGTACTTGCAGGTACGCAGGATGCAGTGACGAGTCGCAAGTCGGTTTGGGTGTTTTTATAATAACGTTTATAGGCCTAGAGGGGACTTTCCTCAATCTCAGCCTGTTCAAACAAAAGGGGTAACAAGGGTTGCCCTCACAGGGGCTCAATACAATTCACACAAACAGTGGAGAACACGACTACGTCCGGCGAGAGACGGACACTATAGGGCCGCGGTATGGCCGACTACGGGTCCTTAACTATATAGTCAACTTAGCCGTCCTGACGTCCCTCGGCGTTCTGGATGGTGGTTCTTCGGCGCAGCAGCCGCTGGGCCCAGCTGCTGAAGAGTTGGCGTAGTCTTTGAGTTTTCTGCCGCTCCTGTGGCGCTGGGGTACCTCCGGCCCCGGAGGAGTCCTTGGACGAGCAGGCCGCAGCCCCTGGACGGGGGCAAGCAGCAGCAAAGCGGGGTGGCGGGTGACAGGCCACCTGTGCAGCTAGCCTCTGCGACGGGGACTCCCCGGTGAGCAGAGGCTCGGCCCTTGCCGCGGACCGGAGCGAGACAGTGGTGGCCGCCGACGGCACTGGACTTGCCGTGGCCACTGGTGAGAGCAGGGCGGGTGGCGGGGAAGAGGCCGCAGCCGCGGGCTGGAGCGAGGCGGCAGTGGCCGTGGGCAGGCCGCAGCCGCGGGCTGAGGTGAGGAGGCAGCGGCCGCGGGCTGAGCTGGGGCAGCGGTGGCCGCGGGCTGGAGCGAGGCGGCAAGTGAACATCTTCCCTGGCACTGGTAAGTTGCTCTAGCTTTCAGTCGCTCCCACGGTCTCCTGCTGCCTCTGTCCTGGTCTGCTGACTCATTGTGACAGGCGCTCCCCACCCCTTTTATACTGGCTCCTCCCCCAGCCCATCTGTCTGTCACAACGGTCCGTCCCCAAACTCTGTCCCCGGGAAGTTTCCCCCGGAACCTAGATGACGGCTCCCTTGGTTCCGGCCCGGACACTCGACGGGGGCCGTTCCTCCCACAGGAAACAATCACTGACCTCAGGGAGACCAGTCAAAGAAAACACTGTGGCAGCCGGCAAAGGCGCTCAATCAGTGAAATCCTAGGTGCAATGCTCCCTGGGAAATACAAATATGCAAATAAAGTCAGTGGAGCCTCATTTAAGAGTCTCAAACACGGGAGTAGCCAGATCTTCCTCCAGGGATGTTGGTCTACTAGGCATTGCTCCCACCTAGCCAGAATCCTACTCCACACTGATGAGGGGCAACACCCCAAAACAGCTGTCTGTGGATGGATACCTGGCCTTGGTATTTCCCTTGTCATATCTGTAAACTCGTAAAGAGCTGGATATTGACTTAAAGGGCCACTTAATATGGTGGTAATGGTGGTTTCCGAAAGGAGCCACTCCTTGGCTGGGTCCTTCCCTGGAGGAAGATCTGGCTAGTCCTGTGTTTGAGACTCTTAAATGAGGCTCCACGGACTTTATTTGCATATTTGTGTTCCTCCCACAGGGTCACAGTTGAAATTCAACAGGGAAAACTTTTATTTTTGTAAGATAAACGAGGTAGAAAATGTAGTTGAAGAAACTAGGGTAGAAACGTCCTGCTCTTCCCCTATTCTTATTCACTGCCGTCTCAGCGTCAGCCACAATTCACAAGCAAAGGAAGTGAAAATTCACTCGCCGGAATGTGGACGCTTAGAGTCCCTTCGGCGGGGCACTCGCACAGTTCTTGTGCCCACCTCACTACCCATGAGTCCAGGGCAGCAGATTCTGTCCCCTCCTGGGGTCTGGCAATGTCCCGGTTGTTGCTGAGCATCTCCCTTCTTCACGAAACGCTCCCTGCCGCCTTTTCTACTGCTGGCCCAGCCCACATCTGAACTCTTAACTGTCCCTAACCTAGTTCAATACAGAGGCAATTAAAGGGGAACTCTCCACAATACACAATATGGACATAAAGCAGTGCAATACAACAGTAGTGCATAGTAACATATTTACATAAAGTCCACGGGGGCCACACGGGAAGGAGAGAGGGAGCACTGAGGTCCTCCGTCACCTTCATACACCCAGACTGCAGTCATCTGCCAGCGGTGCGGGTTCTCTTCAGTCACAGGACGCCCGCTCTGCAGCCATCTGCCGGCGGTGCGGGATCTCTTCTGTCACAGGACGCCCGCTCTGCAGCCATCTGCCGGCGGTGCGGGATCTCTTCAGTCACAGGACGCCCGCTCTTCAGCCATCTGCCGGCGGTGCGGGATCTCTTCAGTCACAGGACGCCCAGTCTGCAGCCATCTGCCGGCGGTGCGGGATCTCTTCAGTCACAGGACGCCCGCTCTGCAGCCATCTGCCGGCGGTGCGGGATCTCTTCAGTCACAGGACGCCCGCTCTTCAGCCATCTGCCGGCAGTGCGGGATCTCTTCAGTCACAGGACGCCCGGTCTGCAGCCATCTGCCAGCAGTGTGGGATCTCTTCAGTCACAGGACGCCCGGTCTGCAGCCATCTACTGATGGTGCGGGATCTCTTCAGTCACAGGACGCCCGGTCTGCAGCCATCTTCCGGCGGTGCGGGATCTCTTCAGTCACAGGATGCCCGGTCTGCAGGCATCTGCCGGCGGTGCGGGATCTCTTCAGTCACAGGATGCCCGGTCTGCAGCCATCTGCCAGCGGTGCGGGATCTCTTCAGTCACAGGATGCCCAGTCTGCAGCCATCTACTGACGGTGCGGGATCTCTTCAGTCACAGGATGCCCGGTCTGCAGCCATCTACTGACGGTGCGGGATCTCTTCAGTCACAGGACACCCGGTCTGCAGCCATCTGCCGGTGGTGCGGGATCTCTTCAGTCACAGGACTCCCTGTCTGCAGCCATCTACCAGCGGTGCGGGATCTCTTCAGTCACAGGATGCCCGGTCTGCAGCCATCTGCCGGCGGTGCGGGATCTCTTCAGTCACAGAACGCCCAGTCTGCAGCCATCTGCCAGCAGTGCTGGATCTCTTCAGTCACAGGACGCCCAGTCTGCAGCCATCTACCAGCGGTGCGGGATCTCTTCAGTCACAGGATGCCCGGTCTGCAGCCATCTGCCAGCGGTGCGGGATCTCTTCAGTCACAGATCGCCCAGTCTGCAGCCATCTGCCAGCAGTGCGGGATCTCTTCAGTCACAGGACGCCCAGTCTGCAGCCATCTACCAGCGGTGCGGGATCTCTTCAGTCACAGGATGCCCGGTCTGCAGCCATCTGCCAGCGGTGCGGGATCTCTTCAGTCACAGGACGCCCGCTCTTCAGCCATCTGCCGGCGGTGCGGGATCTCTTCAGTCACAGGACGCCCGGTCTGCAGCCATCTGCCAGCAGTGTGGGATCTCTTCAGTCACAGGACGCCCGGTCTGCAGCCATCTACTGATGGTGCGGGATCTCTTCAGTCACAGGACGCCCGGTCTGCAGCCATCTTCCGGCGGTGCGGGATCTCTTCAGTCACAGGATGCCCGTTCTGCAGGCATCTGCCGGCGGTGCGGGATCTCTTCAGTCACAGGATGCCCGGTCTGCAGCCATCTGCCAGCGGTGCGGGATCTCTTCAGTCACAGGATGCCCGGTCTGCAGCCATCTACTGACGGTGCGGGATCTCTTCAGTCACAGGATGCCCGGTCTGCAGCCATCTACTGACGGTGCGGGATCTCTTCAGTCACAGGACACCCGGTCTGCAGCCATCTGCCGGTGGTGCGGGATCTCTTCAGTCACAGGACTCCCTGTCTGCAGCCATCTACCAGCGGTGCGGGATCTCTTCAGTCACAGGATGCCCGGTCTGCAGCCATCTGCCGGCGGTGCGGGATCTCTTCAGTCACAGAACGCCCAGTCTGCAGCCATCTGCCAGCAGTGCTGGATCTCTTCAGTCACAGGACGCCCAGTCTGCAGCCATCTACCAGCGGTGCGGGATCTCTTCAGTCACAGGATGCCCGGTCTGCAGCCATCTGCCAGCGGTGCGGGATCTCTTCAGTCACAGATCGCCCAGTCTGCAGCCATCTGCCAGCAGTGCGGGATCTCTTCAGTCACAGGACGCCCAGTCTGCAGCCATCTACCAGCGGTGCGGGATCTCTTCAGTCACAGGATGCCCGGTCTGCAGCCATCTGCCAGCGGTGCGGGATCTCTTCAGTCACAGATCGCCCAGTCTGCAGCCATCTGCCAGCAGTGCGGGATCTCTTCAGTCACAGGATGCCCGGTCTGCAGCCATCTGCCAGCGGTGCGGGATCTCTTCAGTCACAGATCGCCCGGTCTGCAGCCATCTGCCAGCGGTGCGGGATCTCTTCAGTCACAGATCGCCCAGTCTGCAGCCATCTGCCAGCAGTGCGGGATCTCTTCAGTCACAGGATGCCCGGTCTGCAGCCATCTGCCAGCGGTGCGGGATCTCTTCAGTCACAGATCGCCCAGTCTGCAGCCATCTGCCAGCGGTGCGGGATCTCTTCAGTCACAGGACTCCCTGTCTGCAGCCATCTACCAGCGGTGCGGGATCTCTTCAGTCACAGGATGCCCGGTCTGCAGCCATCTGCCAGCGGTGCGGGATCTCTTCAGTCACAGATCGCCCAGTCTGCAGCCATCTGCCAGCAGTGCGGGATCTCTTCAGTCACAGGACGCCCAGTCTGCAGCCATCTACTGACGGTGCGGGATCTCTTCAGTCACAGGATGCCCGGTCTGCAGCCATCTACTGACGGTGCGGGATCTCTTCAGTCACAGGACGCCCGGTCTGCAGCCATCTGCCGGCGGTGCGTGATCTCTTCAGTCACAGGACTCCCTGTCTGCAACCATCTGCCAGCGGTGCGGGATCTCTTGTACTGAGCTTTTATCACAGCTGGAAATCTGCGCTGCGTGGTTCTCATGTTGTCTGAATGCTGACCTGTTGCCCTCTGTACTCCACAGAATACATCTATGCCAGTATCGCCACGCTGATCGTCTGCCTGTGTGCGCTGTTCGGCATCGTGGTCCTGCTGTGCTCAGCATGCACGGCGGCCTACCAGTACATCATCCAGTTCTTTGTCAGTCTGGCAGTCGGATCACTCACCGGGGACGCGATACTGCACCTGATCCCGCAGGTAAGAGACCATTATTACTGGACTGTAGCGCCCTCTGCTGGCTGTACTAATGCACTGCACTGATTATACTGACCCCTGCTGGCTGTACTGATACACTGCACTGATTATACCGTCCTGTTGTGAATTCTCTTACTTCTGAGTCGGGGCTCCCTCTGGTGGTTACTGTGGGTAGTGGAGCTGGCCGGATTGACAGAGGTCTGCCACCTGATGATGATGATTGGAAATCTGGGGTTACTGACTGGAGTATTAAAGTGAGCAGGCTTCCTTCAGTGGCTGCTGGTGATTAGTTTCTCCCTGTGCATTCTGTGATCTGCTGTCTCCTGCCTGATCCTGCATTTTTCAGTTAAGTTGTTCATTTGCTAATCCTTTGCATCTGATCTGGTTTTGCCTCTTTCTGCTTTGCTGTGAGGGTTCAGCGTGCTCCCTGCAGGGGCAGTGCTGGACCCCGCTCCATATGTTACAGCTTGTGACAGTTTGTTCAGTCCCTTGTTATGTTGGTCTCTTTTGCTTTGCTGCCAGTTTCACCAGAATGCTGATATAGTGGGGGCGAGGTCGTGAGACTTGTTGGATTTTTTAAGGTTTTTGCGTGATTGCAGACAGTGTCTTTCCTTTCCTGTCCTGTCAGTGTGGGCCCCATCATTTGCTCAGTCTATTTTCTGCCTGTGTTTGTGTCTCATCTTGTCTCATCGACAATTTTTGTTTGGGGACTTTCTATTCCTTTGGGGTCTGCTCCGGGGCTTTAGGCCTAGTTAGTTCTCCGGCTGTGTCGAGGCATCTAGGGCATTGTAGGTACGCTCCACGGCTACTGTTAGTTGTGTTGTTAGGATTAGGGGTCTGCAATCCGCTAAGATACCAAACTTTCTGGTTTCCTGGTGGCCTAGGCTAGTCCTGCCATCCTCCTCAGTGACCTGTTCATAACACCGCCCCCCTGCTAGCTGTACTGATACACTGCACTGATTATACCGCCCCCTGCTGGCTGTACTTATATGTGGCGCCCCTGAGGCTCAGTCGCCACAGAGGTACTGCACCTCCTCCTGAGGTGTGGTGCCCCACCATCCAGGTAAGTTGGAGGCTCCTGACCACGCTCCAACACTCTCACCCCACACAACAGAGTAGTTCAGCAAAGTCACATTGCGGCTCCTTGCTTAGAGAGTAGTAGAGCACCTTTTGTGGTTCCCTGCTCTGAACACGAAACGTGCTGGGAGATGGGTGGAGTTTAGAATACATAAAAGAGTGGGAAGGTTCAGAATTTCAGTCAGTTCGAGGTCAGTCTGGGAGAGGAAGCCACTCAGAGAGGAGTGAGGGAAGAAGATCCCTGAGAGAGGGATGGAGGAAGGAGGTGCTGCAGCAGATCTCAGTGACCCGGGTCTGCTGGAACGGGAAAGGAAAGAAGGAGAAAGACATTGAACTGAAACCTGATCTTCCATAAGAGAGAGAGATTAGAATGGAACGAAGGAGTAAAAGGCAACAGAGAGGACGTGGGTTAGAGGAAGAACCCTGCCTAGAAGTTCTAAGCGCAAGGTTGGGGCCCGGTCCCAGAGGTTGTATGGACAATAATGGTCCTACAGCAGACACCGGTGGAGTAGTGGGCTGTAAATGCACTACTCCCATCTAAGACTTGGGGGCACAACAGCAACTTGGATATTTGGACTCAGGAGTAGGGAGTTCCCGAAGCAGGCTACAGCTGTCTGCTGTACAAGTAGAGTTCTTGGGAACATCTGTCAGGAGGCACTCCAGTGTAACTCAGTACTGGGAGTACTTCACCCTTAAAGGTGCTATAGAGGAGACGTTCAGAAAGGCACATGTTGGCGGAGCGTTGGAAGGAAGCATTCCATCTTGCCTGGAGGTTGACTGAGTCCCTGACCCGGAGGACACGGCACGGAGGCAGGCACCTGTGTGTACTACAGACTGTGAGTAAAGCTTTGGAACTGCAAGCCCTGGTGTCCTCCATTCATTCTTGCGCCAACGCATCCAGCCTCGCTACATCTGGGTACCAGCTTCTACACCGCTTGTGCCTCTCCTCTTCCCCCACATCTACACTGCCCTGGGGCTACAGCTCCACCTGTTGGGAGCTTCACCATCTTGGCTGCAACACACCACCAGCCCCAGAGGATCTGCATTCAGTGTCGGCCTAACATCTCACTTGCCGAACACCACAGGTGGCGTCACGAACTATTCATTCAAACCCTTACATTCCCCCAGTACTTGGGCGCCCAGGGCCACGGACCGGGTCCCCGCTGCTGTGACACATCCCGCTGATACCGGCCCGGTACCGAGTACCCCACGGCCCTGGGAGGGCGACCCATATACTTTGCACAGTGAGGCTGAGGGGATCTTTATTCTTTTACTCATCCTGTTCTTGACAGTGTCCATGTTCTGCTTTCTCAACAGTTCTTGGGCCTCCACTCACACAGCGAAACAGATGGCCACGCTCACAGTCAGGAAGAAGATCGCACTCATATATGGAAACTTCTGGCTGTTTTGGGTGGTCTTTATGCTTTCTTCCTCCTGGAGAAGATCTTTGGGCTACTGATAAAACATGAGGTGAATAAAAAGATTGTAAATTGGGAACATAATGGTGGGAGCAATCTCTGACCTGCAGAAGGTCCTCAGGGTTCAGACACAGTATGGACAACCACTCATGTATCATGTTATTACAATAAACCATGGCACAAGTAGAAGAAACTGGAGACATTCAATGGAATTCGACATTCTATGGACTGGAGACCTGCACTAACAAAGATAACTTCACTCTACTGGATTCCTTCATTAGACAATTGACCTGGACTGTAGACCTTCACTGGACAGCAGACCTTCACTTGCATAATTGACCTTGACTGGACAGGAGGTCTTCACTCAACAGTTGACCTTTACGAGATAAGAGATCCCTGCTGAACAGCAGACCATCAATGGACAGAGGACCTTTGCTGGTCTGAAGACTTTAAATGTACTGTAGACCTTCTCTAGACAGGGGACCTTCATTGTACTGGAGAACTTTTCTAAATGTGAGACCTTTAGTGGAATGGATACTTTAACTAGACTGGAAACTTTCTCTTGACTGTAGACATTTGCAGTCATGGAGACCTTTTATTCATTTGAAGTCCTTCCCTGGACTACAGGTGTGTGTTGTAGCAGGAACAGCACAGTAGACACGACAAGCCAGACAAGGAGATACTTGGCAGTTTAAAGCCAATATTGACAGCCCGGGCAACAGCAGTATGTACACATGTAACTGGCTGGTGTACTCAGGTGGCATGTGTACACGTGTAACTGGCTGGTGTACTCAGGTGGCATGTGTACACGTGTAACTGGCTAGTGTACTCAGGTGAAATGTGTACACGTGTAACTGGCTGGTGTACTCAGGTGAAATGTGTACACGTGTAACTGGCTGGTGTAGTCAGGTGAAATGTGTACAAGTGTAACTGGCTGGTGTAGTCAGGTGAAATGTGTACAAGTGTAACTGGCTGGTGTACTCAGGTGAAATGTGTACACGTGTAACTGGCTGGTGTACTCAGGTGAAATGTGTACATCTGTAACTGGCTGGTGTACTCAGGTGAAATGTGTACACGTGTAACTGGCTGGTGTACTCAGGTGAAATGTGTACACGTGTAACTGGCTGGTGTACTCAGGTGAAATGTGTACACGTGTAACTGGCTGGTGTACTCAGGTGAAATGTGTACAAGTGTAACTGGCTGGTGTACTCAGGTGAAATGTGTACACGTGTAACTGGCTGGTGTACTCAGGTGAAATGTGTACAAGTGTAACTGGCTGGTGTACTCAGGTGAAATGTGTACAAGTGTAACTGGCTGGTGTACTCAGGTGAAATGTGTACAAGTGTAACTGGCTGGTGTACTCAGGTGAAATGTGTACACGTGTAACTGGCTGGTGTACTCAGGGGGCATGTGTACATCTGTAACTGGCTGGTGTACTCAGGTGAAATGTGTACACGTGTAACTGGCTGGTGTACTCAGGTGAAATGTGTACACATGTAACTGGCTGGTGTACTCAGGTGGCATGTGTACACGTGTAACTGGCTGGTGTACTCAGGTGGCATGTGTACACGTGTAACTGGCTAGTGTACTCAGGTGAAATGTGTACACGTGTAACTGGCTGGTGTACTCAGGTGAAATGTGTACACGTGTAACTGGCTGGTGTAGTCAGGTGAAATGTGTACAAGTGTAACTGGCTGGTGTAGTCAGGTGAAATGTGTACAAGTGTAACTGGCTGGTGTACTCAGGTGAAATGTGTACACGTGTAACTGGCTGGTGTACTCAGGTGAAATGTGTACATCTGTAACTGGCTGGTGTACTCAGGTGAAATGTGTACACGTGTAACTGGCTGGTGTACTCAGGTGAAATGTGTACACGTGTAACTGGCTGGTGTACTCAGGTGAAATGTGTACACGTGTAACTGGCTGGTGTACTCAGGTGAAATGTGTACAAGTGTAACTGGCTGGTGTACTCAGGTGAAATGTGTACACGTGTAACTGGCTGGTGTACTCAGGTGAAATGTGTACAAGTGTAACTGGCTGGTGTACTCAGGTGAAATGTGTACAAGTGTAACTGGCTGGTGTACTCAGGTGAAATGTGTACAAGTGTAACTGGCTGGTGTACTCAGGTGAAATGTGTACACGTGTAACTGGCTGGTGTACTCAGGTGGCATGTGTACATCTGTAACTGGCTGGTGTACTCAGGTGAAATGTGTACACGTGTAACTGGCTGGTGTACTCAGGTGAAATGTGTACACATGTAACTGGCTGGTGTACTCAGGTGGCATGTGTACACGTGTAACTGGCTGGTGTACTCAGGTGGCATGTGTACACGTGTAACTGGCTAGTGTACTCAGGTGAAATGTGTACACGTGTAACTGGCTGGTGTACTCAGGTGAAATGTGTACACGTGTAACTGGCTGGTGTAGTCAGGTGAAATGTGTACAAGTGTAACTGGCTGGTGTAGTCAGGTGAAATGTGTACAAGTGTAACTGGCTGGTGTACTCAGGTGAAATGTGTACACGTGTAACTGGCTGGTGTACTCAGGTGAAATGTGTACATCTGTAACTGGCTGGTGTACTCAGGTGAAATGTGTACACGTGTAACTGGCTGGTGTACTCAGGTGAAATGTGTACACGTGTAACTGGCTGGTGTACTCAGGTGAAATGTGTACACGTGTAACTGGCTGGTGTACTCAGGTGAAATGTGTACAAGTGTAACTGGCTGGTGTACTCAGGTGAAATGTGTACACGTGTAACTGGCTGGTGTACTCAGGTGAAATGTGTACAAGTGTAACTGGCTGGTGTACTCAGGTGAAATGTGTACAAGTGTAACTGGCTGGTGTACTCAGGTGAAATGTGTACAAGTGTAACTGGCTGGTGTACTCAGGTGAAATGTGTACACGTGTAACTGGCTGGTGTACTCAGGTGGCATGTGTACATCTGTAACTGGCTGGTGTACTCAGGTGAAATGTGTACACGTGTAACTGGCTGGTGTACTCAGGTGAAATGTGTACACGTGTAACTGGCTGGTGTACTCAGGTGGCATGTGTACATCTGTAACTGGCTGGTGTACTCAGGTGAAATGTGTACACTTTGTGATAAAACACTCCGGGATCGCCTTTGCTGGGGTCAAAGGTCACGTGCATTCACCATGAAACTCAGGCGCAGAGCTGGGATTCGGGTATAACTGACACTGGGTCAGGTTTATTAATGGTGAAAGCAATGCATAAAGGAAATAAAACATAAAACAAATCCTTGCCTGTCCGGCACTAACTAAACAATGGACAACCTAACTACCAACTGGCGGGCTTCTCCCGTCCAGCCAAACCACAGTTGCAGTGGGCACTGCTTCCACCCACGTGTGTCTCTCACACAGACAGGCTCTCTGTGTTCCCAGGCTGAGACACTCACACAACCACCTGGCATCCTTTTATATCCACCTCCCATTATTCATTAGTAACCAGGTGCGATACTGACCAGACTAGGCCACATAGGAAAGGTATCTGGGCGAGATATACCTGCCCTCATCCACTATTCCCACATGATTCTCACATATCCCCCCCTTCTGCTCAGACCACTCTGGTCGAGCAATGACACCCGCCAAACAGTGCACTCGGGACAGGGCATCTGCATTCCCCATCTGTACCCCTGGGCGGTGCTCCACCGTAAAAGTGTAGGCCTGCAGGGCAAGGAACCACCGGGTCACCCGGCTATTCCGCTCCTTGTTCAAGTGCATCAACTTGAGAGGGGCATGGTCAGTGATCAGCCTGAACTTTCGGCCCACCAGGTAATATTTGAGGGCCTCTAGAGCCCACTTAATGGCGAGGCACTCTTTTTCTACGACTGCATACCTTTGCTCGTGTTTATTCAGCTTCCTGCTGAGATAGAGGACTGGGTGTTCCACTCCGTCCCTCACATGTGGCAGTACGGCCCCGATACCGGTATCAGAGGCATCCGTTTGTACCACAAACTCTCTGCAGAAGTCCGGAGTCACCAGTACGGGTTGAGAGCAAAGTGCCCGTTTTAGGCTAAGGAAGGCTTCTTCAGCCGCTAAACTCCATTTAATCATGACGGAGTCTTTCCCTTTTGTAAGATCCGTCAGGGGGGTAGCGATGGCTACAAAATTGGGTATGAACCGGCGATAATAGCCGGCGATCCCCAGGAAGGCTTGCACCTGCTTCTTGTTGACAGGTTGTGGCCAGTCCTGAACCGCCTGAATCTTATCGAGCTGGGGTTTAACAACACCCCTCCCAATTACATACCCCAAAGACCGGGCTTCTTCTAGCCCGATGTGACATTTCTTGGGGTTCGCGGTTAGACCTGCCTCCCACAGGTCGTCAATCACAGCTTGCACTTTCTGGAGATGAGTCTCCCAGTCCAAGCTGTAAATGACAATGTCATCCAAATAAGCCGAAGCGTACTGCCTATGTGGCCTCAAGACTCAATCCATCAGTCTCTGGAAGGTCGCCGGTGCCCAGTGCAGTCCAAACGGCATATACACATACTGAAATAAACCTTCCGGCGTAGCAAATGCCATCTTTTCTCTGGCAGCCTCCGCCAGAGGGATCTGCCAATACCCCTTTGTTAGATCTAGGGTCGTAATAAACCGGGCTTTTCCTAACCGATCTATTAACTCGTCGACCCGGGGCATAGGGTAGGCATCAAACTTTGACACCGCATTCAGTTTCCTGAAGTCATTGCAGAACCGGATGGTGCCGTCCGGTTTAGGAATTAGCACAATCGGGCTGGACCAAGCACTGTGCGATTCCTCAATGACTCCTAACTCTAACATTGCCTTCACTTCTCGGGAAACGGCTTCACGGCACGCTTCCGGGATTCGGTAGGGCTTTACGTGAACTGTGACACCAGGTTCCGTTACGATGTCATGTTTCATTAGCGTAGTCTGCCCGGGTTTTTCTGAGAAAAACTTTTGGTTGTGAAGTAGAAACTGCCTGACCTCAGTCTTTTGCCGCTCCGAGAGAGTCTCTGCAACCCGTACCTCCGGTACGGTATGCGAGCAGACAGGACGGGCCAGCTCCGCTGACAAGGCAGACCGATCCTTCCAGGGTTTTATCAGATTTACATGATAAATCTGTTCAAGTTTCCGTTTACCTGCCTGGCATACTTTGTAGTTTACTTCACCAACTCTTTCCTTAATCTCAAAGGGGCCCTGCCACTTTGCCAGGAACTTACTGTCCACCATGGGGACCAGGATCAACACCCTATCTCTGGGTGCAAACGTACGGATCTTGGCGCCCCTATCATAGATTCTTTTTTGGGCTCCCTGAGCCTGCATCATATGTTCTTTGACGATAGGCATAACAGCCGCAATACGGTTCTGCATTTGTGTGACGTGATCTATCACCGTTTTAAACGGAGTGACCTGACCCTCCCAGGTTTCTTTGGCGACGTCTAACAGTCCGCGAGGACGTCGGGCGTACAATAACTCGAAAGGCGAGAATCCCGTGGAAGACTGGGGTACTTCCCTGATGGCAAAAAGCAAATACGGAAGTAAATAGTCCCAGTTCTTCCCATCCTTGTTTATCACCTTTCTCAGCATCTGCTTCAGAGTTTTATTGAACCGTTCGACCAACCCGTCTGTTTGAGGGTGATACACGGATGTGCGTAACGGTTCGATTTGTAACAATCGGCAGAGCTCCTTCATTACCCTGGACATAAAGGGAGTCCCCTGGTCGGTGAGTATCTGTTTTGGTATACCGACCCGACTAAACACATGCACCAGTTCCTTGGCAATCGTCTTGGTGGCCGTGTTACGCAAAGGGATGGCCTCCGGGTAATGAGTGGCATAATCCAAGATGACCAGGATATGTTGGTGTCCACGTGCAGACCGTGGAAGGGGCCCAACTAAATCCATCCCAATCCTCTCAAACGGGACTTCAATAATAGGTAGGGGTACCAAAGGGCTACAGATCCGGGGCTTAGGTGCAGAGGCTTGGCAGTCAGGACAAGACTCACAATATACTCGAATATCGTGATGCATGCCTGGCCAAACAAAACAGTGTAATATCCTTTCGGTGGTTTTCTGGACTCCCAGGTGACCTCCCATCACATGTCCGTGGGCCAGGTCCAGGACCTGCCGCCGGTAGGGTTTTGGCACGACTAATAGTTGCACCGTATCTTCCCCCTTTTTCTCTATCTGATAGAGTAAATCATTCTCCAGAACCATGTAAGGATATGCCAGCCTAGAGCCAGGTTCTACGGGTACCCCATTTATCACTTTTACATTTGTCCTAGCCTGAGAAAGGGTAGGATCCTTTATTTGCTCACTTTGGAAGTCATCTTTCTGAACTTCTAAATCCGGCAAACTGGGAGGTGGACGGCTGTCGGCCTCCTCCTCTTCCCTGGTCTCCTCCGTATCACCCGCCATGACTGAAAACGGGAACTGCAGGTCATTTCCAGCAGACTCTTTCCCCGAGTCTTCCGGGGAGACCTCTTCCAGGGGTTCGGGACCCACACGCGCCCTGGGAGAAGAATCATGTAAACTATTACCCTGTGGTATCAACTGATTCTCCCACAATTGCCAGAAGTGGGGAAAATCCCGGCCCAGGATAACATCATGCAATAACGCCGGGACGAGTCCCACTTTATGTTGCACAGACCCATAGGAAGTAGTAATGCATATGACCGTGGTGAGGTACGAACAGGTAGTCTCCATGCACACACGTTACAGAAAATTTGTCTGATGGTCCAGTCGGGGCTGACACCAGACTGGCCTTCACCAGAGTCACCACACTTCCCGAGTCTAACAATGCCACCACATTTTTTCCATCAACAGTTAAATCGCACAAGTGTTTTTCCACATCCTTTTGACCAGCATTCACACTCACTACCCGTGCAACCATAGACATGCAGTTTTTAGAGTCTGTGACGTCGCACTGCATGGGTTCAGTAGTGAGCGGACAGTTCGCAACAATGTGTCCCATCTCTTGGCAGCGGAAACACCTAACGTGCCCCTTGCTTAGACCATAGTTCGTTACTCTCGGCCTCGCAGTGCGGGCAGTCCCGTTTTCCTCCCCCACTGTCTTAGGGATTTTTCCTTCTCCCCTACTCTGTTATGATTGAGTCACCGTAGGAGGCAAAAACAGAAATGCTAGCTAAGTCCTGAAAACCAGAGAAGTTGGCAACTATCAGATTGCAGACCCCTGAACCTATCAACACAACTAGCAGTAGCCGTGGGGGGTTCCTACGATGACCTAGACCCCTCGATCACAGCCGGAGAGATACATAGGCCTAAAGAAGGAAAGGGGAAATCTAACTGCCCCAGAGCAGACCCCAAAGCAATAGGCAGCCCCCCACATATAATGACGGTGAAGCAAGATGAAAACACTTACACAGACAGAAAGACAGGCTGAGCAAAGACGGGGCCCACAAACTACCTAGATAGGAACGGATAGGAAGGCTGCTGTCTGCAATCTGCCAAAACCCTATCAGAGACAAAAGCCAATAAGCTGATAAAAAAATGGCCCTGAAGCAACTAAGCTTCAAAAACTAAATCAGCACTCAGGTACTTTCAGAAGACAGAGCTCAAGGAACACTGCACACTCCAGCAGGGAATGGCAGAATCCAAAAGCAAGAAAAACAAAAACAAATCTTAGATGCAAAAAGGCAAAACAGAAAACTTAGCTTTAGGAGAGCAGGAATCAGACTGGTGTCCAAGAGTCCACAGAGAAATCACCCGCAGGGCAGAAAGGGAGTAGGCTGCCTTAAATCCAGTCAGTGACTCCACTCAGCCAATCGTCTTCATTAGTCCCAGGTGCCTGATAATCAGGCTCACTACCTTCCTTCACTAGAATAGGGAGTTCACCAGGCCTCAGTGACGGAGGGGAAAATGAACTCACAACACTACTCCCTGGAACAGTCTTACCGGTTCCACGTGGAGATGATGAAGAACGAGGTGGGGTAGCGTTGTCTCGGAGTCCTTCCGCCACGGAGTAACGTTCAACCAGATCCACCAGTTGATCTGCCGTCGTAGGATTTCCATGGCTTACCCACTTCCTCAGGGCTGGCGGTAGAGCTCTCAGGTGCTTGTCCATGACGACTCTCTGGATTATCTCTGGCGCTGTCAGCACCTCGGGTTGTAGCCACTTCTTCGTCACGTGGATCAGGTCGAACATCTGTGACTGCGGTGGTTTATCCGGCTGATAAGTCCATTGATGCACTCTCTGTGCACGGACAGTGGTCGTCACTCCCAGCCGGGCCAAGATCTCGGCTTTCAGTTTGTCAAAGTCCTGCGTGGCTTCAGGTTCTAAGTCATAATACGCCTTTTGGGCTTCACCGGAAAGAAACGGGGCAATCAGGCCGGCCCATCGTGCCTTCGGCCATTTTTCTCGCACCGCCGTCAATTCAAACGTGGTCAGGCACGCCTCGACGTCATCTTCGGTCGTCATCTTCTGCCAGTACCGACTCACGTGAATCACTCTCGACTCGGCTTCCAGGTTAACCTCAGGTAAGCTTGCCAAGCGCTGCGCCACCTGCTGGAGAAGCGAACGATCGGTAACTGCCATGTCCACCAACTCCTTCAGCTGGGCCATCATCACCCGATTAGCTTCTTGCTGGACGGCGGTGGACTGTACCAGCACTTTCACCACGTCCTCCATGCTCATGCTTCCAACGTGATGCCCACATTCTCCACCACAACGTGATAAAACACTCCGGGATCGCCTTTGCTGGGGTCAAAGGTCACGTGCGCTCAGCATGGTACACAGGCACACAGCCGGGGTCCGGGTATAACTGACACTGGGTCAAGTTTATTATAGGTGAAAGCAATGCATAAAGGAAATAAAACATAAAACAAATCCTCGCCTGTCCGGCACTAACTAAACAAGGTACAACCTAACTACCAACTGGCGGGCTTCTCCCATCCAGCCAAACCACAGTTGCAGTGGGCACTGCTTTCACTCACGTGTGTCTCTCACACAGACAGGCTCTCTGTGTTCCCAGGCTGAGACACTCACACAACCACCTGGCATCCTTTTATATCCGCCTCCCATTATTCATTAGTAACCAGGTGCGATACTGACCTGTTATGAATGAGTCACCGTAGGAGGCAAAAACAGAAATACTAGCTAAGTCCAGAAAACCAGAGAAGTTGGCAGCTATCGGATTGCAGACCCCTGAACCTATCAACAACAACTAGCAGTAGCCGTGGGGGGTTCCTACGGTGCCCTAGACCCCTCGATCACAGCCGGAGAACTACATAGCCTAAAGACAGAAAGGGAAATCTAAACTTCCCCAGAGAAGACCCCAAAGCAATAGGCAGCCACCAACATATAATGACGGTGAAGCAAGATGAAAAAACACTCACACAGATAGAAAGATAGGCTGAGCAAATGATGGGGCCCAAGCTAACTAGATAGGACAGGATATAAAAGCTGCTGTCTGTGATCTGCCAAAACCCTATCAAAACAAGAGCCAACAGCTGATAGGAAAAAAAGCCCTGAAGACGCTAGGCTTCAAAAAGACTATATCAGTACTCAGGTATTTTCTGAAGACAGAGCAAAAAGGAATTCAGCTCACCCCAGCAGGGAATGGCAGAAATCAAGGAAAACAATGCAAAACAAAACCAAAACAAAAATGCAAAAAGTAGAGCAGAAAACAAAGGTTTTGAGGAGCAGGAATCAGACTGGTCTCCTAGAATCCCTCAGAGAAATCACCAGCAAGGCAGAAGGGCGTCGGCTGCCTTATATCCAGTCAGTAATTCCCGCCACCCAGTCATCATCATCCTGCCCAGGTGCTTGGTAATCAGCCTCACTACCTTCCTTCAGCAGAAGAGGGGGGTCATCAGACCTCAATGGTGAAGGGGAAAATGAACTCACAACAGTACCTCCCCCTTGAGGAGGGGTCACCGAACCCTCATCCACGCCACCAGGGCGATCAGGGTGAGCCCGATGAAAGGCACGCACCAATCTTTTGGCATGAATATCAGAGGCAGAGACCCAGGAATTATCCTCCTGCCCATAACCCTTCCACTTAACCAAATACTGGAGTCTCCGTCTAGCCAGACGGGAATCCAGTATCTTCTCTACCTCATATTCCATGTTACCTTCAACCAATACAGGGTCCGGAGGTGCCACCCCAGGAACTACTGGTTCAACAAACCTCTTCAACAAGGACTTATGAAACACATTATGGATTTTAAATGTAACAGGAAGAGCCAAACGAAAAGAGACCGGATTAATAATCTCCAAAATCTTGTAAGGTCAAATAAATCTAGGCTTAAACTTAGGAGAAGCCACCTTCATAGCGATATTCTTTGATGACAACCAAACCATATCACCAACCTTAAACTGGGGACCAATGGTCCTATGTCGGTTGGAAAACCGCTGGGCCTTTTCCTGGGAGAGAGATAACTTATCCACCACTTGGTCCCAGATCTGGTGCATTCTCTCCACCACAGTGTCAACACCTGGGCAGGCAGAAGGCTCCACCTGCCCTGAAGAAAATCGAGGATGAAACCCAAAGTTACAAAAAAAAGGTGACATCAAAGTGGCAGAACTAGCTCTGTTATTTAAAGCAAATTCGGCCAAGGGAAAAAATGAAACCCAATCATCCTGATCAGTGGAAATAAAACATCTCAAATACGACTCCAAGGTCTGGTTTGTTCTCTCCGTCTGCCCATTGGTCTGAGGGTGAAAAGCAGAGGAGAAGGACAACTGAATTCCCAGCTTGGAACAGAAAGTCCTCCAAAATCTAGGCACAAACTGAACTCCTCTGTCAGATACAATGTTCTCAGGAATCCCGTGCAAGCGAACCACCTGTTGCAAAAACAGGGGCACCAACTCAGAGGAAGATGGCAACTTAGGGAGTGGTACAAGATGAACCATCTTAGAGAACCTATCACAAATCACCCAAATAACAGTCATTCTCTGAGATACAGGCATATCAGAGATGAAATCCATTGAAATATGGGTCCATGGCCTCCCGGGAACCGGCAAAGGCATCAACAGCCCACTAGAGCGAGAACAAGGTTTAGACCGGGAACAAGTCCCACAGGACTGCACAAAATTCCTAACATCACGAGACAAGGTGGGCCACCAAAAAGACCGACTCACCAGATCTCTAGTACCAAAAATACCTGGATGACCAGCCAATGCAGAGCAATGAACTTTAGACATCACTCTCTTCTTCCACTGGTCAGGAACATACAACTTTCCACTGGGACAACGCTCAGGTTTGTCCTCCTGGAACTCCTGGAGCACGTCTCAAATCGGGCGAGATGGCAGAAAGAACTACCCTTTCGCCTAAGATGGTAGCAGGCTTGGTCACCACAGGAGAATCCGCAAAGAAGCTCCTAGAGAGAGCGTCAGCCTTGACATTCTTAGTGCCAGGAAGAAAAGAGACCACAAAATTAAAACATGTAAAAAACAAGGCCCACCTAGCCTGTCTAGGGTTCAAGCGTTTGGCCGACTCCAGGTAAATCAAATTCTTGTGGTCAGTGAGGACCACGACTTGATGTTTAGCTCCCTCCAACCAATGTCTCCACTCCTCAAATGCCCATTTCATGGCTAACAGTTCCCGATTCCCCACATAATAGTTACGTTCAGATGGAGAGAACCTTCGGGAAAAGAAAGCACAGGGATTCATTTTAGATGTTACAGGATCCTTTAGGGACAAAACAGCTCCTGCACCAATCTCAGAAGCGTCCACCTCTACCTGGAACGGGAGTGAGACATCAGGTTGCCGCAAAACCGGGGCAGAAGTGAATCTTCGCTTCAGCTCCTGAAAGGAAGAAACAGCCTCCGGAGACCAATTCAACACATCAGCACCCTTCTTAGTCAGATCAGTCAATGGCTTGGCAATTCTAGAAAATTTTGCTATAAATTTCCAATAAAAATTAGCAAAACCCAAAAACTTCTGGAGGGCCTTCAAAGAAGTGGGCTGAACCCAATCATAAATGGCCTGTACCTTGGCCGGGTCCATTTCAATAGTTGACGGAGACAAAATAAATCCCAAAAAAGAAATCCTCTGTACCCCAAAAAGGCATTTGGATCCTTTGACATACAGGGAATTCTCCCTCAAGATCCGGAACACAGTCCCAACATGTTCCACATGAGAATCCCCAACATATAATGATGGTGAAGCAAGAAGAAAAAACACTCACACAGATAGAAAAATAGGCTGAGCAAATGATGGGGCCCAAGCTAACTAGATAGGACAGGATAGAAAAGCTGCTGTCTGTTATCCGCCAAAACCCTATCAAGTCAAGAGCCAACAGCTGATAGGGAAAAAAGCCCTGAAGACGCTAGGCTTCAAAAAGACTATATCAGTACTCAGGTATTTTCTGAAGACAGAGCAAAAAGGAATTCAGCTCACCCCAGCAGAGAATGGCAGAAATCAAGTAAAACAATGCAAAACAAAACCAAAATACAAATGCAAAAAGTAGAGCAGAAAACTTAGCTTTTGAGGAGCAGGAATCAGACTGGTCTCCTAGTATTCCTCAGAGAGATCACCAGCAAGGCAGAAGAGTGTCGGCTGCCTTATATCCAGTCAGTAATTCCCGTCACCCAGTCATCATCCTGCCCAGGTGCTTGGTAATCAGCCTCACTACCTTCCTTCACCAGAAGAGGGGGTTCATCAGACCTCAATGGTGAAGGGGAAAATGAACTCACAACACTGACCAGACTAGGCCACATAGGAAAGGTATCTGGGCAAGATATATCTGCCTTCATCCACTATTCCCACATGATTCTCACAACGTGTAACTGGCCGGTGTACTCAGGTGGCATGTGTACACGTGTAACTGGCTGGTGTACTCAGGTGAAATGTGTACACGTGTAACTGGCTGGTGTACTCAGGTTAAATATGTACATGTGTAACTGGCTGGTGTATTCAGGTGAAATGTGTACACGTGTAACTGGCTGGTGTACTCAGGTGAAATGCGTACATGTGTAACTGGCTGGTGTACTCAGGTGAAATGCGTACAAGTGTAACTGGCTGGTGTACTCAGGTGAAATGTGTACACGTGTAACTGGCTGGTGTACTCAGGTGAAATGTGTACACGTGTAACTGGCTGGTGTACTCAGGTGAAATGTGTACACGTGTAACTGGCTGGTGTACTCAGGTGAAATGTGTACACGTGTAACTGGCTGGTGTACTCAGGTTAAATATGTACATCTGTAACTGGCTGGTGTACTCAGGTGAAATGTGTACACATGTAACTGGCTGGTGTACTTAGGTTAAATATGTACATGTGTAACTGGCCGGTGTACTCAGGTGAAATGTGTAATCGTGTAACAGGCTGGTGTACTTAGGTGAAATGTGTACACGTATAACTGTCTGGTGCACTCAGGTGGCATGTGTACACGTGTAACTGGCCTGTGTACTCAGGTGGCATGTGTACACGGGTAACAGGCTGGTGTACACAGGTGGCATGTGTACACGTGTAACTGGCCGGTGTATTCAGGTGGCATGTGTACACGTGTAACTGACTGGTGTACTGAGGTGGCATGTGTACATGTGTAACTGGCTGGTGTACTCAGGTTAAATATGTACATGTGTAAGTGTCCGGTGTACTCAGGTGAAATGTGTAATCGTGTAACTGGCCGGTGTACTCAGGTGTCATGTGTACATGTGTAACTGGCTGGTGTACTCATGTGCACACGTGTAACTGGCCGGTGTACTCAGGTGAAATGTGTACACGTGTAACTGGCCGGTGTACTCAGGTGAAATGTGTACACATGTAACAGGCTGGTGTACTCAGGTGGCATGTGTACACGTGTAACAGGCTGGTGTACTCAGGTGGCATGTGTACACGTGTAACAGGTTGGTGTACTCAGGTGGCATGTGTACACGTGTAACTGGCCGGTGTACTCAGGTGAAATGTGTACACATGTAACTGGCTGGTGTACTCAGGTGGCATGTGTACACGTGTAACAGGTTGGTGTACTCAGGTGGCATGTGTACACGTGTAACTGGCCGGTGTACTCAGGTGAAATGTGTACACGTGTAACTGGCCGGTGTACTCAGGTGAAATGTGTACACGTGTAACTGGCTGGTGTACTCAGGTGGCATGTGTATACGTGTAACAGGCCGGTGTACTCAGGTGAAATGTGTACACATGTAACAGGCTGGTGTACTCAGGTGGCATGTGTACACGTGTAACAGGCTGGTGTACTCAGGTGGCATGTGTACACGTGTAACAGGTTGGTGTACTCAGGTGGCATGTGTACAAGTGTAACTGGCCGGTGTACTCAGGTGAAATGTGTACACGTATAACTGGCTGGTGTACTCAGGTGGCATGTGTACTCGTGTAACTGGCCGGTGTACTCAGGTGGCATGTGTACACGTGTAACTGGCTGGTGTACTCAGGTTAAATATGTACATGTGTAAGTGTCCAGTGTACTCAGGTGAAATGTGTACACGTGT
Source organism: Dendrobates tinctorius (assembly GCF_039654945.1). Classification (NCBI taxonomy): domain Eukaryota; kingdom Metazoa; phylum Chordata; class Amphibia; order Anura; family Dendrobatidae; genus Dendrobates; species Dendrobates tinctorius. Next base: position 1,168,547 of record NW_027361902.1, read on the forward strand.
AACTGGCCGGTGTACTCAGGTGGCATGTGTACACTTGTAACTGGCTGGTGTACTCAGGTCAAATGTGTACACGTGTAACTGGCCGGTGTACTCAGGTGAAATGTGTAATCGTGTAACTGGCTGGTGTACTCAGGTGAAATGTGTAATCGTGTAACAGGCTGGTGTACTCAGGTGGCATGTGTACACGTGTAACTGGCCGTGTGCTCAGGTGAAATGTGTAATTGTGTAACTGGCCGGTGTACTCAGGTAAAATGTGTAATCGTGTAACAGGCTGGTGAACTCAGGTGGCATCTGTACTTGTGTAACTAGCTGGTGTACTCAGGTGGCATGTGTACTCGTGTAACTAGCTGGTGTACTCAGGTGGCATGTGTACACGTGTAACTAGCTGGTGTACTGAGGTGGCATGTGTACTCGTGTAACTGGCTGGTGTACTAAGGTGGCATGTGTACTCGTGTAACTAGCTGGTGTACTCAGGTGAAATGTGTACACGTGTAACCAGCTGGTGTACTCAGGTGGCATGCTTACACGTGTAACTAGCTGGTGTACTCAGGTGGCATGTGTACTCGTGTAACTAGCTGGTGTACTCAGGTGGCATGTGTACTCGTGTAACTAGCTGGTGTACTCAGGTGGCATGTGTACACGTGTAACTAGCTGGTGTACTCAGGTGGCATGTGTACACGTGTAACTGGCTGGTGTACTCAGGTGAAATGTGTAGTCGTGTAACTGGCTGGTGTACTCAGGTGAAATGTGTACACGTGTAACTGGCTGGTGTACTCAGGTGAAATGTGTACACGTGTAACTGGCCGGTGTACTCAGGTGGCATGCTTACACGTGTAACTGGCCGGTGTACTCAGGTGGCATGTGTACACGTGTAACTGGCCGGTGTACTCAGGTGGCATGTGTACTCGTGTAACTGGCTGGTGTACTCAGGTGGCATGTGTACTCGTGTAACTAGCTGGTGTACTCAGGTGGCATGTGTACACGTGTAACTAGCTGGTGTACTCAGTTGGCATGTGTACACGTGTAACTAGCTGGTGTACTCAGGTGGCATGTGTACTCGTGTAACTAGCTGGTGTACTCAGGTGGCATGTGTACACGTGTAACTAGCTGGTGTACTCAGTTGGCATGTGTACACGTGTAACTAGCTGGTGTACTCAGGTGGCATGTGTACACGTGTAAGTGGCCGGTGTACTCAGGTGAAATGTGTAGTCGTGTAACTGGCTGGTGTACTCAGGTGAAATGTGTACACGTGTAACTGGCTGGTGTACTCAGGTGAAATGTGTACACGTGTAACTGGCCGGTGTACTCAGGTGGCATGCTTACACGTGTAACTGGCCGGTGTACTCAGGTGGCATGTGTACACGTGTAACTGGCCGGTGTACTCAGGTGGCATGTGTACTCGTGTAACTGGCTGGTGTACTCAGGTGGCATGTGTACTCGTGTAACTAGCTGGTGTACTCAGGTGGCATGTGTACACGTGTAACTGGCCGGTGTACTCAGGTGGCATGTGTACACGTGTAACTAGCTGGTGTACTCAGGTGGCATGTGTACATGTGTAAGTGGCCGGTGTACTCAGGTGGCATGTGTACACGTGTAACTGGCTGGTGTACTCAGGTGGCATGTGTACTCGTGTAACTAGCTGGTGTACTCAGGTGGCATGTGTACACGTGTAACTAGCTGGTGTACTCAGGTGGCATGTGTACATGTGTAAGTGGCCGGTGTACTCAGGTGGCATGTGTACACGTGTAACTGGCCGGTGTACTCAGGTGGCATGTGTACACGTGTAAGTGGCCGGTGTACTCAGGTGGCATGTGTACTCGTGTAACTAGCTGGTGTACTCAGGTGGCATGTGTACTCGTGTAATTGGCCACTAATGCTTTTCTCAGGACTTTGGCTGGACAGTGGTGCTGTATCATGAGTGGGGGGACGTGTTTGATGAGGAGAGGGGATGGGGAGAGGTCAGAGGAGTGGTGGACCGTATTTATTTTTTATTAACTTAATGTGTGGAGATTCCGGCAGCCAGTCAAGGCACAGAAACCATCCACAATGTCCAGACACATGGGCTTCTGTCACAGACACGGACATGTTGTTTTTGCACAATTTTGTCAGTGCAACAGCGCAGAGAGGCCCCTGCTGCTGCAAGAAGTCAGATAGTTAGCTAGGCGGTTTGTTGTCAGCTAGAATGGAGTTTATATGTTCTCCACGTGTTTGCATTGGTATTCTCCAAGTACTGCAGTTTCCTCCCACTCTCCAAAGACATACTGATAGGGAATTTAGATTGTGAGCCCCATTGGGGACAGTGATTATAATGTCTGTAAAGCTCTGTGGAATGAGATAGCGCTATATAAGCAAAGCATAATAATTAAATAGGATCCTGTGCAAACCGGCCTTCCAGCATCGAAATCCTCTCTGCTAATAGTGTGGGGCCCACACCAGGCCACATTTCAGCATCTAAATATCTCAGATTGTTCATTTAGTGACAGCTGTGTGCCTAGGATGGTGAAACCGCAGGGTACAAGAAGGGAAGGGTACACCCAACATGAGTGTGAAATAGTGAGGTCATGGTTGAAGAGGGAATAGGCTTCGTGTTCGACGTGTACGTGGTGTGATAAAACACTCCGGGATCGCCTTTGCTGGGGTCAAAGGTCACGTGCGTTCAGCATGAAACTCAGGCGCGGAGCTGGGATTCGTGTATAACTGACACTGGGTCAGGTTTATTAAAGGTGAAAGCAATGCATAAAGGAAATAAAACATAAAACAAATCCTTGCCTGTCCGGCACTAACTAAACAATGGACAACCTAACTACCAACTGGCGGGCTTCTCCCGTCCAGCCAAACCACAGTTGCAGTGGGCACTGCTTCCACTCACGTGTGTCTCTCACACAGACAGGCTCTCTGTGTTCCCAGGCTGAGACACTCACACAACCACCTGGCATCCTTTTATATCCGCCTCCCATTATTCATTAGTCACCAGGTGCGATACTGACCAGACTAGGCCACATAGGAAAGGAATCTGGGCGAGATATACCTGCCCTCATCCACTATTCCCACATGATTCTCACAGAGGGTTAGGTGTTAATGAAAGCTCAACTGAACAAACACCAGCTCGTCCTATCCAAAGACCACTGACATCATCTGTTACTGGACGGGCTGCTCCACTACCTGTCTTTAGCAGCCACACAGTGATTTGCCATGTAGATGAGACTCAAAGATAATGTGTTCCAGTGAATTGCAAAAGCTGCATCAAGTGGCCTCTCCTCCTCTTCCTCCGCTTTCACATCACAAACGGTGCAATCCTCAGAGGTGGCACCCCAATCACTCTTGTTTCCCCCCCGCATCACAACTCTCCAACCGCCCAACTAACCCAGAGTACAAATAGTGTAACTGTTCAGCATGGATGCATGGGACAGGGCCTTGGACAGGGCTAGGACAAATATTTCTAACTTAAATATCGATCAGTAACAGGTGGATGAGTGACAGATGTAGGCCTGATGCTCTGAGAGCCCTGCCAACCCACATGAAGGAGACCCAAAATTGGCATCAATTGACCCACAGTATAAATGTTATAATGGCACAGGAGTAGTCAGCCATGGACCATGCATGAGGTATCAGGGTCTGTGCCAGCATTTTCAGCTTTGAATTTGAGGTCAGATTAAGAGGTGGGTGAGTGATCGATGTAGGCCTCCTGTGCTGGGAGCCCTGATACCACATGCAACAGCTCAACCTGCTTTTCTGCTCAGCCATACTCATGTGAAGTACAGTATTCAGATGTACAGGACATCTTGTTCTTCGGGATCCATTTTTGTGCTTGCGACGCCATTTTGTTGTTTACGAGTTAAATTTTGTAACTTAACTAGATGAAAGTTCACGGCTGTTATGAAACCAGACTGTTCTAGCTTGTACAAGATATGAGATATGAGATGAGACCCTAAAAGAATGCGCTATTGTTCTATTTTCTACGTCACGCAGCTGGGGCCATATTCCGATTTTCTTGCAATATTATTGGCTTAAATGTATTACGATTCTATTGGTAGCTGTATACTTTGCATAATTAAGCAGAATGCTATGTAATGTGAGATTCAGTAAAGGGGGTTAGTGATCTGCCTCGATCCTCCCGTACAGAGACCCCCGTCTCCGTGTGGTCATTCCCAGTTGCTAGCAACGCCCTGTAAATTAATTTGGAAATCACTGGCTCAACCGTGAAGGGTTAATTTAGCCCTACCTCAACAGTCTGGTGACACAAATATCAACTTTGTAGACTACTATTGTTTAAAAAATGTAAGGAAAGTAACACAGGTAGTTGACTGAAAGTAATTGCAGGCCTGCCGATCTGGGAGCCCTACTGCTACAGGCAACACACATTAAGGAGACCCAACTTGGAATCTAAACATTTCCAAAAATTAGGGGCAGACAACACCAAAGTGTCATCAATTTCCCCAGAGTAGAAACAGTATTATAGACCCCTGACAGACCTTCCACTACAGGCAACCCATCAGATGAAGACCCAACGGGGAGTGTTCGGGGGCGGAGCCAAACCCGAGTCCCGGAGAGCTACGTACTGCTGGGAAAAGCAGGAGAAGAGACAGACAAACAAGAGTCACAACCAGAGGACGGCACAGGTAACAGAAGGGGCAGACAGGAACAAAGTCAGTGAGAACGCCGAGGTCAGAACCAGAGACATAACGCAGTATCGGAGGGGTCAGACAAAGCGGGTAATCAAAAGGCAATGCAAGAGTCAAACACCAAGCAAGCAAATACACAGTAACAAGACAGTAGACGAACTCACAAGGAAGAGACGGACCGGGTCAAAACCAAACAAGCAACAAGATGTCAGGCACAGGCCATAGGCACACAAGCAGTCAACTAACTCAGCCGAGGGGCAACTAAATAGCCGCCCTCTGCCAGAAAGAGGCAGAAACAATTAACCCCTGACTGACCAGGATGGGACAAAGATCCGTCCTGGATCATGACACAATGCACATTGTGTGCCTCACTGCTGTCTTGGGGTAAATCACTCATAAAATGGTCTACAAGCGTGTTTTGATACTCAAGCATGTGCACGTCACTTTCCAGGGGGGAAGCATCTGACTAAATTTACTCTTGTACCATTGATCTAACAGGGTGGCAAACTAGTAGTCAGCACTATTTCTAACACTAAGAATTTGAGCATCATGTTGCTGATAGTGCAGCAAGAAGGTGCTCATGTGTCGGGCGCTTCCATGAGGTCCAAGTCCATGGTGTGTTGGTGGCGGGGTAACACTCAAGTGTCACAGGTGTGTGAGAGGCTGCAGACCATCGCACTGCATTTGACCGAAGGTCTCAGCAGTTTGCTTTGTAGACTTGTTCCTGGTCCTTCTGACTCTAGGACCCAGTTGCAGCCTTCCTTCTACTCTAACGGACACACCAGAACCCAGGTGTTTATAACTCCCAGCTCCCTGCTGGGAGTTGCCATTGATATTTCCATCCCCCCCATTGAGGCTTGGAGCTATAGCAGTCAGCTATCTTCCTCTTTGGTGTTTGGAGGACGTCTGTGTTTGTCTCTGAGTCTACTGAAGCTAAGTGTTCCCCTTGTTTGTCTTTCCCATTTGTCTTTAGTTGTAGTGAGGATCGACCAGTGCCCACCCAGTCCATCCTTAAGCAGGGCTTACTGTTAGGGTCATGCAGGGAGCAGGAATCCTGCTCGGCGATAGGTGCGGAACTTATTTAGGGTCGCTTAGGGCAGACAGGGTGACATTAGATCTGCCTAGGGGTCTCCACTCCCAGTTTTCCCTGGTGTTGGACTCCCTTCCCCTTATCCCTTTGTGTTGCACTTAGTCCTTCCTACACTGTGCCTGACATCAAGCTTGCTTCCTCCATCCCCTCCCGCCAACCAAGGACAATAGAGGATCATTATCCTTTTAATTTCCTGACTGTTGCATGCCCATCACCTCTTCCTCCTCGTTCTCCTTCATTTGTTCCTCAGCTCCTTCATTAACAGTTTGTCTGCAACTATGAGTCCCCCCTCGATCGCTGTAAGCCATCCTCCCATGGCACCCGCCTGTGCAACAACAGTCCGAAACTTTAGAGATATTGTTATCCCTTCCGCATCCTCCTCTGCGTCTCCTCTTCCTCTGGGACCACCACCTCCTCCCGCAGACTATTAAAAGTCTGCTCCAGCATGTAGATCAACAGAATAGGGATGATGGCATTGTCATCGCTATCCATCTTAGTAGCCATTTCAAAACTGTCCCAGGCTATGCAAATTGACATACTGCACCAGGGATCGTTGCTGCTGTCACAGTCGCTACAACACGTGTAGAGTGGAATTCCACCGTGTCAGCACATTGCACATCAATGCTGAAAGACCTCTGTAGCAATGCAAGTCGATGACCCGTGAATGATGGAAGTTAGCACACAACAACCGTGCTTTCTGCAGCAGTGCATCAAGGCCGTGATATTGGCAGAGAAATTGTTCTAATCCAGGTTGAGGACGTGAGCTATGCAAGACACGTGTGTCAGGTTGCCCAGGCGTAGGGCCGCCACCAGGTTTGCACCGTTATCGCACACGGCCTTCCCTGGCTCCAGGTTCACTGGAGACAGTTATTGCTCTAACTCGGCCTGGATACCTGTCCACAACGTTTGAGCTGTGTGACTGCCATCTCCAAAGCAATCCTCATGTGTGTTGCGGCTGTTAGGCAATCCTCGCATGTGTTGCGGCTGCGTGTGAGGCAATCTTCGCATGTGTTGTGGTTCTTAGACAATCCTCACATGTGTTGCGGCTGTTAGGCAATCCTCGCATGTGTTGCGGCTGTTAGGCAATCCTTGCATGTGTTGCGGCAGCGTGTTAGGCAATCCTCGCATGTGTTGGGCTGCGTGTTAGGCAATCCTCCCATGTGTTGCGGCTGTTAGGCAATCCTCGCATGTGTTGCGGCTGTTAGGCAATCCTTGCATGTGTTGCGGCTGTTAGGCAATCCTTGCAAGTGTTGCGGCAGCATGTTAGGCAATCCTCGCATGTGTTGGGCTGCGTGTTAGGCAATCCTCCCATGTGTTGCAGCTGTTAGGCAATCCTCCCATGTGTTGCGGCTGTTAGGCAATCCTTGCAAGTGTTGCGGCTGCGTGTTAGGCAATCCTCGCATGTGTTGGGCTGCGTGTTAGGCAATCCTCCCATGTGTTGCAGCTGTTAGGCAATCCTCCCATGTGTTACGGCTGTTAGGCAATCCTCGCATGTGTTGGGCTGCGTGTTAGGCAATCCTAGCATGTATTGCGCCTGTTAGGCAATCCTCGCATGTGTTCCGGCTGTTAGGCAATCCTTGCATGTGTTGCGGCTGCGTGTTAGGCAATCCTCGCATGTGTTGGGCTGCGTGTTAGGCAATCCTCCCATGTGTTGCGGCTGTTAGGCAATCCTCCCATGTGTTGCGGCTGTTAGGCAATCCTTGCAAGTGTTGCGGCTGCGTGTTAGGCAATCCTAGCATGTATTGCGCCTGTTAGGCAATCCTCGCATGTGTTCCGGCTGTTAGGCAATCCTTGCATGTGTTGCGGCTGCGTGTTAGGCAATCCTCGCATGTGTTGGGCTGCGTGTTAGGCAATCCTCCCATGTGTTGCGGCTGTTAGGCAATCCTTCCATGTGTTGTGGCTGTTAGGCAATCCTCTCATGTGTTGCGGCTGTTAGGCAATCCTTGCAAGTGTTGCGGCTGCGTGTTAGGCAATCCTCACATGTGTTGGGCTGTGTGTTAGGCAATCCTTGCATGTGTTGCGGCTGTTAGGCATTCCTCCCATGTGTTGAGGCAATCCTACAATGTGTTGCGGCTGTTAGGCAATCCTTGCATGTGTTGGGCTCTGTGTTAGGCAATCCTCACATGTGTTGTGGCTGTTAGGCAATCCTACCATGTATTGCGGCTGTTAGGCAATCCTCGCATGTGTTGCGGCTGTTAGGCAATCCTACCATGTGTTGTGGCTGTTAGGCAATCCTCGCATGTGTTGGGTTCTGTGTTAGGCAATCCTCGCATGTGTTGGGCTCTGTGTTAGGCAATCGTCGCATATGTTGCGGCCGTTAGGCAATCCTACCATGTATTGCGGCTGTTAGGACATCCTCGCATGTTGCGGCTGTTAGGCAATCCTCGCATGTGTTGCGGCTGTTAGGCAATCCTACCATGTGTTGTGGCTGTTAGGCAATCCTCGCATGTGTTACGGCTGTTAGGCAATCCTCGCATGTGTTGGGCTGCGTGTTAGGCAATCCTCGCATGTGTTGGGCTCTGTGTTAGGCAATCCTCGCATGTGTTGGGCTCCGTGTTAGGCAATCCTCGCATGTGTTGGGCTCTGTGTTAGGCAATCGTCGCATGTGTTGGGCTCTGTGTTAGGCAATCCTCGCATGTGTTGGGCTCTGTGTTAGGCAATCCTCACATGTGTTGGGCTCTGTGTTAGGCAATCGTCGCATGTGTTGCGGCTGTTAGGCAATCTTCGCATGTGTTACGGCTGTTAGGCAATCCTCCCATGTGTTGGGCTGCGTATTAGGCAATCCTCGCATGTGTTGGGTTCTGTGTTAGGCAATCCTCGCATGTGTTGGGCTCTGTGTTAGGCAATCGTCGCATATGTTGCGGCCGTTAGGCAATCCTACCATGTTCTGCGGCTGTTAGGCAATCCTCGCATGTTGCGGCTGTTAGGCAATCCTCGCATATGTTGCGGCTGTTAGGCAATCCTACCATGTGTTGTGGCTGTTAGGCAATCCTCGCATGTGTTACGGCTGTTAGGCAATCCTCGCATGTGTTGGGCTGCGTGTTAGGCAGTCCTCGCATGTGTTGGGCTCTGTGTTAGGCAATCCTTGCATGTGTTGGGCTCTGTGTTAGGCAATCGTCGCATGTGTTGCGGCTGTTAGGCAATCCTCCCATGTGTTGCGGCTGTTAGGCAATCTTCGCATGTGTTACGGCTGTTAGGCAATCCTCCCATGTGTTGGGCTGCGTATTAGGCAATCCTCGCATGTGTTGGGTTCTGTGTTAGGCAATCCTCGCATGTGTTGGGCTCTGTGTTAGGCAATCCTCGCATATGTTGCGGCCGTTAGGCAATCCTACCATGTATTGCGGCTGTTAGGCAATCCTCGCATGTTGCGGCTGTTAGGCAATCCTCGCATGTGTTGCGGCTGTTAGGCAATCCTACCATGTGTTGTGGCTGTTAGGCAATCCTCGCATGTGTTACGGCTGTTAGGCAATCCTCGCATGTGTTGGGCTGCGTGTTAGGCAGTCCTCGCATGTGTTGGGCTCTGTGTTAGGCAATCCTTGCATGTGTTGGGCTCTGTGTTAGGCAATCGTCGCATGTGTTGCGGCTGTTAGGCAATCCTCCCATGTGTTGCGGCTGTTAGGTAATCCTTGCATGTGTTACGGCTGTTAGGCAATCCTCGTATGTGTTGGGCTGCGTGTTAGGCAATCCTCCCATGTGTTGCGGCTGTTAGGCATTCCTCCCATGTGTTGCGGCTGTTAGGCAGTCCTCCCATGTGTTGCGGCTGTTAGGCAGTCCTCCCATGTGTTGCGGCTGTTAGGCAATCCTCCCATGTGTTGCGGCTGTTAGGCAATCCTCGCATGTTGCGGCTGTTAGGCAATCCTCCCATGTGTTGCGGCTGTTAGGCAATCCTCCCATGTTGCGGCTGTTAGGCAAACCTCCCATGTGTTGCGGCTGTTAGGCATTCCTCCCATGTGTTGCGGCTGTTAGGCAGTCCTCCCATGTGTTGCGGCTGTTAGGCAATCCTCCCATGTGTTGCGGCTGTTAGGCAATCCTACCATGTGTTGTGGCTGTAAGGCAATCCTCGCATGTGTTACGGCTGTTAGGCAATCCTCGCATGTGTTGGGCTGCGTGTTAGGCAGTCCTCGCATGTGTTGGGCTCTGTGTTAGGCAATCCTTGCATGTGTTGGGCTCTGTGTTAGGCAATCGTCGCATGTGTTGCGGCTGTTAGGCAATCCTCCCATGTGTTGCGGCTGTTAGGCAATCTTCGCATGTGTTACGGCTGTTAGGCAATCCTCCCATGTGTTGGGCTGCGTATTAGGCATTCCTCGCATGTGTTGGGTTCTGTGTTAGGCAATCCTCGCATGTTGCGGCTGTTAGGCAATCCTCGCATGTGTTGCGGCTGTTAGGCAATCCTACCATGTGTTGCGGCTGTTAGGCAATCCTACCATGTGTTGTGGCTGTTAGGCAATCCTCGCATGTGTTACGGCTGTTAGGCAATCCTCGCATGTGTTGGGCTGCGTGTTAGGCAGTCCTCGCATGTGTTGGGCTCTGTGTTAGGCAATCCTTGCATGTGTTGGGCTCTGTGTTAGGCAATCGTCACATGTGTTGCGGCTGTTAGGCAATCCTCCCATGTGTTGCGGCTGTTAGGTAATCCTTGCATGTGTTACGGCTGTTAGGCAATCCTCATATGTGTTGGGCTGCGTGTTAGGCAATCCTCCCATGTGTTGCGGCTGTTAGGCATTCCTCCCATGTGTTGCGGCTGTTAGGCAGTCCTCCCATGTGTTGCGGCTGTTAGGCAGTCCTCCCATGTGTTGCGGCTGTTAGGCAATCCTCCCATGTGTTGCGGCTGTTAGGCAATCCTCGCATGTTGCGGCTGTTAGGCAATCCTCCCATGTGTTGCGGCTGTTAGGCAATCCTCCCATGTTGCGGCTGTTAGGCAAACCTCCCATGTGTTGCGGCTGTTAGGCATTCCTCCCATGTGTTGCGGCTGTTAGGCAGTCCTCCCATGTGTTGCGGCTGTTAGGCAATCCTCCCATGTGTTGCGGCTGTTAGGCAATCCTACCATGTGTTGTGGCTGTTAGGCAATCCTCGCATGTGTTACGGCTGTTAGGCAATCCTCGCATGTGTTGGGCTGCGTGTTAGGCAGTCCTCGCATGTGTTGGGCTCTGTGTTAGGCAATCCTTGCATGTGTTGGGCTCTGTGTTAGGCAATCGTCGCATGTGTTGCGGCTGTTAGGCAATCCTCCCATGTGTTGCGGCTGTTAGGCAATCTTCGCATGTGTTACGGCTGTTAGGCAATCCTCCCATGTGTTGGGCTGCGTATTAGGCAATCCTCGCATGTGTTGGGTTCTGTGTTAGGCAATCCTCGCATGTGTTGGGCTCTGTGTTAGGCAATCGTCGCATATGTTGCGGCCGTTAGGCAATCCTACCATGTATTGCGGCTGTTAGGCAATCCTCGCATGTTGCGGCTGTTAGGCAATCCTCGCATGTGTTGCGGCTGTTAGGCAATCCTACCATGTGTTGTGGCTGTTAGGCAATCCTCGCATGTGTTACGGCTGTTAGGCAATCCTCGCATGTGTTGGGCTGCGTGTTAGGCAGTCCTCGCATGTGTTGGGCTCTGTGTTAGGCAATCCTTGCATGTGTTGGGCACTGTGTTAGGCAATCGTCGCATGTGTTGCGGCTGTTAGGCAATCCTCCCATGTGTTGCGGCTGTTAGGTAATCCTTGCATGTGTTGGGCTGCGTGATAGTCAATCCTCGCATGTGTTGCGGCTGTTAGGCAATCCTCCCATGTGTTACGGCTGTTAGGCAATCCTCGTATGTGTTGGGCTGCGTGTTAGGCAGTCCTCCCATGTGTTGCGGCTGTTAGGCATTCCTCCCATGTGTTGCGGCTGTTAGGCAGTCCTCCCATGTGTTGCGGCTGTTAGGCAGTCCTCCCATGTGTTGCGGCTGTTAGGCAATCCTCCCATGTGTTGCGGCTGTTAGGCAATCCTCGCATGTTGCGGCTGTTAGGCAATCCTCCCATGTGTTGCGGCTGTTAGGCAATCCTCCCATGTTGCGGCTGTTAGGCAAACCTCCCATGTGTTGCGGCTGTTAGGCAATCCTCCCATGTGTTGCGGCTGTTAGGCAGTCCTCCCATGTGTTGCGGCTGTTAGGCAATCCTCCCATGTGTTGCGGCTGTTAGGCAATCCTCGCATGTTGCGGCTGTTAGGCAATCCTCCCATGTGTTGCGGCTGTTAGGCAATCCTCCCATGTTGCGGCTGTTAGGCAATCCACCCATGTGTTGCGGCTGTTAGGCAATCCTCCCATGTGTTGCGGCTGTTAGGCAGTCCTCCCATGTGTTGCGGCTGTTAGGCAGTCCTCCCATGTTGCGGCTGTTAGGCAATCCTCCCATGTGTTGCGGCTGTTAGGCAAACCTCCCATGTGTTGCGGCTGTTAGGCAATCCTCCCATGTGTTGCGGCTGTTAGGCAATCCTCCCATGTTGCGGCTGTTAGGCAATCCTCCCATGTGTTGCGGCTGTTAGGCAAACCTCCCATGTGTTGCGGCTGTTAGGCAATCCTCCCATGTGTTGCGGCTGTTAGGCAGTCCTCCCATGTGTTGCGGCTGTTAGGCAATCCTCCCATGTGTTGCGGCTGTTAGGCAATCCTCGCATGTTGCGGCTGTTAGGCAATCCTCCCATGTGTTGCGGCTGTTAGGCAATCCTCGCATGTTGCGGCTGTTAGGCAATCCTCCCATGTGTTGCGGCTGTTAGGCAATCCTCCCATGTTGCGGCTGTTAGGCAATCCTCCCATGTGTTGCGGCTGTTAGGCAATCCTCGCATGTTGCGGCTGTTAGGCAATCCTCCCATGTGTTGCGGCTGTTAGGCAATCCTCCCATGTTGCGGCTGTTAGGCAATCCTCCCATGTGTTGCGGCTGTTAGGCAATCCTCCCATGTGTTGCGGCTGTTAGGCAATCCTCCCATGTTGCGGCTGTTAGGCAATCCTCCCATGTGTTGCGGCTGTTAGGCAATCCTCCCATGTGTTGCGGCTGTTAGGCAATCCTCCCATGTTGCGGCTGTTAGGCAATCCTCCCATGTGTTGCGGCTGTTAGGCAATCCTCCCATGTTGCGGCTGTTAGGCAATCCTCCCATGTGTAGCGGCTGTTAGGCAATCCTCCCATGTGTAGCGGCTGTTAGGCAATCCTCCCATGTTGCGGCTGTTAGGCAATCCTCCCATGTGTTGCGGCTGTTAGGCAATCCTCCCATGTGTTGCGGCTGTTAGGCAATCCTCCCATGTGTAGCGGCTGTTAGGCAATCCTCCCATGTGTTGCGGCTGTTAGGCAATCCTCCCATGTTGCGGCTGTTAGGCAATCCTCCCATGTGTAGCGGCTGTTAGGCAATCCTCCCATGTGTAGCGGCTGTTAGGCAATCCTCCCATGTTGCGGCTGTTAGGCAATCCTCCCATGTGTAGCGGCTGTTAGGCAATCCTCCCATGTGTTGCGGCTGTCTAACAGACATGTTATCGGACCATGTTCGCTCATCACTACCACAAACGCATTAGGTCTTTATCCCTATCCTCTGCGCTCTGAGCGCCTATCCCTAACAGTACTGGCATAACATAGCGCTCCTTGGCTGCCCCGATGTTTCATCATGCCTGTGATAGCCATTTGATTGGCTGTGTTACACCATGTGATTAGATGGCTGCAGGCATTATGGGGAAGCCCGCACTGGGAATTTTTTTTTTAATCTTTCGGATCATTTAAATGTAAATGGAAGCTCTGATCCTCATATTGATCTGCTGATCTCTACCTCCCAGGATTGGATGCTTTCCTTTGGACAGGAGATGGCCGCTGGACTTGTGAGGATGTGAGATTGTGGGCTGTTGTAATCACCTAGGCAGGTTAACGATGCAGCTCGTTTTACTTCTTCTGTCCTCAGTTGTAGAATAAATCCAGGTTATGGGCAAAATACAATGTTCTCAGTCCCCAAGTTCCCGACCAAGCCCCTGACTAGTTGTATTGTTTTTCATTGTCAGGGCGATGAAGATAATGAAGGCCATGGACATGACCACGGGGTCTCCCTGCGAAACTTTCACGAGGAACAGAAGAAAAAGAAACAGCAAAAGCAGTCTGTGTCCCAGACAGAGCTGGTATGTTAGTAAGAAGGGTATAATAAGAATCTCTTTATTTCTATAGCGCCAGCATATTCCACAGCGCTCTACAGTTTTGCACACGTTATCGTCACACAGAAATGGCTTTACCTTCTGTAAGTGGTGGGCTCGGCTGGGAAAAGGAACAGAGTTAGGACAGAAATGAAGAATGTTGTTTCTTTTTTCTCAATGAATCACGATAGTTAGTGTCACCTTCAGTGGTGGACAAGCTTAGTGACCCCTGCATTCCACTGAAGTAGCAGCCCCCTGCAGTGACTGGGCAATTAAAACAGGAAAATCTGTTCTGGGAACCAGATATCAAAATGGGGATTTGTTTACACAGTGTGTAGTGGAGCGGTTGGGGGCAGTGGGACAGATAGCCGAGAACCACAGAGAGTTCAACATAAACAGTGTCTTTATTTCCAGACTCACATACAAGAGTGATATCCTCCGGATCGCACGCAGGTTTCCACAAATACAGTCTGTGTTCCAATCCCATTGCCGTGGACAATGGCACCGCCGTGTCTCTTGGGTGCGTCAGCTGCCTGGAACTCCCTGGCTCTGTATTAGCTCCACACAGACCTGGGTTGTACAGAGCCTCCTGCTCTGCAGCTTGAAAACTCCAAACTCACACACCCAAGGCCAAACTGATAGATTTAACTGGAATTATGGCCACAGAGCCACTTCCAAAACCCAGAGTGGGGGAGGGATTCACCCCACTACCAAACATGCAAATCCCTCTAATAATAAAAGCCCTTGATGGGTTTTTCTAAAAATCTGACTGGGTCACTACTTACATCCAATCCACTGTTTCTTTTATTTTGCCTTGTGATCCACAGGCGTCATGCTGTGAACACAACGCACTCCAGCAGGTTTAATAAGACTCCGCCACATATCGACCGTCGCATATGATCTCCCTCACTGCCTCACAAGAGGCATAAGATTCCTCTGATCAATGGATCTCTCACAGCCCAGCCAGTGATGGATATTGGGGTTTGCATCTATATGATGTTTATGGGAGATTTATTTTCAGTGTCGTGGCAAAGGGACGAACAGAACACATTCACTCACGTCACTGTAAGGCGATTCTAACCCCTCCAACTTAATAACGGACCAACGGATGCTGCTATACAGGCCATCTCTATATACAGGGGCTTCTCACAAAATAAGAACATCATCATAAAGTGAATTTATTTCAGTTCTTCAATACAGAAAGTGACCTCCTATATTCTATATAGTCATTACACACAGAGTGATCTATGTCACGGGTTTATTTCTGGTAATGTTGATGATTATGGCTTACAGCCAATGAGAACCCAAAAGTCATTATCTCAGTAAATTAGAATAATTAACAATAAACCCCTGTAAAGGCTGCTAAGTGTTTATAAAGGTCCCTTAGTCTGTTTCAGTAGCTCCACAATCATGGGGAAGACTGCTGACGTGACAGATGTCCAGAAGGCAGTCACTGACACACTCCACAAGGAGGGGAAGCCACAAAAGGTCATTGCTAAAGAAGCTGGCTGTTCACAGAGTGCTGTATCCAAGAATATTAATGGAAAATGGAGTGGAAGGAAAAAGTGTGGTAGAAAAAGGTGCACAAGCAGCCGGGATAACCGCAGCCTGGAAAGGATTGCTAAGAAAAGGCCGTTCAGTAATGTGGGGGAGATTCACAAGGAGCGGACTGCTGCTGGAGTCATTGCTTCACACCACACACAGACGTCTCCAGGACATGGGCTACAAGTGTCACATTCCTTGTGTCACCCACTCATGATCAATAGACAGCGCCAGAAGCGTCTTCCCTGGGCCAAGGAGAAGAAGAACCGGACTGTGGTCAGTGGCCCCAGAGTCTGGAGGAAGAGTGGAGAGGCCACAATCAAAGCTGCTGGAGGTCTAGTGTGAAGCCTCCACCATCAGTGATGGTTTGGGGAGCCATGTCATCTGCTGGTGTAGGTCCACTGTGTTTTATCAAGACCAAAGTCAGCGCAGCCGTCTACCAGGACATGTTAGAGCTCTTCATGCTTCCCTCTGCCGACAAGCTTTATGGAGATGGAAATGTCATTCTCCAGCAGGACTTGGCCCCTGTCCACACGGCCAACATTACCAATACCTGGTGTACATGTGGTAAGGGCCAGGATTGGGGGGTGGTCCACTGCTTACCACGACTGGACGTGGCAAAGACGAGACGTAGGCAGAAGTCAGTTGTAACAGATCCGGGTTTATTGGCCGTCCTCCTGACGACCTTAGCCATGCACCGCAGTTCCTTTACAGCTCTCCGTTTCCAGGCCTGGGTACCTTTCACCTTTCCTTTAGTCGTGATGACGTCCCTCGCGGATCTTTCGCTGGGGCTGTCCTACACCAATCAACCGCCAGCGCTTCACCTGCCCGAGGTCGTCGTCCAATCGGTACCCCCAGGGCCTCGTCTGTCCTGCGGTACGTCGTGTCAGGGCCACCCCCCCTGACTGTCTTCTCCTGTCAGTCCCCTGGTCAAGCTCTTCACCTTTCTCCGTATTCTGTCCTGAGTCTTCCTCTGCTGAGCTCCTCCCGGGACTAGCCTAGCCTCTGGAACCCTAACCAGTTCTATTTATCCCCTCTCTCACTGGGAATTCCCCTCCTGGGTTCCTATCTCCCCGCCCCCATGACTAAGCAGTTTCTATAGCCCTAAACTGATGTTAAGTCCTGAACTAAACTCCCCCCTGCCATCTTGTGGTCAAATTTCGGTACTGCACTCCCTTTTCTGTCTCTCCCTGCTGTTACCTTTCTGTCATTGCCAATCTTCGTCTGTAGTGCACAAATCGTCCCCTCCTACTTCCAGTCAAGTCTGTCCGTCAAGTCACCTTCCCCACATACACACAACAGTATCACTGGGCTTGATTGTCAGCAAACTCGCCTGACCTTATCCCCATAGAGAATCTATGGAGTATTGTCAAGAGGAAGATGAGAGACATCAGACCCAACAATGCAGACGAGCTGAAGGCTGCTACCAAAGCAACCTGGGCTTCCATAACCCCTCAGCAGTGCCGCAGGCTGATCGCCTCCATGCCACGCCGCATTGATGCAGTAATTGATGCAGAAGGAGCCCGACCAAGTATTGAGAGCAGTTACTGAACAGACATTTCAGTAGGACAACATTTCGGATTTTACAATCATTTTTCAAGCTGGTGTTATAAAGTATTCTAATTTCCTGAGATAATGACTTTTGGGTTCTCATTGGCTGTAAGCCATAATCATCAACATTACCAGAAATAAACCCGTGGAATAGATCACTCTTTGTGTAATGACTCTATAGGATGCAGGAGAGTCACTGTCTGTATTGGAGAACTGAAATAAATTCACTTTTTGATGATATTCTCATTTTAAGCATTATACTGGTGCTAAGGAGCGTTACGGTAAACACTAGGTGACATCCCTCTAAATGAATGGCTATTTGCATAATTAAGTTTAAAAACCGCCTTATTCATGCCCTCCTACCAAGGCTACGAGGGTTCATGGTAATAACATAGGAACACAGGAGAACTGGTTGTATTAATAGAGAATACCCACCCCCAAGGGGCATCCCTGATCTTGCTATTGGTGCAGGAGCGGCTTTTGATTGTCCTGAACTACTCTTCGGAAATCAAAGGAGCTTATCACCTAGGTGGTACTCAGCTCTTCACCATGGCCAATTTTTTAGATGGTCGGGTCAGCAGATATTCTTATCATTTTCATCAAGTATCCTTATGGTGTATGGCACCAGCATTTTAGTGCTGTGGATTAAGGATGCAGTATTACATGCCATTTCTCACTTCGCTGTTTTTTGTTCAAGGTCAGTCCAGATATTGAGTTTCAGAAGAGTCCACGACCAGTGAGAAGTCGTGGTAAGTCCCATCATAGCTCATGCCATGTCTCATCATGTCCGGCTCATGTCTTTTTCCATCACAACTGGCTCATGTATTCATGTCTTGTCCCATCACATCAGGATCATGTTCTCTCCCATCTTGTCCAGCTCATGCCCTTTCCCATAATATCAGGCTAATGTCTGGTCCCATTACATTGTTACATCTAGCTGTGGTCCCATCACAACTGGCTCACGTCTTGTCCCAACATATCCGGCTCATGTTCAGTACCATCACATTCTGCTCATGTTTATTCCCATCACATCCGGCCCAGGTCCTGTCCTATCACAACTGGGTTATGTCTGGTTCCATCACTTTCAGTTCACATCTAGTCCCATCATGTTCAGTTCATTTCCTGTCCCATCACATCCGGTCAGGTCCTGTCCATCACATTCAGCTCATGTACTGTTCCATCAAATCCAACTCATCTCTTGTCCAATCACGTTGAGCTCACATCTTGTTCCCTCAAACTTGACTCATGGCTAATCTCATCATGTCGTGTTTCCATCTCGTTTTACCTCTACCTTTTCTAAATTCATCTTGAATTGTCCCTTGCAGAGCTGCGGATGATCCCATATATGATCACCATAGGAGATGCTATCCATAATTTTGCTGATGGTTTGGCCATGGGAGCTGCTTTCTCAACATCCTGGAAGACGGGTCTAGCCACAAGTCTCGCTGTTCTTTGCCATGAACTGCCACACGAGCTGGGTGAGCTCCACATCCCACAGGGTGATAAAGAAATACAGTCCCACCTCCCACAGGGTGACAGAGATACAGGCACACCTTCTGCAGGGCAACAGAGATACAGGCACACCTTCTGCAGGGTGAAAGAGAAAAAGACAGGCCCACCTCCTGAAGGGTGACAGAGAGATACTGCCCCACCTCCTGCAGAGTTGCATAGAGATACAGGCCCACCTCCTGCAGAGAGATAGAGCGATTCAGGCCCAACTCCTGCTCCTGCACAGTTACAGACATACAGGCCTACCTCCAGCTCCTGCACAGTTACAGAGATACAGGCCTACCTGTATCCTACAGGGTGACATAGAAAGATACTAGTCCACCTCCTGCAGGGTGAGAGAGATACTGGACCACCTCCTGCAGAGTGGCATAGAGATACAGGCTCACCTCCTGCAGAGAGACAGAGCGATACAGGCCCAACTCCTGCTCCTGCAGGGTCTCAGAGAGATAAAGGCCTACCTTCTGCTCCTGCTGGCTGACATAGAAAAATACTGGCCCACCTCCTGCAGGGTGACAGATAGATACAGGCCCACCTCCTGCAATGTGACAGATAGATAAAGGCCCACGTACTGCAGGGTGACAGAGAGATAGATGCCCACCTCCTGCAGAGTGGCATAGAGATACAAGCCCACCTCCTGAAGGATGACAGAGAGATACTGCTCCACCTCCTGCAGAGTTGCATAGAGATACAGGCCCACCTCCTGCAGAGAGACAGAGCAAATCAGGCCCAACTCCTGCTCCTGCACAGTTACAGACATACAGGCCTACCTCCTGCTCCTGCACAGTTACAGAGTTACAGGCCTACCTGTATCCTACAGGGTGACATAGAAAGATACTGGTCCACCTCCTGCAGAGTGGCATAGAGATACAGGCTCACCTCCTGCAGAGAGACAGAGCGATTCAGGCCCAACTCCTGCTCCTGCACAGTTACAGACATACAGGCCGACCTCCTGCTCCTGCACAGTTACAGAGATACAGGCCTACCTGTATCCTACACGGTGACATAGAAAGATACTGGTCCAACTCCTGCAGGGCGAGAGAGATACTGGCCCACCTCCTGCAGAGTGGCATAGAGATACAGGCTCACCTCCTGCAGAGAGACAGAGCGATTCAGGCCCAACTCCTGCTCCTGCACAGTTACAGACATACAGGCCTACCTCCTGCTCCTGCACAGTTACAGAGATACAGGCCTACCTGTATCCTACAGGGTGACATAGAAAGATACTGGTCCACCTCCTGCAGAGTGGCATAGAGATACAGGCTCACCTCCTGCAGAGAGACAGAGCGATACAGGCCCAACTCCTGCTCCTGCACAGTTACAGACATACAGGCCTACCTCCTGCTCCTGCACAGTTACAGAGATACAGGCCTACCTGTATCCTACAGGGTGACATAGAAAGATACTGGTCCACCTCCTGCAGAGTGGCATAGAGATACAGGCTCACCTCCTGCAGAGAGACAGAGCGATACAGGCCCAACTCCTGCTCCTGCACAGTTACAGACATACAGGACTACCTCCTGCTCCTGCACAGTTACAGAGATACAGGCCTACCTGTATCCTACAGGGTGACATAGAAAGATACTGGTCCACCTCCTGCAGAGTGGCATAGAGATACAGGCTCACCTCCTGCAGAGAGACAGAGCGATACAGGCCCAACTCCTGCTCCTGCAGGGTCTCAGAGAGATAAAGGCCTACCTTCTGCTCCTGCTGGGTGACATAGAAAGATACTGGTCCACCTCCTGCAGGGTGACAGATAGATACAGGCCCACCTCCTGCAATGTGACAGATAGATAAAGGCCCACATACTGCAGGGTAAAAGAGAGATAGATGCCCACCTCCTGCAGAGTGGCATAGAGATACAGGCCCACCTCCTGCAGGGTGACAGATAGATACAGGCCCACCTCCTGCAGGGTGACAGATAGATACTGGCCCACCTCCTGCAGGGTGACAGAGAGACATTCAGGCCCTCCTCATGCTACTGCAGGGTGACAGAGAAAAAAAACAGGCTCACCTCCTGCAGGGTAACAGAGAGATACAGTCCCACCTCCTGCAGGGTGACAGAGAGATACAGGCCCACCTCCTGCAGGGTAACAGAGAGATAGATGCCCACCTTCTGCTCCTGCAGGTTAAAAGAGAGATACAGTCCCACCTCCTGCAGGGTGACAGAGAGATACAGGCCCACCTCCTGCAGGGTGACAGAGAGATTCAGGCCCACCTCCTGCAGGGTAACAGAGAGATAGATGCCCACCTCCTGCTCCTGCAGGTTAAAAGAGAGATACAGTCCCACCTCCTGCAGGGTGACAGAGATACAGGCCCACCTCCTGCAGGGTGACAGAGATAGATACAAGCCCACCTCCTGCAGGGTGACAGAGAGATACAGTCCCACCTCCTGCAGGGTGACAGAGAGATACAGTCCCACCTCCTGCAGGGTGACAGAGAGATACAGTCCCACCTCCTGCAGGGTGACAGAGACATACAGGCCCACCTCCTGCAGGGTGACAGAGAGATACAGGTCCCACCTCCTGCAGGGTGACAGAGAGATACAAGCCCACCTCCTGCAGGATGACAGAGAGATACAAGCCCACCTCCTGCTGGGTGACAGAGAGATACAGTCCCACCTCCTGCAGGGTGACAGAGACATACAGGCCCACCTCCTGCAGGGTGACAGAGAGATACAGGTCCCACCTCCTGCAGGGTGACAGAGAGATACAAGCCCACCTCCTGCAGGATGACAGAGAGATACAAGCCCACCTCCTGCTGGGTGACAGAGACAGATACAGGCCCCCCTCCTGCAGGGTGACAGAGAGATACAGGCCCCCCTCCTGCAGGGTGACAGAGAGATACAAGCCCACCTCCTGCTGGGTGACAGAGAGATACAGTCCCACCTCCTGCAGGGTGACAGAGAGATACAGGTCCCACCTCCTGCAGGGTGACAGAGAGATACAGGTCCCACCTCCTGCAGGGTGACAGAGAGATACAAGCCCACCTCCTGCAGGATGACAGAGAGATACAAGCCCACCTCCTGCTGGGTGACAGAGACAGATACAGGCCCCCCTCCTGCAGGGTGACAGAGAGATACAGGCCCCCCTCCTGCAGGGTGACAGAGAGATACAAGCCCCCTCCTGCAGGGTGACAGAGAGCTACAGGCCCCCCTCCTGCAGGGTGACAGAGAGATACAGGTCCCACCTCCTGCAGGGTGACAGAGAGATACAGGTCCCACCTCCTGCAGGGTGACAGAGAGATACAGGTCCCACCTCCTGCAGGGTGACAGAGAGATACAAGCCCACCTCCTGCAGGATGACAGAGAGATACAAGCCCACCTCCTGCTGGGTGACAGAGACAGATACAGGCCCCCCTCCTGCAGGGTGACAGAGAGATACAGGCCCCCCTCCTGCAGGGTGACAGAGAGATACAGGCCCACCTCCTGCTGGGTGACAGAGACAGATACAGGCCCCCCTCCTGCAGGGTGACAGAGAGATACAGGCCCCCCTCCTGCAGGGTGACAGAGAGATACAGGCCCACCTCCTGCAGGGTGACAGAGACAGATACAGGCCCCCCTCCTGCAGGGAGACAGAGAGATACAGGTCCCACCTCCTGCAGGATGACAGAGAGATACAAGCCCACCTCCTGCAGGGTGACAGAGAGATACAGGCCCACCTCCTGCTGGGTGACAGAGACAGATACAGGCCCCCCTCCTGCAGGGTGACAGAGAGATACAGGCCCTCCTCCTGCAGGGTGACAGAGAGATACAGGCCCACCTCCTGCAGGGTGACAGAGACAGATACAGGCCCCCCTCCTGCAGGGAGACAGAGAGATACAGGTCCCACCTCCTGCAGGATGACAGAGAGATACAGGCCCCCCTCCTGCAGGGTGACAGAGAGATACAGGCCCACCTCCTGCTGGGTGACAGAGACAGATACAGGCCCCCCTCCTGCAGGGTGACAGAGAGATACAGGCCCCCCTCCTGCAGGGTGACAGAGAGATACAGGTCCCACCTCCTGCAGGGTGACAGAGACAGATACAGGCCCCCCTCCTGCAGGGAGACAGAGAGATACAGGTCCCACCTCCTGCAGGATGACAGAGAGATACAAGCCCACCTCCTGCAGGGTGACAGAGAGATACAAGCCCACCTCCTGCAGGGTGACAGAGACAGATACAGGCCCCCCTCCTGCAGGGTGACAGAGAGATACAGGCCCACCTCCTGCAGGGTGACGGAGATAGATACCGGCCCACCTCTTGCGGGGTGAGAGAGAGACATACCTGCCCACTTCCCATAGGGTGACATTTATGATATTGGCCCTAACACAGAGTGGTGCTCAGCGCCATTGCTATATATTATTTTTGTGCCCCTGCATGGTGAGCTCTCTGGGGTTTAGAACTTGGCTTATGACCCTGTGTCTCTTCAGGTGACTTTGCGGCCCTCCTCCACGCAGGCATCAGCGTCCGCCTGGCTCTACTGCTCAATTTTGGCAGCGCACTGACGTCATTTATCGGTTTGTATATCGCACTCTCCATCGCTGCAGAGGAAGCTATTCAGCACTGGATATTCACAGTGGCCACCGGACTGTTTCTCTATGTGGCTCTGGTGGACATGGTAAGAAGCGGTTACTGCGATACTTCGTCTGTGGACCAGCATCGTCCATCACTCACACTCTTCTTCTCACCCAGCTCCCAGCTATAATGAATGTGAAGGACCACAAACCCTGGCTGATCTTCATCCTCCACAACTTGGGTCTCTTAATTGGCTGGACCATCCTTCTCCTCCTGTCCATCTATGAGGAGAACATCACCGTGTGAAGCTTGTCATGACCCTGCCACTGATCTAATCTGGATGTCTCACCCTCCTGAGATGTGTAATTGTCCTCAGATACCCCGGGAAGATGCATCACATCATCCTCTAATTGACAGGACACCCTTTTTTGGCTACTATAGCTATCATTGTGACAACAGATGAGAGTAAAAGAGTGGCTCCTCTTACTGCACCATCCGGAGTGGAGAATCTACAGTTTCTCCTACAAGTTTTCTGCTGAAATCCCAAAATCCTTAGGAGATATGTAATTGATATAAGTGGAAAGGCATGATGTTATAACATGGGTGGTTTATTATTCAGGCTTCAGAGACCATTGTGCAACTGAGAGATAACATGTAATGACAGAAGAGAAGGCAACTAAAGAGTTATGGATGCATATTTGTCGGTTTTCAATGAGATTGTCCTGTGACAGCCAGCTGTGATGTATTGCGTGGATGGGTCATTGGTCTCCCCAGGCATGGTATTCTGTCAGGTATCAGTCATCTTATTTAAGTCCTTCCAATGGTAGCTCCTCATTCGGAACACGTCCTTTTGTTAAAGTCCCTCCAGCCGTGGTCTTCAGTCTTCTTGTTAAAATCCCTCCAGCAGTGGTCTTTAGTCATCTAGTTGAGATACTTTAAGCAGAGGTATTCAGTCTTCTTTTTGAGGTCCATAAAGGCGTGATCTTTGGTCTTTTTTGTAAGGTCCCTGTAGCAGTGGTCTTCAGTCTTCCTTTTGATGTTCCTCTTTCTGTGGTCTTTAGTCTTCCTTTGTGAGGTCCTTCCAGCAGAGGTCTTCGATCTTCTTTTTGAGGTCCCTCCAGCCACGATCTTCAGTGTTCTTGGCATTTTCCTTTTAGACATGGTCTTCAGACTTATTAAGGTCACACCAGCCATAGTGTTCAGTCTTCTTAAGGTTGCTCTAGCCAAGGTCTTCAGCCTTCTTTTTGAGGTATCTCAAGGCACTATATTCATTCTTCTTGTTGAGGTATCTATGGTCTTCAGACTTTTTGTTGAGGTTTTTCCAGTCATTGTCTTCAGTCTTCTTGTTGAGGTCCCTCCAGCCATGGTCTTGTTGAGGAGAGCAGGCCACCTTTATGGTATTTTGCACAACATTTATTCTTATTTTATAAGTTACAAGAGTGGTAAGAGGTGAATGAAGCAGTGTTACTGTGTTACACGGGGAGGGGCGCTCAGTTTGGTACTGAATGCTCCCCTGCCTTCAATAAAGAGAGAATTGGAATCATCGGCGTAATACTTTGATTCTGTGCCGGGATTCTCTACGTCTTCTCTCGGGCCTCATTCAGACATCTGCTTTTCTATACTAGAAGAAATGGGCTGCTTTTCATCAGTGCGCGTACTCCGATTTTCATCAATTTTTGGTCTCTTCGTGGTTTATTTTTTCATGGATCTATTGATTGAGTTGGTGAGTTTGATCTATGACTCAGACAAGTCTCTTTTTTTTAAAATTGTAAACACTTGACCAGCAAAAAATGTTTACATATGTATGTCTCCACGAGCTAAAATGGTCAGATAGAACTTGTATGTGAAAAACAGATGTCTAAATGAGTGACAACTTAAAGGAACACACCAGACAAAACCCCTGCCCCAGACTGGAGCAGATTTATCTGGGTATTTACAGTAGATTTCTGATGTTTAAGCTGGACACCATATTAATATAACGCCATATAACCCCTCCTATTAAACCACATAACTCTGCCTTATACTCCATATAACCCCTCGTATAACACCATATAACCTCCCCTCTGCCTTATACATGCTATAACACCTATTCCTCCATTCAGTCCCACCTATTTTGTCAAATAACGGTTACACCATATAACTCCTCCCATTAATCCATATAACTCCTCCCCTTACTCCATATAAGTCCTCCCCTTACTCCATATAACTTCCCCCTTACTCCATATAACCCCTCCCTTTACTCCATATAACCCCTCCCATTACTCCATATAACTCCTCCCCTTACTCTATATAACTTCCCCCTTACTCCATATAACCCCTCCCATTACTCCATATAACCCCTCCCCTTACTCCATATAACTCCTCCCATTATGCCATATAACTCCTCCCCTTACTCCATATAACTCCTCCCATTACTCCATATAACTCCTCCTATTACTCCATATAATCCTTCCAATTAGTACATACCCCTCCCATTACTCTATATAACTCCTCCCATTACTCTTTATCACTCCTAACATTATATAACTCCTCCCATAATACCATATAACTCCTCCCATTAGTCTATATAACTCCTCCCATTACTCTATAAAACCACTTCTACTACTCCATATACACTGATGAGCTAAAGGCTAACAATGTTTGAACTTTAGACTCTCAGGCTTCATCTCTCACCACCCACCACCGCTTCTAACATGAGACCAGCATCATTTTATAGATAAAATGGCATCTCATACATAAATTTGTCTTGCAGCTATTTAGCATATGAATAGTTATGTAGATTCTCGTCAGGTCGCTGCATTGTTACTGTTTTGTCTCTAAAAATGTAAATTCCTATTATTGTGTCAGTATTTTGTAAATCCACCGTTGGCTTTCAGCACGGCCTGAATCCTTCTGGGCAGCCCTCCATCAGATTCGAGCATGTGTCGACTGAAATCTGATTCCAGGTCTTTTCTGCACTTTCCCAAAGTTGGTCGAGGAGCAACCATGAAGATAAGAGAAACAGCATCATCGATAGCCATCTCTTGGCGAAAAAAACCTGCATCATGTGAGGGCCATGATAGATGGAAGAATGCAAAATGAAGTCTGTCCATCCATTAGTAAGCCAAGAGGTGGACGTCAGGCAAAATATCGGAGTCACCAAGTCGGCTCATCCCAAGGTCTATCAGTTCTGGCCCCACAAGCACGGCAGTGGAGGAGGCTCGTATGCTTCACAATAGTGAGATCATATACGTCCAAGCAAGCACCGTGTGATTCACGTTACAGAAGTCTGAAATGGTGGCCCGAAAAAAATTGGAAGACGCCTCGACTGCAATATCGTCATAAGAAACGATGGCACAATTTTATAAAAAAGTACGAAAAGTGGAGAGTAGAAGATTGGAGACGGGTGATGAGACGGGAGTCAATAGACTAGGCCAGTGATGGTGATGAGCTTGTAAAGATCGAGTGAACAAACTTCAACCCAAAACCCACTTATTTATGGCAAAGGGCCAGCAAGGCAATTTAACCTGAATACAGAGGTTTTAGTTTAGATAAAACAACTCGTACAGAGAGCAGGTGAGGACAGCAAAGAGCATACGGGGCAGCAGAGAGCAGCCAGCCACAGACAGGTACCAGACTGCAACTATAAAGGAATATGCTCCTCCCATCCTTATAGTATATACCTCCCATCCTTGTATATCCTCCTCCCATCCTTGCATATGCTCCTCCCATCCTTATAGTATATACCTCCCATCCTTATAGTATATACCTTCCATCCTTGTATATGCTCCTCCCATCCTTGCATATGCTCCTCCCATCCTTGCATATGCTCCTCCCATCCTTGTGGTATATGCTCCTCATCCTTGTATATGCTCCTCCCATCCTTGCATATGCTCCTCCCATCCTTGTATATGCTCCTCATCCTTTTATGTGCTCCTCCCATCCCTGTGGTATTTTCTGCCCCCATCCTTGTGTTATGTTTCTCCCATTCTTGTGGTTTTTGCTGACCCCATCCTTCTGGTATATCCTACCCCCATCCTTGTGGTATATGCTCCTCCCATCCTTGTATAGGCCCCCCATCCTTGTGGTATATGCTTCCCCCATCCTTGTGATTTATTCTCCTCCCATCCTTGTATATGCTCCTCCCATCCTTCTGGTATATGCTCCCCCATCCTTGTGGTATATGCTACCCCCATCCTTGTATCTGCTCCTCCCATCCTTGTATATGCCTCCCCAGCCTTGTAGTATCTGCTACCCCATCCTTGTGGTATATGCGCCTCACATTCTTGTATATTGCTCCCCATCCTTGTATATGCATCCCCATTCTTGTGGTGTATGCCCCCCATCCTTGTGGTATATGAGCCTCACATTCTTGTATATTCCCTCATACTTGTATATGCTCCTTCCATCCTTGTGGTATATGCCCCCTATCCTTGTGGTATATGCTCCTCCCATCCTTGTATATGCTCCTCATCCTTGTATGTGCTCCTCCCATCCTTGTGGTATTTGCTGCCCCCATCCTTGTGTTATGCTTCTCCCATTCTTGTGGTTTATGCTGCCACCATCCTTGTGTTATATACTCTCCCCATCCTTCTGGTATATGCCCCCTATTTTTGTGGTATATGCTCCTCCCATCCTTGTATATGCTTCTCATCCTTGTAAGTGCTCCGCCCATCCTTGTGTTATATGCTCCTCTCATCCTTGTGGTATGTCCCCCCCCATCCTTGTGGTTTATGCTGCCCCGGTATATGCCTCTCATCCTTGTGGTATATGCTCCTCCCATCCTTGTATATGCTCTTCCCATCCTTGTGTTATATGTTCCTCCCATCCATATGGCATATGCCCCCCATCCTTGTGGTATATACTACCCCCATCCTTGTATATGCTCCTCCCATCGTTGTGGTATATGCTTCTCCCATTTGTATATATGACTCCCCATCCTTGTATATGCCTCCCCATTCTTGCGGTATGTGCTCCCCCATCCTTGTGGTATATACTACCCCCATCCTTGTATATGCTCCTCCCATCCTTGTGGTATATGCTTCTCCCATTTGTATATATGACTCCCCATCCTTGTATATGCCTCCCCATTCTTGCAGTATATGCCCCCCATCCTTGTGGTATATACTACCCCCATCCTTGTATATGCTCCTCCCATCCTTGTGGTATATGCTTCTCCCATTTGTATATATGACTCCCCATCCTTGTATATGCCTCCCCATTCTTGCGGTATATGCCCCCCATCCTTGTATATGCTCCTCCCATCCTTGTGGTATATGCTTCTCCCATTTGTATATATGACTCCCCATCCTTGTATATGCCTCCCCATTCTTGCGGTATATGCCCCCCATCCTTGTGGTATATACTACCCCCATCCTTGTATATGCTCCTCCCATCCTTGTGGTATATGCTTCTCCCATTTGTATATATGACTCCCCATCCTTGTGGTATATGCTCCTCCCATCCTTGTATATGCTCTTCCCATCCTTGTGGTATATGCTCCTCCCATCCTTGTATATGCTCTTCCCATCCTTGTGATATATGCTGCCCCCATCCTTGTATATGCCTCCCCATTCTTGTGGTATATGCCCCTCATTCTTGTCGTGTATGCTCCCCCATCCTTGTGGTATATGCTCCCCCCATCCCTGTGGTGTATGCTCCCCCCATCCTGGTATATATGCCCCCCATCCTGGTGTCAGGGTCCTGACAGCGTCGGCGTACAGCCTCCGCTAAGCAGGGACTCACCCGCACCGTAGGGACCCCTGGGGACAAGAACAGCTGGACAATAAAGATGCACGGGACCTGAATGTAGAAGATCAGAAAGCAGGCACAGGACCTACGGTCATGTGAATGGTCATGTGACTGCAAGGGGGCGGGGCTTAGCATCCTGCTTTCAGAGGAGGAAGAAAACTCAGAGTCGGGCAAAGCAGAGGTCAGGCACAATACAGGCAAGCGAGGTACAGGAGGGATAAACAGACGGGAGGTCAGACAAAGCCAAAGGTCATACACAAGATATCAATACCGTACCAGGGATGAGACAGAACGGACAGTCAGGGCCAAGCAGAGATCAAAAACCAAACAGACATAGAAGGTACCAAGCGGAATCCATAGCGATATCCAGAGAACAGACCGAGTCATACACAGAGAATCAAGCAACCAGAACACAGCACAAACACACTCAGAGGTCACCACACAATGCCAAGGGCGAAAGTATAACTGACAGGGATGGGAGCGTCCTGAGGCTATAAGAAGCCTCCCCAGAACCAATGAGAGGCCACCATAATAGGTCCCAGGTGTGCAGGTGAGAGTCTGCACTGAGGTCAGAACATTAACCCCAGCAGTGCCGGTCACCCAGCACTGGTATCATGACAGTACCCCCCTCTCAACGGGGGGCCTCTGGACCCCCAGGCTTGCCCGGGTACCAAGCATGGAAAGCCCGAACCAGGCGATCCGCATGCATCAACCGGGCCGGCACCCAGGAGTTTTCCTGGCCTGTCCTCCAGCCCATACCCCTTCCAATGAACTAGGTACTGTACTGACTGACGTACCAACCTGGAATCTACGATGTGACCAATTTCGTATTCCACATGTCCCTCAACCGAAACCGGAGGAGCAGCGGACTCAGATTCTCCCCGGACTGCTTCAAACGGCTTCAGTAGAGATCTATGGAAGACGTTAGGGATCTTGAAAGAGAGTGGAAGGCACAGTCTGTACACTACCGGGTTGATTTTTTCCACAATCTTGTATGGGCCAATGAATTTGGGGCCCAACTTAGCTGACGGAATGTTTAACTTAATGTTTCGAGTGGAGAGCCAAACTTTCTCTCCCACCTGGAACATGGGACCAGGTGTTCGTTTCCTGTCCGCGAAAAATGTATAAATGCCTTGAGACCTAGATATACACCGCCATGGACTTCTGCCCATGTATCTTTTAACCGCTGAACAGAATCCTCAGCCCCGGGACACCCCGAATCCAGACGAGAAAACTCACCAAAATGAGGACTGAACCCATAGTTGATCAAAAAAGGGGACATACCAGTGGATTGACTCACCCGACTATTGAAGGCAAATTCAGCCAACGGCAGTATATCACACCAGTCATTCTGTCTAGCAGAAGTCAGACATCTGAGGATCTGTTCCAGGGACTGGTTAGTGCGCTCCGTCTGACCATTACTCTCAGGATGGTATGCAGACGAAAAGGACAGAGACATCCCTAATTTTTTACAGAAAGCACGCCAAAACTTAGCCACAAACTGCACACCACGATCAGACACCACATTCAGGGGTACCCCATGCAAGCGGACCACATGCTGCACAAACAATCTGGATAAGGTCTCAGCAGAAGGTAATGCGGACAGGGGTACAAAATGAGCCTGCTTAGAAAATCTGTCCACCACTACCCATACCACCGTATTAGCCCTGGAGGAGGGAAGATTGGTAATAAAATCCATGGACAGATGGGTCCACGGTCTTTCGGGAACTTCCAAGGGCATCAGTTCCCCGCCGGCTGGCTATGGGAGCTTTTAGAACAAGCGCAGACCCCACAACCAGAAATGAATTTCTTTATATCAGAACCCAGAGTAGGCCACCAGAAGATCCTAGCCACCGCCAGTCGCGTGACTGATATACCAGGGTGAGCACACAGCTTGGATTCATGGAACTCTTGCAAGAGTTTAAGGCGAAGTTGTTCTGGGACAAACAACTTGCCCCCTGGCTTGGCCGCAGGAGCCAGCGACTGGGCCCCCTCAATTTCCCGTTCCAATTCAGACGAGATCCCTGCTAACACCACCCCAGGGTGCAGAATGGAGGACGGTGGCTCAGGGGCCGACACAGGGTGAAAACTACGAGATAAGGCGTCTGCCTTGACATCCTTTGACCCTGGATGGAATGTAATAGTAAACTGGAAACTAGAAAAAAAAAGTGACCAACGGGCCTGTCTGGGCGTTAATCTTTTAGCAGACTCGATGTAAGACAAATTTTTGTGATCAGTGATCACAGTAACTGGGTGACTTTCCCCCTCCAAAAAGTGCCTCCATTCCTCAAACGCCAACTTGACCACAAGAAGCTCTCTATTGCCTACATCATAATTTCTTTCAGCAGCAGAGAACTTCCTGGAAAAGAAGGCACATGGCCTGAATTTGGTTAGAGTGGCAGGCCCTTGAGACAACACCTCCACCTCCACCACAAATGGCTTGGAAGGATCTGGCTGTATCAAGACAGGAGCAGACATAAAACATTTTTTCAGCGTCCCAAAGGCCTCTTTTGCGAGTGAGGACCAATTTCTCACATCCCCACCTTTGCATGTTAGATCCGTGAGAGGTTTGACCACTTGCGAAAACCCCCGGATAAATTTGCGGTAATAATTGGCGAACCCCAAGAAGCGCTGAAGACCCTTAAGATCTCGGGGTTGCACCCAATCCGCAATGGCCTGCACCTTCTTGGGGTCCATGCGAAAACCCTCCCCGGATACAATTAACCCCAAAAAAGACAATTCTTGCACACAGAATACACATTTCTCCAATTTGGCATACAGATGATTTTCTCTCAGTCTTTGGAGAACTGTTCGTACATGGTCCAAATGAGAATGCTTGTCGGTGGAGTATTTCAAAATATCATCTAAATATATAAACGAATTTAAAAAAAATAAATAAATATATCATCTAAATAAATAACGACAAAACGACCAATGAGATCCGAGAATACCACGTTGACGAAACTCTGAAATATGGCGGGGGCATTGGTAAGACCAAATGACATGACTAAATTTTCAAACAGTCCCTCGGTCGTGAGGAACGCGGTTTTCCATTCATCCCCCTCTCGGACCCTTATCAAATTATATGCCCCCCGAAGATCCAGTTTAGAAAACCACTTTGCCCCTGATAGTTGGTTACATAAATCGGGAATCAACGGAAGGGGGTACGTATTCCGTACCGTAATCTGATTAAGCTCCCGGAAGTCGAGACAGGGACATAACCCGCCATCTTTTTTCTTTACAAAAAGAAACCTGCCGCCACAGGTGAGACTGAGGAACGTACAGCGTCGGACTGGCCCACCGGAGAACCGGAGGATTCTCCGGTGGGCCCTGGCATCTGGTGGGCCCTGGCACCTGCAGGCATACAGGGCCAGCAGTTGCCTAGGGCCCCCGCTGCTCCAGGGGCCCCCAGCCAGTGGTGTGTCGCACACCATGCAGCTGCTATGGGGGCCCCTGCCAGCGGAGTAGCAGCGGGTGTCAGGAGGCAGGAGCCCCTGTCCCCGCTGCTAAAGAGAAATGAATATTCACTGCGAAGCAGTGAATATCATTTCACAGTCTCCACCCCCAGAGGCCCCGCCCCCAGCCCAGTAAGCCACTCTGCATCAGGGCCGGTGCTGCCCTCAGTCCTCTCTGCTCCTGACTCACAGCCAGTGCGCGATGACGTCACTACATCACACACCCGCTGTGTGTCTGGCAGAGGGGGCAGCTCCTGACACTGAGGCCGGGATCAGCGTGGGAGCGAGGAGGAGAGGTGAGTATTGTGGTTTGTTTTGTTTTTTATATCTCTCTCGCTCTATCTGTCTCTCTCTATCTCTATATCTCTATATATCTCTATATATCTCTCTCTCTATCTCTCATATCTATCTTTCTATCTCTATCTATTATCTATATCTATCTATTTCTATATCTATCGCTCTATCTTTATATCTATCTTTCTATCTCTACATCTATCTCTATATCTATCTGTCTCTATATCTTTCTATATATATCTCTATATCTATCTATTATGTCTCTCTATATCTATCTATCTCTATCTCTATATCTATTATCTCTATATTGATTATCTATCTAGCTACCATCTATATCTATCTATCTTTATCTATATATATCTCTATCTAATATCTATATCTATCTATCTATCTCTATACCTATCTATCTATTTATCTATCCGTTATCTATCTCTATATCTTTTCTCTGTATTTATCTATCTCTATATCTATATCTCTCGCTATCTATCGCTCTATCTCTATATCTATATCTATCTCTATATCTATCTTTATATCTATATCTCTATATCTATCTTTATATCTATATCTATTTCTCTCTATATCTATCTCTATATCTCTCTCTATAGCTATCTATCTATAGATCTATATCTATCTCTATATCTATCTCTCTGTATATTTATCTATCACTCTTTCTCTATATCTATATATCTATCTTTCTCTATCTATTTATCTCTATATCTTTTCTCTGTATCTATCTCTCTCTATATCTATATCTATCTATCTCTATATCTATTATCTCTATATCTATATCTATTTCTCTCTATATCTCTCTCTATATCTATCTATTTATCTCTATCTCTATATCTATCTCTCTGTATATCTATCTATCTTTCTATCTCTATATCTATCTCTATATCTATCTTTCTCTATCTATCTATCTCTATCTATTATCTATATCTATCTCTATCTATCGCTCTATCTCTATATCTATCTTTCTATCTCTACATCTATCTCTATATCTATCTTTCTATCTATCTCTATATCTATCTATATCTATATCTATCTATTATGTCTATCTATCTAGCTATCTCTATTATCTATATCTACCTATCTCTATATCTTTCTATCTTACTCTATCTCTATATCTATCTGTTATCTCTATATTTATTATCTATCTATCTCTATCTATTATCTATATCTATATCTATCTCTCTATCTATTTATCGATCTCTGTATCTATCTCTCTCTATATCTCTCTCTCTCTCTATCTATGTACCGCTCTCTCTATCTCTATCTATCTTTATATCTATATCTATCTCTATATCTATCTATTATCTCTATATCTATCTACCTATCTATCTCTATATCTATCTCTATATCTGTTTCTCTCTATATCTCTCTCTCTATAGCTATCTATATATTATCTCTATATCTATCTCTATATCTATCTATCTATATATCTATCTATCTCTATATCCATATCTATCTCTATATCTATCTATCTCTATATCTATCTTTCTATCTAACACTATATCTCTATATCTATCTCTATATCTCATTATCTATCTATCTCTATCTCTATCTTTATCTATCTATCTATTGATCTATCCATCTATCTCTATATCTATCTCTATATCTATCTATTATCTCTATTATCTATATCTATCTATCCATCTATCTATCTAGCTATCTCTATCTATCTCTATATCTCTCTCTATATCTATCTATCTTTCTAACTCTATACCTATCTCTATACATATCTCTATATCTAGCTATTATCTCTATATCTATCTCTATATCTATCTTTCTATATCTA
Source organism: Dendrobates tinctorius (assembly GCF_039654945.1). NCBI lineage: Eukaryota > Metazoa > Chordata > Amphibia > Anura > Dendrobatidae > Dendrobates > Dendrobates tinctorius. The sequence continues at coordinate 1,202,741 of NW_027361902.1, forward strand.
TCTGTCTCTATATCTATCTATCTCTATATATATCTCTATATCTATTTTTATTTATAGCCATCTATCTATATATATTTATCTCTATATCTATATATGTCTATATTATTATTATTATTATTATTATTATTATTATTATATCTGTATATCTCTATCTATATATCTATCTATCTCTATATCTTTCTATCTATAGCTATCTATCTCTAAATCTATCTATCCATTATCTATTTTCTATCTATCTCTATATCTATCTACCTATCTACCTATCTATCTATCTATCTATATCTATCTTTATATCTATCTCTATCTATCCATTATCTACTATCTATCTCTATATCTATCTATTTCTACATCTATCTTTCTATCTATATCTATCTAACTCTATATCTATATATCTATATAGCATTATACCCTATGAGGAGGCAGTATTATTCCCTATGAGGGGGGCAGTATTATTCCCTATGAGGGGGCAGTATTATACCCTATGAGGAGGGCAGTATTATTATACCCTATGAGGGGGGCAGTATTATACCCTATGAGGAGGCAGCATTATTCCCTATGAGGGGGGCAGTATTATTCCCTATGAGGGGGGCAGTATTATACCCTATGAGGGGGGCAGTATTATACCCTATGAGGAGGCAGTATTATACCCTATGAGGGGGGCAGTATTATACCCTATGAGGAGGCAGCATTATACCCTATGAGGAGGGCAGTATTATTATACCCTATGAGGGGGGCAGTATTATACCCTATGAGGAGGCAGCATTATACCCTATGAGGAGGCAGCATTATACCCTATGAGGAGGGCAGTATTATTATACCCTATGAGGGGGGCAGTATTATACCCTATGAGGAGGCAGCATTATACCCTATGAGGAGGCAGCATTATACCCTATGAGGGGGGCAGTATTATACCCTATGAGGAGGCAGCATTATACCCTATGAGGAGGGCAGTATTATACCCTATGAGGAGGCAGCATTATACCCTATGAGGAGGCAGTATTATACCCTATGAGGGGGGCAGTATTATACCCTATGAGGAGGCAGCATTATACCCTATGAGGAGGGCAGTATTATACCCTATGAGGAGGCAGCATTATACCCTATGAGGAGGCAGTATTATACCCTATGAGGGGGCAGTATTATACCCTATGAGGAGGCAGCATTATACCCTATGAGGGGGGCTGTATTATTCCCTATGAGGGGGCAGTATTATACCCTATGAGGGGGGCAGTATTATACCCTATGAGGAGGCAGCATTATACCCTATGAGGAGGCAGCATTATACCCTATGAGGAGGCAGCATTATTCCCTATGAGGGGGCAGCATTATACCCTATGAGGGGGGCAGTATTATTCCCTATGAGGAGGCAGCATTATTCCCTATGAGGGGGTGCATTATTCCCTATGAGGAGGGCAGCATTATTCCCTATGAGGGGGCAGCATTATTCCCTATGAGGAGGGCAGCATTATTCCCTATGAGGAGGCAGCATTATTCCCTATGAGGGGGTGCATTATACCCTATGAGGAGGCAGCATTATACCCTATGAGGGGGCAGCATTATTCCCTATGAGGGGGCAGCATTATTCCCTATGAGGGGGGCAGTATTATACCCTATGAGGGGGGCAGTATTATACCCTATGAGGAGGCAGTATTATTCCCTATGAGGGGGCAGCATTATTCCCTATGAGGGGGCAGCATTATACCCTATGAGGAGGCAGTATTATACCCTATGAGGAGGCAGTATTATTCCCTATGAGGAGGCAGTATTATTCCCTATGAGGGGGCAGCATTATTCCCTATGAGGGGGCAGCATTATACCCTATGAGGAGGCAGTATTATACCCTATGAGGGGGCAGTATTATACCCTATGAGGAGGGCAGCATTATACCCTATGAGGGGGGCAGTATTATACCCTATGAGGGGGGCAGTATTATACCCTATGAGGAGGCAGTATTATTCCCTATGAGGAGGCAGCATTATACCGTATGAGGAGGCAGTATTATTCCCTATGAGGAGGCAGTATTATTCCCTATGAGGGGGTGCATTATTCCCTATGAGGAGGGCAGCATTATTCCCTATGAGGGGGCAGCATTATTCCCTATGAGGAGGGCAGCATTATACCCTATGAGGGGGGCAGTATTATACCCTATGAGGGGGCAGCATTATTCCCTATGAGGGGGGCAGCATTATACCCTATGAGGAGGCAGCATTATACCCTATGAGGGGGCAGTATTATACCCTATGAGGGGGCAGTATTATACCCTATGAGGAGGGCAGTATTATACCCTATGAGGGGGGCAGTATTATACCCTATGAGGAGGCAGCATTATTCCCTATGAGGAGGCAGTATTATTCCCTATGAGGAGGCAGCATTATACCCTATGAGGAGGCAGTATTATTCCCTATGAGGAGGCAGTATTATTCCCTATGAGGGGGTGCATTATTCCCTATGAGGAGGGCAGCATTATTCCCTATGAGGGGGCAGCATTATTCCCTATGAGGAGGGCAGCATTATACCCTATGAGGGGGGCAGTATTATACCCTATGAGGGGGCAGCATTATTCCCTATGAGGGGGGCAGCATTATACCCTATGAGGAGGCAGCATTATACCCTATGAGGGGGCAGTATTATACCCTATGAGGGGGCAGTATTATACCCTATGAGGAGGGCAGTATTATACCCTATGAGGGGGCAGCATTATTCCCTATGAGGGGGGCAGCATTATACCCTATGAGGAGGCAGCATTATACCCTATGAGGAGGCAGCATTATACCCTATGAGGAGGCAGCATTATACCCTATGAGGAGGGCAGCATTATACCCTATGAGGAGGCAGCATTATTCCCTATGAGGGGGCAGCATTATACCCTATGAGGGGGGCAGTATTATTCCCTATGAGGGGGGCAGTATTATACCCTATGAGGAGGCAGCATTATTCCCTATGAGGAGGCAGCATTATTCCCTATGAGGAGGCAGCATTATTCCCTATGAGGAGGCAGCATTATACCCTATGAGGGGGGCAGTATTATACCATATGAGGAGGCAGTATTATACCCTATGAGGGGGGCAGTATTATTCCCTATGAGGGGGGCAGTATTATTCCCTATGAGGGGGGCAGTATTATACCCTATGAGGAGGCAGCATTATTCCCTATGAGGAGGCAGTATTATACCCTATGAGGAGGCAGCATTATTCCCTATGAGGAGGCAGCATTATACCCTATGAGGGGGGCAGTATTATACCCTATGAGGGGGGCAGTATTATACCCTATGAGGAGGCAGTATTATACCCTATGAGGGGGGCAGTATTATTCCCTATGAGGGGGGCAGTATTATACCCTATGAGGGGGCAGTATTATACCCTATGAGGAGGCAGTATTATACCCTATGAGGAGGCAGTATTATACCCTATGAGGGGGGCAGTATTATACCCTATGAGGGGGCAGTATTATACCCTATGAGGAGGGCAGTATTATTCCCTTTGAGGGGGCAGCATTATACCCTATGAGGGGGCAGCATTATACCCTATGAGGGGGCAGCATTATTCCCTATGAGGGGGCAGCATTATTCCCTATGAGGGGGCAGCATTATACCCTATGAGGGGGCAGCATTATACCCTATGAGGGGGGCAGTATTATACCCTATGAGGGGGGCAGTATTATACCCTATGAGGAGGGCAGTATTATACCCTATGAGGGGGCAGTATTATACCCTATGAGGGGGCAGTATTATACCCTATGAGGAGGGCAGCATTATACCCTATGAGGGGGCAGCATTATTCCCTATGAGGGGGCAGCATTATACCCTATGAGGAGGCAGCATTATACCCTATGAGGGGGCAGCATTATACCCTATGAGGAGGCAGCATTATACCCTATGAGGGGGCAGTATTATACCCTATGAGGGGGCAGTATTATACCCTATGAGGAGGGCAGTATTATACCCTATGAGGGGGCAGCATTATTCCCTATGAGGGGGGCAGCATTATACCCTATGAGGAGGCAGCATTATACCCTATGAGGAGGCAGCATTATACCCTATGAGGAGGCAGCATTATACCCTATGAGGAGGGCAGCATTATACCCTATGAGGAGGCAGCATTATTCCCTATGAGGGGGCAGCATTATACCCTATGAGGGGGGCAGTATTATTCCCTATGAGGGGGGCAGTATTATACCCTATGAGGAGGCAGCATTATTCCCTATGAGGAGGCAGCATTATTCCCTATGAGGGGGCAGCATTATTCCCTATGAGGGGGGCAGTATTATACCCTATGAGGAGGCAGCATTATTCCCTATGAGGGGGGCATTATTCCCTATGAGGGGGGCAGCATTATTCCCTATGAGGGGGGCAGTATTATACCCTATGAGGAGGGCAGTATTATACCCTATGAGGGGGCAGCATTATACCCTATGAGGGGGCAGTATTATACCCTATGAGGAGGGCAGCATTATTCCCTATGAGGGGGGCAGCATTATACCCTATGAGGGGGGCAGTATTATACCCTATGAGGGGGTCAGTATTATACCCTATGAGGAGGGCAGCATTATACCCTATGAGGGGGGCAGTATTATACCCTATGAGGGGGGCAGTATTATACCCTATGAGGAGGCAGCATTATACCCTATGAGGGGGTGCATTATTCCCTATGAGGAGGGCAGCATTATTCCCTATGAGGGGGCAGCATTATACCCTATGAGGAGGGCAGCATTATTCCCTATGAGGGGGGCATTATTCCCTATGAGGGGGGCAGCATTATTCCCTATGAGGAGGGCAGCATTATACCCTATGAGGAGGGCAGTATTATACCCTATGAGGGGGCAGCATTATACCCTATGAGGGGGCAGTATTATACCCTATGAGGAGGGCAGCATTATTCCCTATGAGGAGGGCAGTATTATACCCTATGAGGGGGCAGCATTATACCCTATGAGGGGGCAGCATTATACCCTATGAGGAGGGCAGCATTATTCCCTATGAGGGGGGCATTATTCCCTATGAGGGGGGCAGCATTATTCCCTATGAGGAGGGCAGCATTATACCCTATGAGGGGGGCAGTATTATACCCTATGAGGAGGGCAGCATTATTCCCTATGAGGGGGGCAGCATTATACCCTATGAGGGGGGCAGTATTATACCCTATGAGGGGGTCAGTATTATACCCTATGAGGAGGGCAGCATTATACCCTATGAGGGGGGCAGTATTATACCCTATGAGGGGGGCAGTATTATGCCCTATGAGGAGGCAGCATTATACCCTATGAGGGGGTGCATTATTCCCTATGAGGAGGGCAGCATTATTCCCTATGAGGGGGCAGCATTATACCCTATGAGGAGGCAGCATTATACCCTATGAGGAGGGCAGCATTATTCCCTATGAGGGGGGCATTATTCCCTATGAGGGGGGCAGCATTATTCCCTATGAGGGGGGCAGTATTATACCCTATGAGGAGGGCAGTATTATACCCTATGAGGGGGCAGCATTATACCCTATGAGGGGGCAGTATTATACCCTATGAGGAGGGCAGCATTATTCCCTATGAGGGGGGCAGCATTATACCCTATGAGGGGGGCAGTATTATACCCTATGAGGGGGTCAGTATTATACCCTATGAGGAGGGCAGCATTATACCCTATGAGGGGGGCAGTATTATACCCTATGAGGGGGGCAGTATTATACCCTATGAGGAGGCAGCATTATACCCTATGAGGGGGTGCATTATTCCCTATGAGGAGGGCAGCATTATTCCCTATGAGGGGGCAGCATTATTCCCTATGAGGAGGCAGCATTATACCCTATGAGGGGGCAGTATTATACCCTATGAGGGGGGCAGTATTATACCCTATGAGGGGGCTGTATTATACCCTATGAGGGGGGCAGCATTATACCCTATGAGGAGGGCAGTATTATACCCTATGAGGAGGCAGCATTATACCCTATGAGGGGGCAGCATTATACCCTATGAGGGGGCAATATTATACCCTATGAGGGGGGCAGTATTATACCCTATAAGGGGGCAGTATTATACCCTATGAGGGGGCAGTATTATACCCTATGAGGCGGGCAGCATTATACCCTATGAGGGGGCAGTATTATACCCTATGAGGGGGGCAGTATTATACCCTATGAGGGGGCAGTATTATACCCTATGAGGAGGGCAGTATTATTCCCTTTGAGGGGGCAGCATTATACCCTATGAGGGGGCAGCATTATACCCTATGAGGGGGCAGCATTATTCCCTATGAGGGGGCAGCATTATTCCCTATGAGGGGGCAGCATTATACCCTATGAGGGGGCAGCATTATACCCTATGAGGGGGGCAGTATTATACCCTATGAGGGGGGCAGTATTATACCCTATGAGGAGGGCAGTATTATACCCTATGAGGGGGCAGTATTATACCCTATGAGGGGGCAGTATTATACCCTATGAGGAGGGCAGTATTATACCCTATGAGGGGGCAGCATTATTCCCTATGAGGGGGGCAGCATTATACCCTATGAGGAGGCAGCATTATACCCTATGAGGAGGCAGCATTATACCCTATGAGGAGGCAGCATTATACCCTATGAGGAGGGCAGCATTATTCCCTATGAGGGGGGCATTATTCCCTATGAGGGGGGCAGCATTATTCCCTATGAGGGGGGCAGTATTATACCCTATGAGGAGGGCAGTATTATACCCTATGAGGGGGCAGCATTATACCCTATGAGGGGGCAGTATTATACCCTATGAGGAGGGCAGCATTATTCCCTATGAGGGGGGCAGCATTATACCCTATGAGGGGGGCAGTATTATACCCTATGAGGGGGTCAGTATTATACCCTATGAGGAGGCAGCATTATACCCTATGAGGGGGGCAGTATTATACCCTATGAGGAGGGCAGCATTATTCCCTATGAGGGGGGCAGTATTATACCCTATGAGGGGGCAGCATTATACCCTATGAGGGGGCAGTATTATACCCTATGAGGAGGGCAGCATTATTCCCTATGAGGGGGGCAGTATTATACCCTATGAGGGGGTCAGTATTATACCCTATGAGGAGGGCAGCATTATTCCCTATGAGGGGGGCAGCATTATACCCTATGAGGGGGGCAGTATTATACCCTATGAGGGGGTCAGTATTATACCCTATGAGGAGGCAGCATTATTCCCTATGAGGAGGCAGCATTATACCCTATGAGGGGGTGCATTATACCCTATGAGGGGGGCAGTATTATACCCTATGAGGAGGCAGCATTATACCCTATGAGGGGGTGCATTATACCCTATGAGGGGGTGCATTATACCCTATGAGGGGGGCAGTATTATACCCTATGAGGGGGGCAGTATTATACCCTATGAGGAGGCAGCATTATACCCTATGAGGGGGTGCATTATACCCTATGAGGGGGGCAGTATTATACCCTATGAGGGGGGCAGTATTATACCCTATGAGGGGGTGCATTATTCCCTATGAGGGGGGGCAGCATTATACCCTATGAGGGGGCAGTATTATACCCTATGAGGGGGGCAGTATTATACCCTATGAGGGGGCAGCATTATTCCCTATGAGGTGGTGCATTATTCCCTATGAGGGGGTGCATTATACCCTATGAGGGGGGCAGTATTATACCCTATGAGGGGGTGCATTATACCCTATGAGGGGGGCAGTATTATACCCTATGAGGGGGGCAGTATTATACCCTATGAGGGGGGCAGCATTATTCCCTATGAGGGGGGGCAGCATTATACCCTATGAGGGGGGCAGTATTATACCCTATGAGGGGGGCAGTATTATACCCTATGAGGGGGGCAGTATTATACCCTATGAGGGGGTGCATTATACCCTATGAGGGGGGCAGTATTATACCCTATGAGGGGGGCAGTATTATACCCTATGAGGGGGTGCATTATTCCCTATGAGGGGGGGCAGCATTATACCCTATGAGGGGGCAGTATTATACCCTATGAGGGGGGCAGTATTATACCCTATGAGGGGGTGCATTATACCCTATGAGGGGGTGCATTATACCTTATGAGGGGGGCAGCATTATACCCTATGAGGGGGGCAGTATTATATTCTATGAGATGGCTGCATTATATTCTATGAGATGGCTGCATTATACTATGTGAGGGGGCTACCCCAACTCCTGCTACATAATTAAGACATGTACAACCTTATATTATACCCGGATATTAGCGTGTTTTACCGCATAATTGGTGGTCTGGTATTTAACTCTATGCAGCTACATAGTGGGCCCCAAGAATGATTTTCTCTGGTGGGCCCAAGGTGTTCCAGTCCGACGCTGGGAACGTATGTGTCCTTTGTGTAGACTTTCAGCAATGTACTCCTTCATAGCCAAGCGCTCAGGACCGGACAAATTAAACAGACGGGCTTTAGGTAATTTAGCCCCCGGGACCAGCTCAATAGCGCAGTCAAAGGGTCTATGTGGCGGTAACGTCTCGGCCTCGCTTTCAGAGAATACATCTTCGAAGTCCTTCAGGCATTCCGGAATACCTTCCAGCTCGACAGATGATACACACACAGATTTAACAGGTTCAACCAGCAGTGCGGATTTATCATATAACTCAAAATCATTAAACCCCCATTGAACAATCTCCCCCGTTTTCCAGTTAATAACTGGGTTATGGCGTTGTAACCAGGGCATGCCCAACACCAACCCTGCAGGTAGATTGTCCAGAACAAAACAACTTAGGTTTTCCACATGAGTAGCGCCCACTCTGAGCGAAAACACATCAGACATAAAGCGAATTCCCTCAGTGAGGGGAGAGGAGTCAATGGCCATCACCTTGATCGGAACCTTGAGCCTAACTGTCCCTATCTTGCAGTGTGTGACCAATTGGGAGTCAATGAGGTTAATAGATCCGCAGTCCACAAAGGCCGTAGAGGAAAAAGAACTACCGTCCACAAACAGTTCCACAGGCAGTAACACTTTAGAAAACGAGGAAAAGGGTACCTGAGGGTCTGAGCAGTCTCCCCGTTGACTACCCAGACCTAGTCGTTTCCCGCCGACCGGGTTGAAGACGGGCAATCAGGACACTCCCTTTTCCAATGTCCCGTTTTACCGCAGTAAAAGCATAACTGCTTGTCCTTCCGGCGTTTCCTCTCCGTATCTTTCAGGGAGAGGGCGCCTACATCCATGAGCTCAGGGTCAGTCTCTTTTCCTCTGGGGAACAATGGAGTCTCCACCTGCATCACCCCTCTGGCCCGCAGCCTGCGGTCCATCCGGACAGCCTGGGCCATGGCGTCCTCGAGAGAGTTAGGTGGGGGATGTAATGCCAAGGCATCCTGCAGCCGCTCGGACAAGTCTCTGTGAAAGAGTCCTCGGAGTGCGGCGTCGTTCCAAGAGACCTATGCGGCCAAGTGGCGGAACTCAGTACAAAACCACTCAGCTGAGTGTTTCCCCTGACAGACGCTCATCACCATGTCCTCTGCCACTCGCACTCGGTCAGGCTCATCATAAATGTGCCCGAGGGCCTCAAAGAACAAATTCACAGACACTCTCTCAGGGGCAGTGGGAGGAAGGGAGAAAGCCCAAGCTTGTGGGAACCCTCTTAACAGAGACATAACAACCCCGACCTTCTGACTTTCGTCCCCAGAGGAACGTGGTCTCAAACTAAAAAAAAGTTTGCACCCCTCCATGAAGACCCTGAACTCCCTTTGGTTTCCAGAAAAAAAGTCAGGCAGTTTAACAGGTGGTTCTGGGGACACCAAAACAACATCATTCGCCCCAGCCCCCTGAGACCCAGCAGCTGAAGCCCCCCGCACTGTCTCAGAAACCTGCTGCTGAGAACGAGCCTGAGCTTGCTGCTCCAGAGATAAACCCTGAAACATCTGACTCAGACTTTTCATCCAGTCAGCCAGAGACTGTATGGGATCCATAACTCTCTGCATAAAAACCCCCAAAAAACTTAATGGTCAGTTATAATGTCAGGGTCCTGACAGCGCCGGCGTGCAGCCTCAGCTAGGCAGGGTCTCACCCGCACCGTAGGGACCCCTGGGGACAAGAACAGCCGGAAAATAAAGATGCACAGGACCTGAATGTAGAAGATCAGAAAGCAGGCACAGGACCTACGGTCATGTGAATGGTCATGTGACTGCAAGGGGACGGGGCTTAGCATCCTGCTTTCAGAGGAGGAAGAAAACTCAGAGTCGGGCAAAGCAGAGGTCAGGCACAATACAGGCAAGCGAGGTACAGGAGGGATAAACAGACGGGAGGTCAGACAAAGCCAAAGGTCATACACAGAGATAGCAGTACAGTACCAGGGATGAGACAGAATGGACAGTCAGGGCCAAGCAGAGATCAAAAACCAAACAGACATAGAAGGTACCAAGCGGAATCCAAAGCGATATCCAGAGAACAGACCGAGTCATACACAGAGAATCAAGCAACCAGAACACAGCACAAACACACTCAGGGGTCACCACACTGTGCCAAGGGCGAAAGTATAACTGACGGGGGATGGGAGCTTCCTGAGGTTATAAGAAGCCTCCCCAGAACCAATGAGAGGCCACCATAATAGGTCCCAGGTGTGCAGGTGAGAGTCTGCACTGCGATCAGAACATTAACCCCAGAAGTGCCGGTCACCCAGCACTGGTATCATGACACCTGGTATATGCTGGTATATTATTATTAATATTTATTACTAGCTGAAGAGCCTGGCGCTGCCCGGGCATAGTAACTAACTGTGGATAGTTACAACAAATTATAATGATTTTCCTCCATCCCATAGTCCAGTGCCCATATACCCATCATACATATCCTCCATCCCATAGTCCCGTGCCCATATACCCATCACACATCCTCCATCCCATAGTCCCGTGCCCATATACCCATCACACATCCTCCATCCCATAGTCCCGTGCCCATATACCCATCATACATATCCTCCATCCCATAGTCCCATGCCCATATACCTATCATACATATCCTCCATCCCATAGTCCCGTGCCCATATACCCTTCATACATATCCTCCATCCCATAGTCCCGTGCCCATATACCCATCACACATCCTCCATCCCATAGTCCCGTGCCCATATACCCATCACACATCCACCATCCCATAGTCCCGTGCCCATATACCCATCATACATATCCTCCATCCCATAGTCCCATGCCCATATACCCATCATACATATCCTCCATCCCATAGTCCCGTGCCCATATACCCTTCATACATATCCTCCATCCCATAGTCCCGTGCCCATATACCCATCACACATCCTCCATCCCATAGTCCCGTGCCCATATACCCATCATACATATCCTCCATCCCATAGTCCCGTGCCCATATACCCATCATACATATCCTCCATCCCATAGTCCCGTGCCCATATACCCTTCATACATATCCTCCATCCCATAGTCCCGTGCCCATATACCCATCACACATCCTCCATCCCATAGTCCTGTGCCCATATACCCATCATACATATCCTCCATCCCATAGTCCCGTGCCCATATACCCATCATACATATCCTCCATCCCATAGTCCCGTGCCCATATACCCATCATACATATCCTCCATCCCATAGTCCCATGCCCATATACCCATCATACATATCCTCCATCCCATAGTCCCGTGCCCATATACCCTTCATACATATCCTCCATCCCATAGTCCCGTGCCCATATACCCATCACACATCCTCCATCCCATAGTCCCGTGCCCATATACCCATCATACATATCCTCCATCCCATAGTCCCGTGCCCATATACCCATCATACATATCCTCCATCCCATAGTCCCGTGCCCATATACCCTTCATACATATCCTCCATCCCATAGTCCCGTGCCCATATACCCATCACACATCCTCCATCCCATAGTCCTGTGCCCATATACCCATCATACATATCCTCCATCCCATAGTCCCGTGCCCATATACCCATCATACATATCCTCCATCCCATAGTCCCGTGCCCATATACCCATCATACATATCCTCCATCCCATAGTCCCATGCCCATATACCCATCATACATATCCTCCATCCCATAGTCCCGTGCCCATATACCCTTCATACATATCCTCCATCCCATAGTCCCGTGCCCATATACCCATCACACATCCTCCATCCCATAGTCCCGTGCCCATATACCCATCATACATATCCTCCATCCCATAGTCCCGTGCCCATATACCCATCATACATATCCTCCATCCCATAGTCCCGTGCCCATATACCCTTCATACATATCCTCCATCCCATAGTCCCGTGCCCATATACCCATCACACATCCTCCATCCCATAGTCCTGTGCCCATATACCCATCATACATATCCTCCATCCCATAGTCCCGTGCCCATATACCCATCATACATATCCTCCATCCCATAGTCCTGTGCCCATATACCCATCATACATATCCTCCATCCCATAGTCCCGTGCCCATATACCCATCATACATATCCTCCATCCCATAGTCCCGTGCCCATATACCCATCATACATATCCCCATCCCATATTCCTGTGCCCACATACCCATCACACATCCTCCATCCCATAGTCCCGTGCCCATATACCCATCATACATATTCTCCATCCCATAGTCCCGTGCCCATATACCCATCATACATATCCTCCATCCCATAGTCCCGTGCCCATATACCCATCATACATATCCTCCATCCCATAGTCCCGTGCCCATATACCCATCATACATATCCCCATCCCATAGTCCTGTGCCCATATACCCATCATACATCCTCCATCCCATAATCCCGTGCCCATATACCCATATACCCATTTATTCCATGGCGCTTTATATGTGAGGCGTGGTGTGCACAATAAAAACAAGTACAGTAATCTTAAACAGTACAAGTCACGACTGGTCCAGGAGGAGAGAGGACCCTGCCCGCGAGGGCTCACAATCTACAAGGGATGGGTGAGGATACAGTAGGCAAGGGTAGAGCTGGTCGTGCAGCATTTTGGTGGCTCGGTGGTAACTGCAGGTTGTAGGCTTGTCAGAAGAGGTCAGTCTTCAGGTTCTTTTGAAGGTTTCTACTGTAGGCAAGGGTCTGATATGTTGTGGTAGAGAGTTCCAGAGTAGTGGGGATGAGCAGGAGAAATCGTGTATGCAATTGTGGGAAGAGGAGATAAGAGGGGAGTAGAGAAGGAGATATGTTGTGAATTCGCTTTCTGGCCTCCCTCTGGTTATTACTGAAGGTAGTGGAGCTGGTCAGATCGACAGAGGGGTTGCTGTTGTGAATTCACTTTCTGGTCTGCCTCTGGTTGCTGGTGAGTGTGATGGAGCTGGTTGTATTGACAAAGGAGTCGTGAGTTCTCTTTCCGGTCTTCCTCTGGTGGTTGCAGGAGGTAATGAAGCTGATCTAATTAACAGAGACCTGCCACCTGATAATGAGGACGACGATTGGACATCTGGAGTCTCTGACTGGATTTACGACAGCTGACTCCCTCTATCCCTGCTGGTGATTTTTCCTGCCTCCTGAGGTCTTAGTTTCCAGTTCAGTCCCTGCATTCTCAAGCTAAGTGTTCTTTGCTATTGTTCACATTTGATTTGGTTTTGTCTATTCAGTTTTGTGTGGTCAGCCAGCCCCGGCTGGGGCTGTGCTGAATTTCCATTCTTATGTTACTGTTTGTGCCAGTTTGCTTTTTTGTCCCTTATTAGATTGGCCTCTTTTTGCTCTGTTTTCAGAATATGCCAGAGTGCTGATATAGTGGGATAAGTCTAGTGACTTCAGGGTTTTTTTTGCTATCAGAAGTGTTGGACATTTTTGCAGGGTTTTTTGGCATGATTGCAGACAGTATCTTTCCTTTCCTGTCCTTTCTAGTTAGTGTGGGCCCCATTGTTTGCTCAGCCTATTTTCCTACCTATGTTTGTGCTTTCATCTTGTCTCACCGACAATATATGTTTGGGGGCTATCTATTCCTTTGGGGTCTGCTCTGGGGCAGTTTAGATTTCCCCTTTTCTTGCTTTAGGCTTATATTTAGTCCTCCGGCTGTGTCGAGGCATCTAGAATCATCGTAGGTACGCTCCACGGCTACTGCTAGTTGTGTGGATAGGATCAGGGGTCTGCAATCCGCTTAGTTACCAACCTCTCTGGTTTTCTGTGGCTTAGCTTGGTCTTGCTTTCTTCCTCGGCGACCCAATCATAACAGAATCACCAGCCTAAACCACAGATTCTAGGGTGCTCAGAAGCAGGAGAGAATTGTAAAAAAAAAAAAAAAATTGTCAGAATTTTTTTTTTTTATGTATTTTTTCCTCTTTTTCTCTGGGGCCGTAGGAGGATTTTTTTCTAATGGAGATTAAGCAATTGTCTGATCGTGTGGAGCAGCTCGCTGCTGAAGTGCGGGGAATTTCCGCCTATCTCATTCAGTCACATGCTGTTGAACCAAAAATCCCCACTCCTGATGTGTTTTCTGGGGATCGGTCTAAATTTTTGAATTTTAAGAATAATTGTAAATTATTTCTTGCCTTGAAGCCTAACTCATCGGGGAGCTCTGTGCAGCAGGTTAAAATTGTCATCTCCTTGCTGGGCGGTGATCCCCAGGATTGGGCTTTTTCTCTGACACCTGAAAATCCCATTCTGACTAATGTGGATGCATTTTTTCAGGCCTTGGGGTTGTTGTATGATGAACCTAATTCTACTGATCAAGCTGAGAAAGCCTTGTTGGCATTGAGCCAGGGTTAGGATTCTGCCGAGTTATACTGTCAAAAGTTCCGAAAGTGGGCGGTCCTTACTACATGGAATGATGGTGCCTTGGCAGCTCTCTTTCGGAAGGGTTTATCAGAGACCGTAAAAGATACTATGGTGGGATTTCCTGTTCCCTCTGGTCTTGATGATTCTATGTCATTAGCCATTCAAGTTGATCGGCGTTTACGTGAACGTAAAACTACACGGGAGGCGCTGCCACATTTTGAACAAACGTCTGAACCTATGCAATGTGATGGGGTTTTGTCTAGGGCGCAACATCAGGAGTTTAGAAGGCGTAATAAGCTGTGTTTTTTCTGTGGAGACGCCTCTCATATTATTTCTGTCTGCCCAAAACGAGAGAAACATTTTGCACATACATTTGCTGTGAGCAGTGTACAACCTAAGTTTCTTCTGGCAATTACTCTGATCTGCTCCCTGTCCACATTTTCCGCTAAGGCTTTTGTGGATTCAGGAGCAGCTCTGAATCTGATGGATTTGGACTTTGCTAAACGTTGTGGTTTCCCCATGATACCCCTGCGGACTCCTATCCCTTTGAGGGGGATTGATGCTACTCCTTTGGCGGAGAATAAACCCCAGTTTTGGACCCAGGTGATAATGCGGGTCGCCTCGGACCACCAAGAAAATTGTAAACTTTTGGTGTTGCAAAATTAGCATGATACTATTGTTCTGGGTTTTCCCTGGTTGCAAACTCATAATCCAGGTTTGGATTGGAAATCTGTGTCTGTGGTGAGTTGGGGTTGTCGGTGTGCCCTTAACCCCTTCACTACCAAGGGTGGTTTGCACGTTAACTCCCGGGCCAATTTTTACAATTCTGACCACTGTCCCTTTATGAGGTCATAACTCTGGAACGCTTTCATGGATCCCGGTGATTCTGACATTGTTTTCTCATGACATATTGTACTTCATGGTAGTGGTAAAATTGCATTCAAATAACTTGCGTTTATTTGTGAAAAAAACGGAAATTTGGCGAAAATTTTGAAAATTTCGCAATTTTCCAACTTTGAATTTTTATGCCCTTAAATCACAGCGATACGGCACACAAAAAACTTAATACATAACATTTCCCACATGTTTACTTTACATCAGCACAATTTTGGAATCAAAATTTTTTTTTGTTAGGAAGTTATAAGGGTTAAAAATTGACCAGCGATTTCTCGTTTTTGCAACACCATTTTATTTTTAGGGACCACTTCACATTTGAAGCCACTTTGAGGGGTCTATATGATAGAAAATACCCAAAAGTGACACCATTCTAAAAACTGCACCCCTTAAGGTGCTTAAAACCACATTCAAGAAGTTTATTAACCCTTTAGGTGCGTCACAGAAATTTTTTGAATATTAAAAAAAATGAACATTTAACTTTTTTTCACAAAAAAAATACTTCAGGTTCAATTTTCTTTATTTTACAAGGGTAACAGGAGAAATTGGACTGCAAAAGTTATTGTGCAATTTGTCCTGAGTACGCTGATACCTGATATGTGGGGGGAAACCACTGTTTCGGCGCATGGCAGACCTCAGTAGGGAAGGAGCGCTGTTTGACTTTTTCAATGCAAAATTGGCTGGAATTCAGATCGGACGCCATGTCGCGTTTGGAGAGCCCCTGATGTACCTAAACAGTGGAAACCCCCCAAGTGACCCTATTTTGGAAACTAGACCCCCCAAGGAACTTATCTAGATATGTGGTGAGAACTTTGAACCCACAAGGGCTTCACAGAAGTTTATAACGTACAGCGGTACAATTAAAAAATCATATTTTTTCCACAAAAATGATCTTTTCACCCCCAATTTTTATTTTTCCAAGGGTAACAGGACCCTAAAAGTTATTGTGCAATTTGTCCTGAGTACGCTGATACCCCATATGTGGGTGTTAATGACTATTTGGGCGCATAGCAGAGCTCGGAAGGGAAGCAGCGCCATTTGACGTTTTTGGCTAGAATTGAGATCGGACACCATGTTGCGATTGGAAAACCCCTGATGTACCAAAACAGTGGAAACCCCCCACAAATGACACCATTTTGGAATCTAGACCCCCCAAGGAACTTATCTAGATGTGTGGTGAGAACTTTGAACCCCCAAGGGCTTCATAGAAGTTTATAACGTACAGCAGTACAATTAAAAAATCATATTTTTTCCAAAAATTGATCTTTTCACCCTCAATTCTTATTTTTCCAAAAGTAACAGGACCCTAAAAGATATTGTGCAATTTATCCTGAGTACGCTGATACCCCACATGTGGGTGTAAACCACTATTTGGGCGCATGGCAGAGCTCGGAAGGGAAGCAGCGCCATTTGACGTTTTTGGCTGGAATTGAGATCAGACACCATGTCGCGTTAGGAAAGCCCCTGATGTACCAAAACAGTAGAAACCCCCCACAAATGACCCCATTTTGGAAACTAGACCCCCCAAGGAACTTATCTAGATGTGTGGTGAGCACTTTGAACCCCCCAGTGCTTCACTGAAGTTTATAACGTCCGGGCGTGAAAATAAAAAAATCGTATTTTTTCCACAAACATGATCTTTTAGTCCCCATTTTGTTATTTTCCCAAGGGTAACAGGAGAAATTGGACCCCAAAAGTTGTTGTCCAATTTGTCCTGAGTACGCTGATACCTCATATGTGGGAGAAAACTACTGTATGGGCACACGTCGGGGCTCGGAAGGGAAGTAGCGACGTTTTGGAATGCAGACTTTGATGGATTGGTCTGCGGGTGTCATGTGCGTTTGGAGAGCCCCTGATGTACTTAAACAGTGGAAACCCCCCATAAGTGACCCCATTTTGGAAACTAGACCCCCCTAATTGTCAGGTCAGCGGTCGCGGCTGCGCCCGCTCCCGCCCCTCCTTCGGCGGCGGCCGCCGCCTCCTCCTCCTCCTGCCGGCGTCCTCGTCGCGGCACGGTCCCGCGCTCTGCCTCCCCTCCTGTGACTGCGCCGCGCTCCTTCCTTAGGGCGCGCACGCGCACCAGCGTTCCCTCTTCCCCCTACGGGGGGTGGCGCCGGGGGCGGCACGCACCGCCCGCTTCCGGTCCCTAGGGTACTTCTGGCGCGCTCTCTATTGAGAGGACGCCTGAGTGTTTCTGTGCGCTCGCCACGTTGCGCTTTGGCCCCCTTCAGGTTCCTATAGTGCCCCCTGTTCCTGACTGTCTTCTCCTTGGCTTCTAGTCCCCGCTCTTCATCCTTGTTCCAGTGTTCATTCCCTGCATGCCCGCTCTGTGCTCCCTTCTGGTACCCCCTTGTGTGCTTCCTCCCGGTCCTCTCCCCTCCAGTACCTGCTCCCTGTCTGTCTCCCCATCCAGTAGTCCTGTTTGTTCCTCTACCTCTCAGTCCTGTACTCCTGCCTTCGGGCGCCTCTTATCCTTGAGCCACCCCTCCTGGTACCGGCTGTCGCGGTTCTGTCCTTGGTGGTCTTGCCCCAAACGATCCCTGTATAGGGGTCGGTCTTCACCTGGAGCGCTCGATCCCCGGGGCTCCAGATCCGCGACCCAGAGGGTCCACTCTCGGACGTCCAGCCCCGAAAAACGTCACAGTACACTCAGGCCATGGACCCCGCTGGTGCCACGGCTGCCACGCAGAAGGAACTGTTGTTCCTGCGTGAAAATCAGGCCCGAATCATGGCTTTTATGAAGTCCATGGACACTCGTTTGTCCGCTTTGCAGACCTCCGACCCCGGGCATGCTCCCCTCCTAGCCAGTCTGCAGCAGGAGCTCGCGCAGCAGCGCGATGCCCAGTCCCACGTTTTGGCATATATGGCGTCCATCGACGACCGACTGCTTGCCTTGCAGTCCGCTGCAGTCGTCTCTAACCCTCCCAGGGACGCCGTCTCCTCCCCGCCCCCCCGCCTGGGTAAGCCTCCCAGATTTGGTGGAGATCCTAAACTTTGTCGGGGCTTTTTAAATCAGTGCAGACTGCACTTCGAGCTGTTGCCCCAACAATATCCCACGGATCGCGCCAAGGTGGCGTTCATAGTGTCCCACCTCGAGGGAGAAGCCCTATCCTGGGTGAACCCTCTTTGGGAGAGGGATGATCCCGTCGTAGTGAATATCCAGCACTTCCTGGAAACATTTCGAAGGGTGTTTGACGAACCCGGCCGCTTGGCTTCTACCACAGAAGCTCTCTTTAATCTCCGCCAAGGGTCGCTTACGGTAGGGCAGTACGCCATCCGTTTTCGGACCTTGTCGTCTGAACTCGGATGGAATAATGAGGCACTTGTGGGTGCCTTCTGGAGAGGCCTTTCTAGCAAAATTAAAGACGAGCTAGCCGGTCGGGATACCCCCACCTCTCTGGAGGACCTTATAGCCCTGGCTACGCGCATAGACCTCCGTTTTTTGGAGCGTTCGCGGGAATCGGTTAGAGAACGCAAACCCTTCAGGCTATATCAAGCGCCCATTCTACGCTCTGCTGCTCCTTCTACTAGCAGCGTCCCCGAGCCCATGCAGGTTGATCGGGTCAGGTTGACTGAGCAGCGTCGCAGAGAGAGGATGACTAACGGGCTCTGCCTGTACTGTGGTGGGGCTAATCATTTCATCCGCACTTGTCCTGAGAGGCCGGGAAACGCCTCCACCTAGGTCAGGTAAGAGAGGTCTCCCTAGGTGATCATAATTCCTCTCTGCCGCTTACCCTTTCAGCCTTAATTATTTCAGGACGGGAGCGCAGATCTGTGGAGGCGTATGTGGACTCGGGTGCGGCTGGCAATTTCATCCGGCAGCAAGAGGTGGACCAACTTCAGATTCCGGTGGTTATCTTAAAAGACCCACGGGCTATCACCTCCGTCGATGGAGCACCCCTTCCCGGACTCGTTACCAGGATCACGACCGAAGTGGACTTACAAATTGGAGCGCTTCATTTTGAAAAGATAGCCTTCTATGTGCTGCCTAAATTGTCTCACGCTGTCCTCCTCGGATTACCCTGGCTTCGGCTGCACGAGCCAGTTGTCAACTGGCGCTCAGGGGAGATCCTCCGCTGGGGTCAATCCTGCCACACTCGTTGTTTGCAATCCGTGCTCCATCCTCGTCTCCTGCCTACGCCGACCAATCTCACGGGCCTTCCTGTACCGTACTACGCGTACGCTGACGTTTTCAGTAAAAAAGATGCGGAGTCTCTGCCTCCGCACCGGGCCTATGACTGCCCTATCAACTTGCTTCCTGGAGCCACTCCGCCCAGGGGGAGGACGTATCCCCTATCTCCAGCAGAGACCTCGGCCATGACTGAATACATCCGGGAGAACTTGGCGAAGGGGTTCATCCGAAAGTCCTCGTCCCCAGCTGGTGCAGGCTTCTTCTTTGTTCGGAAGAAAGACGGATCTCTTAGACCATGTATCGACTACCGGGGCCTGAACAATATCACAGTTAAGAATCGATACCCACTTCCACTCATCCCAGAACTCTTTGACCGGCTGAGAGGGGCTCGAATCTTCACGAAGCTGGACCTGCGGGGAGCCTACAATTTGATCCGGATTCGCGCAGGCGACGAATGGAAGACGGCCTTCAATACCCGTGATGGTCATTATGAGTATTTAGTCATGCCGTTTGGTCTCTGCAATGCTCCAGCTGTCTTCCAGGAGTTCGTTAATGAGGTGTTTCGGGACATTCTGTACACTTGCGTAATAGTGTATTTAGACGATATCCTCATCTTCTCGCCTGACCTTCCCTCCCATCGGAGAAGCGTACGCATGGTCCTGCACCGTCTCCGGGAGAATCACCTCTACGCCAAGATTGAGAAGTGTCTCTTCGAGCAGACCTCCTTACCCTTCTTGGGGCATGTCATCACAGTTTCCGGTCTGAAGATGGACCCCGAGAAACTCTCGGCGGTACTCAAGTGGCCCCGTCCCGTCGGAATCAAAGCCATCCAGCGTTTCCTCGGATTCGCAAATTATTACCGACAGTTCGTGCCGCATTTTTCCTCGTTGACCAAACCTATCTCGGCCTTGACCCGCAAAGGAACTAAGCCTGACCACTGGCCCTCCGAGGCGGAAGATGCCTTTTTGGCGCTGAAACGCTCCTTTGCAGCAGCACCGGTCCTACATCGGCCGGTGGCCAGTAGGCCCTTTGTTCTTGAAGTAGACGCCTCCTCCACCGGAGCTGGGGCGGTCCTCTCCCAGCGAGTCCCCCCTGGACGTCTGGTCCCCTGCGGGTTCTTTTCCAAGTCCTTTTCGCCAGCAGAGTGCAACTACTCCATCGGTGATCGGGAGTTGCTGGCCATCAAGATGGCTCTGGAAGAGTGGCGGTACCTGCTCGAGGGGGCTGTGCACCCCTTTACCATCTTCACGGACCACAAAAATTTGGCCTATCTGCAGTCCGCCCAAAGGCTCAATTCCAGACAAGCCAGATGGGCCTTGTATTTTTCTCGATTCGACTTCCAGCTTCACTTCCGGCCTGGTAATAAGAACACCAAAGCCGATGCACTTTCCAGATCTCTACAGTCACCTGAAGAGGACGAGAGCCCCTCGTATATTATCGAGCCTGCCAAACTGATCACCGTGGCCCCGGTGAACTTTTCTACTCCTCCACCAGGCAAGACCTTCGTGCCTCAGAATAAACGTCTAGAGGTGTTGCGCTGGGGGCACTCCTCCAAGGTTGCGGGGCACGTGGGGTTCAAGAAGACTCTATCGCTTCTCTCACGTTATTACTGGTGGGCCACCCTTCGCCACGACGTGGCAGATTTTGTTGCCTCTTGCTCAACCTGTGCGCAGAACAAGGTTCCAAGAACTTTGCCCTCCGGTCTTCTCCATCCGCTGCCGGTGCCGGAGGCTCCTTGGCAGCAAATTGCCATGGACTTTATAACCGACTTGCCCTGCTCAGCTGGTTGCACCACCATCTTAGTCGTGGCGGACCGCTTCTCTAAGATGGCTCATTTTATCCCCCTGGCCGGGCTGCCCTCCGCTCCGAAGTTGGCCGAGATCTTCATCCATCAGATCTTCAGGTTGCATGGTCTTCCCCTACGGATTGTGTCTGATCGAGGGGTCCAATTTACTTCTCGCTTCTGGAGGGCTCTATGTCAGCTCATGGGTACGTCCCTCGACTTCTCCTCCGCCTATCACCCGCAGACCAATGGGCAGGTAGAACGGATTAACCAGGACCTAACAACTTACCTACGCCACTTCTCCAACGCCCATCAGGATAATTGGGTCTCTCTTTTACCCTGGGCTGAATTCGCCCATAATAACCACCCCAGTGAGTCTACCACGAAAACTCCGTTCTTTGTGGTTTCTAGTCGCAATCCTGGTGTTCCTCTACCCTTTGTCGCCTCTTCAGGAGTTCCTGCAGCTGATGCCCTCGCCACAGAATTTTTGAATATTTGGAAGGAGACCAGAGAGGCTCTGGTGAAGACCAGTGCCCGAATCAAAAGACATGCAGACAAGAGACGGAGGGACCTTCCCCCGTACCACCCTGGTGATAAGGTCTGGCTTTCAACCAAGCACATCCGCCTGAAAGTTCCTTCCTATAAGCTGTGCCCTCGTTACATCGGTCCCTTCGAGGTACTAAAACGCATCAATGAAGTGTCTTACAAACTGAGGTTGCCGGCTTCTCTCCGGGTCCCTAACGCCTTTCACATCTCGCTCTTGAAACCTGTAGTTCTGAATCAGTTCCAACCGGTCTTCGTTGCCCCTCCTTTACCTATTGGATCGGATGACGTCTTTGAAGTAAAAGATATTTTAGCCATGAAGAGAGTCAGGGGGAAGACTTTCTTTCTCATTGAGTGGAAGGGATTTGGTCCTGAGGAAAGGTCTTGGGAGCCTCAAAAGAACATCAACGCTCCTCTAATCCTAAAAAAGTTTCTGGCCAATCTCAGAAAGGGGGGATGTAAAGAGGGGGGTACTGTCAGGTCAGCGGTCGCGGCTGCGCCCGCTCCCGCCCCTGCTCCGGCGGCGGCCGCCGCCTCCTCCTCCTCCTGCCGGCGTCCTCGTCGCGGCACGGTCCCGCGCTCTGCCTCCCCTCCTGTGACTGCGCCGCGCTCCTTCCTTAGGGCGCGCGCGCGCACCAGCGTTCCCTCTTCCCCCTACGGGGGGTGGCGCCGGGGGCGGCACGCACCGCCCGCTTCCGGTCCCTAGGGTACTTCTGGCGCGCTCTCTATTGAGAGGACGCCTGAGTGTTTCTGTGCGCTCGCCACGTTGCGCTTTGGCCCCCTTCAGGTTCCTATAGTGCCCCCTGTTCCTGGCTGTCTTCTCCTTGGCTTCTAGTCCCCGCTCTTCATCCTTGTTCCAGTGTTCATTCCCTGCATGCCCGCTCTGTGCTCCCTTCTGGTACCCCCTTGTGTGCTTCCTCCCGGTCCTCTCCCCTCCAGTACCTGCTCCCTGTCTGTCTCCCCATCCGGTAGTCCTGTTTGTTCCTCTACCTCTCAGGCCTGTACTCCTGCCTTCGGGCGCCTCTTATCCTTGAGCCGCCCCTCCTGGTACCGGCTGTCGCGGTTCTGTCCTCGGTGGTCTTGCCCCAAACGATCCCTGTATAGGGGTCGGTCTTCACCTGGAGCGCTCGATCCCCGGGGCTCCAGATCCGCGACCCAGAGGGTCCACTCTCGGACGTCCAGCCACGAAAAACGTCACACTAATGAACTTATCTAGATGTGTGGTGAACACTTTGAACCCCCCAGTGCTTCACAGAAGTTTATAACGACCGGGCGTGAAAATAAAAATATCGTATTTTTTCAACAAACATCATCTTTTAGTCCCCATTTTTTTTATTTTCCCAAGGGTAACAGGAGAAATTGGACCCCAAAAGTTGTTGTCCAATTTGTCCTGAGTACGCTGACACCCCATATGTGGGAGAAAACTACTGTATGGACACACGTCGGGGCTCGGAAGGGAAGCAGTGACGTTTTGGAATGCAGACATTGATTGAATGGTCTGCGGGTGTCATGTGCGTTTGGAGAGCCCCTAATGTACCTAAACTATTGAAACTCCCCAAAAGTGACCCCATTTTGGAAACTAGACCCCCCAAGGAGCTTATCTAGATGTGTGGAGAGCACTTTGAACCCCCAAGTGCTTCACAGAAGTTTATAACGCCTGGGCGTGAAAATAAAAAAAACATTTTTTTCCGTAAAATTATATTTTTGCCCCCAATTTTTTATTTTCCTAAGGGTAACAGGAGAGATTGGACCCCAAAAGTTGTTTTGTAATTTGTCCTGAGTAGGCTGATACCCTACATGTGAAGGGAAGGAGCACCATTTGACTTTTTCAACGCAGAATTGGCTGGAATTGAGATCAGACGCCATGTTGCCTTTGGAGAGCACCTGATGTGCCCAAACAGTGGAAACCCCTGTGACGGGAGTATTCTCCAGAGCAAGGAGGGACAACAGGCCTGGGAACGATCCAACAGATTTATTGACCAGAACACAGGAACAACACGAAGGTAATTTGCAGAGTCCCAAAATAAGTCCACAGGAAACTGATTCGGGGGCACCTCCCGACAATCCTTGTGCCAGATCACAAAACCATAGTCCTTTTAGAGTCCCAGAAATCCGCCACGATCACACTAAGGCCGAGGCTTCCTCAGACAGCCTCGCCCTTCTCTTTCAGCATCCAACTCACATCTGACTGAGTTGCACAGGGATCTAGTGTCTCTGCTCCTGGATCAGCCCATGTGTGTAGTGGAGGAGGGTTCCACTCCTCCTATGCAATGGTTTGGCCCACAGCAAGGCACCGCTGTGTCTAGGAGGATGTGCATTGTGAGTCCTCCCCCTGCTGAGGAGAACAATGGTGATTCCCCTAGCTGTGTTGACCCAAGCCTGAATTCAATTATGGTCTAGATACACAAGTCTTGTGGAAAGGAGACAGGTTACTTACATAATTACATTATAGTCCCAGAGACACAGGCAATGGGGGAAGGAAACATATTGTTACAGGTACACACAAGACATTGCAAAGTATTGGGGAAAAATACATATCATGACAATCCCTTCCCCTCCTAATTTGTGTACGTACTAGGGACCTCTACAGGTCACTGGTTAAGTACACAAAGGCATGGCGTAACTTACATGTGGCTTCATGCAGCCACGAATTGGCATCGTAGCTTTCCCACATCATTGCCCAGGAGAACAGCTGCAGGCAGACCACCCATCACCCCAACCACACATCGCCTGACCCCAAAACCAAAGTTCAGATCCACAGTGGCTGTGGGAATAGTCCTCCATTGTCCACCAGCCAGTTCAATGACAATCCCAGGTCCTCTATGGATTGCCTCAGGCCGAACCACTCGGGGATCAGCCAGCGTGAGGAAAGCCCCTGAGTCACAAAATCCAACAAGTCTTTGTCCATCCAGCACGACCTCCTGCAAGTGCTTACCTCGATGAGCTGAAGTCGTCATGGCTGCGGGTCGCACACCATAAACTCCTAGTGGTGCAACATGGGTGGGTGAGGCACTAGGCCAGTCCTCACGTAGTGGTGACACGTCTTCCTCCATGGCACTTGGCTGTACATAATTAATAATATGATTGGGTACAGGATCAATCCTCATTTGAACAGCTGGGCAGGAGGCTTGCAGATGCCCCGGCTGCCCACATCGATAGCATCTGCGCTGTGTCTCACTCCATCCAATGCGTCCTCTTGGGCGAGGAGTAAGGGAACCTGCCGGTCGGCTCCCACCTAAAGGTGTTGTAGGGGTTTGAGGACGATTCCTCCATGAGCTGGCTGGACATGAGGCCTGCAGATGCCCCGGATGCCCACAACCATAACACCTGCGCTCTGCTACTTCCTCTCCTCGTCGTATTCCAGAAAACGCAGTGGAAGCAACAGGAGGCACATTAACACAGGTATCAACACGAGGTGGTGGCTCAGAGGAACGGGGAACAATGGGGACAGAAGAACTGGGGGCCACCGGTGTTGTGGAGCTGGTAGGCCTCTCTCCATCCTCCAACAGAACTCTCCACCGAGGCTTGATGGTGAGAGCCTCATCAGCGAGAGATGCAGCTTTTTCCACTGTAGCAGGTTTCCTCTCACGCACCCATTCCCTGATCTCAGCGGGGCACTGGGCAAAAAATTGTTCTTTTAGGATAACCTGGAGACAGGTGTTCCAGGTTAAGGCCTCCTCTGCCTCCAGCCAGCGATTACATATTTGTTTGAGTCTGTGGGCATACATCTTGAAAGACACTTCCTCATTACAGGCTAAAGTACGAAACTGGGTCCTGTAAGTGTCTGGGGTCACAGCATAATGTTCTAGAACAGTCCGTTTAATCTCTGCATACTCACAGTTCCACCGAGGGTCCATAGCTCTATAGGCTGCGGCAGCTCCACCCTCTAAGAGCCCCACAAGATGTCGGACGTGCTCCCTTTCCGGGACTTCCATTAATCGACACTGATGCTCAAAGTCCAGGAAGAATCCCTCAATGTCACCGGAAGCCTCATTAAACGGCTTGAAGTCTTTGCGGGACACTCTGGGGAGTTCCCTCATGGGGGATGCTGTGGGTACAGTCTGTCTGGAGCTTCTCGCTGCCTCCAAAGCGATCTCCCTCTCCAGCATTGCCCTCTCCTCCATCCTGCGCTGCCTCTCCTTGGCTGTGCGCATGACCTCCCTCTTATCTTCTATGGTAGCCTCTTCTCCCAGCAAGGCCATCTCCTCCTCGTACCACACAACCCACTGACTTTTTTGGGTATTTACCTCCGGCTGCCGTCTTTC
Source organism: Dendrobates tinctorius (assembly GCF_039654945.1). Classification (NCBI taxonomy): domain Eukaryota; kingdom Metazoa; phylum Chordata; class Amphibia; order Anura; family Dendrobatidae; genus Dendrobates; species Dendrobates tinctorius. Next base: position 1,229,035 of record NW_027361902.1, read on the forward strand.
CTCTCTTTGCTGTGAGGATCCTTCCTCCGCATCATCTTGCAGGTGAACTGCTTCCAAAGCCTCAATCAGCTGCTCCTTGGAGAGTCCCTTGTAGCTGACTCCCAGTTCACGGGCCTTTGTTTGTAGGTTCACCGCAGTCCAGTTCTTGTACTCTGCGGTGCTGGTTCCCGATGTTGATGGGCCGTTCTCCTCCATTCCTTCTGCTCCGATCCCACCGCTGCCAACCAGTTTGTGACGGGAGTATTCTCCAGAGCAAGGAGGGACAACAGGCCTGGGAACGATCCAACAGATTTATTGACCAGAACACAGGAACAACACGAAGGTAATTTGCAGAGTCCCAAAATAAGTCCACAGGAAACTGATTCGGGGGCACCTCCCGACAATCCTTGTGCCAGATCACAAAACCATAGTCCTTTTAGAGTCCCAGAAATCCGCCACGATCACACTAAGGCCGAGGCTTCCTCAGACAGCCTCGCCCTTCTCTTTCAGCATCCAACTCACATCTGACTGAGTTGCACAGGGATCTAGTGTCTCTGCTCCTGGATCAGCCCATGTGTGTAGTGGAGGAGGGTTCCACTCCTCCTATGCAATGGTTTGGCCCACAGCAAGGCACCGCTGTGTCTAGGAGGATGTGCATTGTGAGTCCTCCCCCTGCTGAGGAGAACAATGGTGATTCCCCTAGCTGTGTTGACCCAAGCCTGAATTCAATTATGGTCTAGATACACAAGTCTTGTGGAAAGGAGACAGGTTACTTACATAATTACATTATAGTCCCAGAGACACAGGCAATGGGGGAAGGAAACATATTGTTACAGGTACACACAAGACATTGCAAAGTATTGGGGAAAAATACATATCATGACAACCCCCAATTATAACTCCAACCCTAACCTCAACACACCCCTAACCCTAATCTGAGCCCTAGCCCTAACCCTAGCCCTAACCCTAGCCCTAACCCTAACCCTAGCCCTAACCCTAGCCCTAACCCTAGCCCTAACCCTACCCTAACCCTAACCCTACCCTAACCCTAACCCTACCCTAACCCTAGCCCTAACCCTACCCTAACCCTAACCCTAGCGGGAAAATGGAAATAAATACATTTTCTTTTAGTTTTTTTATTTTTCCCTAACTAAGGGGGTGATAACGGGGGATTTGATTTACTATTTATGGCGGTTTTTATGTTTGGCGGCTGTCACACGCTAAAAGATGCTTTTTATTGTAAAAATAGTTTTTGCATCACCACATATTGTGAGCTATAATTTTTCCGTATTTTGACCCACCGAGTCATGTGAGGTCTTATTTTTTGCGGGACGAGTTGACGTTTTTATTGGTACCATTTTCGGGCACGTGACATTTTTTGATCGCTTTTTATTCCGATTTTTGGGGCGCAGAATGAACAAAAACCAGCGTTTCATGAATTTCTTTTGGGGGGGTGCATTTACACCGTTCCGCGTGCGGTAAAATTGATAAAGCGGTTTTATTCTTCGGGTCAGTACTGTTACAGCGATACCTCATTTAGGTCGTTTTTTTATGTTTTGTCGGTTTTTTGCAATGACAACAATTTTATATAAAAAATAATTATTTTTGTATCACTTTATTCTGCGAGCTATAACTTTTTTATGATGCTGTATGGCGGCTCGTTTTTTGTGGGACAAGATGACGTTTTCAGCGGTACCATGGATATTTATATGCGTCTTTTTGATCGCGCGTTATTGCACTTTTTGTTCGGTGGTATGATAATAAATCATTATTTTTTGCTTCGTTTTTTATTTTTATTTTTTAAGGGGTTCGCTAAAGGGGTTAACTAATGGGACAGTTTTATAGGGCAGGTCGTTACGGACGCGGCGATACCAAATATGTGTACTTTTATTGTTTTTGGTTTTTTTTATTTTGAAAAAATGGATTTATTGGGGAATATTTTTTTTTTTTTTACTAATTTATTTAGCGATTTTTTTTTAAATTATTTTTAACACTTTTTTTTTTTTACTTTATTACCTTGTCCCAGGTGGGACATCACTGTCCTGTGACAGATCGCTGATCTGTCACATCACAGATCACTGTGACAGATCAGCGATCTGTCACAGGCACTGCTGCAGACTTCCTCATGCCTGCGCTTTGCAGGCAGTGAGGAAGTCAGCTCCCTACAGGCCCCCGAAGGCCCCCGTCGCCATCTTGGATTCGGGGGCCTGGAGGAAAGGAGCCCCCCGCAGCAGCGCTGCACATTGCGCTGCCGTGGGGGGCTCAGGGAAGTACGGAGGGAGCCCCCTCCCTGCCGATGCTTCCCTTTAACCCCCGGTACACCGCGATCGCGTTTGATCGCGGTGTGCAAGGGGTTAACGTGTCGGGGGCGGTCCATGACCGCCCCTGACACATTGTGCCGGGTGTCAGCTATGATAATTAGCTGACACTCGGCCGCGATCAGCGGCGCTCACTACGTGGGCGCCGCTGATCGCGATGACGTAATATTCCGTCCATGGTAATTAGGTCCAGGGTCACATGGACGGAATATTACGTCAATTGTAGGTAAGGGGTTAATGATGCTCCTGTTTTCTCCACCTCTCCCCAGTCGCATGATGTTCCTGACTATTTGGCTGATTTTTCTGATGTATTTAGTGAGAATGAGTCTGCGTCCTTGCCTCCTCATAGGAGTTATGACTGTGCAATTGAGTTGATGCCTGGGTGTAAATTTCCCAAGGGTCGACTTTTCAACTTATCGGTACCCGAACATGATGCTATGCGGTCCTATATTAAGGAGTCGTTGGAGAAGGGTCATATTAGACCATCCTCGTCACCTTTAGGTGCTGTTTTTTTTTGTGACCAAGAAAGATGGTTCATTAAGACCGTGTATTGATTATCGTGCCCTCGACAAAATTACTGTTACATATCAGTATCCGTTACCCCTGATTTCTGATTTATTCTCCAGAGTTAAAGGTGCTTGCTGGTTTACCAAGCTTGACCTCAGGGGGGCGTATAATCTTATTCGCATCATCACGGGGATGAATGGAAGACGGCGTTTAATACTCCGGAAGGACATTTTGAGTACCTGGTGATGCCTTTTGGGCTCACTAATGCCCCTTCTGTCTTCCAGTCCTTCATGAATGATATTTTCCGGGACTTTGTGGATAAGTTTTTGATCATCTATTTGGATGATATTCTGATCTTTTCCAGTGATTGGGACTCTCATGTGGAACATGTCCAGACTGTGTTCCGGATTTTGAGGGAAAATTCCCCGCATGTTAAGGGATCGAAATGCCTCTTTGGTGTACAGAAGATTTCATTCTTGGGATTTATTTTGTCTCCGTCGACTATTGAAATGGACCCGGCCAAGGTACAGGCCATTTATGATTGGGTTCAGCCCACTTCTTTGAAGGCTCTCCAGAAGTTTTGGGGTTTTGCTAATTTCTATTCTAAATTTATAAGTAATTTTTCTGCTATTGTCACACCATTGACTGATCTGACCAAGAAGGGCGCTGATGTGGTGAATTGGTCTCCAGAGGCTGTCTCAGCATTTCAGGAGCTTAAGCGGAGATTCAATTCTGCTCCGGTTCTACGGCAACCTGATGTCTCACTCCGAATTCAGGTGGAGGTAGATGCTTCTGAGATTGGTGCAGTAGCCGTTTTGTCCCAAAAAGATCCGGTGACTTCTAAAATGAATCCCTGTGCCTTCTTTTCTCGAAAATTCTCCCCAACTGAACGTAACTATGACGTGGGGAATCGGGAATTGTTGGCCATGAAGTGGGCATTTGAAGAGTGGAGACATTGGTTTGAGGGAGCTAGACATCAAGTTTGCGTCCTCACCGATCACAAGAATCTGATTTATCTGGAGTTGGACAAACGCTTGAATCCTAAACAGGCTAGATGGGCCTTGTTTTTCATGCGTTTTAATTTTGTGGTCTCTTTTCTTCTGGGCACTAAGAATGTTAAGGCAGACGCCCTTTCTAGGAGTTTCTTTGCCGATTCCCTTAGTGTGACCGAGCCTACTACCATCCTAGGTGAGGGGGTAGTTCTTTCTGCCATTTCGCCCGATTTGAGACGCGCCCTGGAGGAATTTCAGGAGGACAAACCTGAGCTTTGCCCTATGGGAAAATTGTATGTTCCTGACCAGTGGAGGAAGAGAGTGATGTCTGAAGTTCATTGCTCCGCATTGGCTGGTCATCCGGGTATTTTTGGTACCAGAGGTTTGGTGAGTCGGTCTTTTTGGTGGCCTGCCTTATCTCGTGACGTCAGGAATTTTGTACAGTCCTGTGGGACTTGTTCTCGGTCTAAACCCTGTTCTCGTTCTAGTGGGTTGCTGATGCCCCTGCCGGTGCCCAAGAGGCCATGGACCCATATCTCAATGGATTTTATTTCTAATCTGCCTGTCTCTCAGAGAATGACTGTTATCTGGGTGATTTGTGATAGATTTCCGAAGATGGTCCATCTTGTACCACTCCCAAAGTTGCCATCTTCCACTGAGTTGGTGCCCTTGTTTTTACAACAGGTGGTTCGGTTACATGGGATTCCTGAGAACATTGTGTCCGACAGAGGAGTCCAGTTTGTTTCCAGATTCTGGAAAGCCTTTTGTTCCAATCTGGGAATTCAGTTATCCTTCTTCTCCGCGTTTCATCCCCAGACCAATGGACAGACTGAGAGAAAAAACCAGACCTTGGAGTCTTATTTGAGATAAAATCATAGAATCGTAAAGTTGGAAGGGACCTCCTGGGCCATCTGGTCCAACCCCCTGCTCAAAGCAGGATTCGCTAAATCATCCCAGTCAGATGTCTGTCCAGCCTCTGCTTGAAGACTTCCATTGAAGGAGAACTCACCACTTCTCGTGGCAGCTTGTTCCACTCATTGATCACTCTAACTGTCAAAAAGTTTTTTCTAATATCTAATCTGTGCCTCCTCCCATTCAGTTTCATCCCATTGCTTCTAGTCTTTCCTTGTGCAAATGAGAATAAAGTTGATCCTTCTACAATGTAACAGCCCTTTAGATATTTGTAGACAGCTATTAAGTCTCCTCTCAGTCTTCTCTTTAGCAAACTAAACAATCCCAAAACCTTTCCTCATAAGACAGAGTTTGCAGACCGGTCACCATTCTGGTTGCTCTTTTCTGAACTTGCTCCAGTTTGTTGATGTCTTTTTGAAAATGTGGTGCCCAAAACTGGACACAATATTCCAGATGAGGTCTGACCAAAGAGGAGTAGAGGGAAATAATGACTTCACGTGATCTAGACTGTATGCTTCTGTTAATACATCCTAGAATTGCATTTGCCTTTTTTGCTGCTGCATCACACTGTTGACTCATATTCAGTCTGTGATCTATTAGTATGCCCAAGTCTTGCTCACATGTGCTGTTGCTTAGCCCTATTCCTCCCATTCTGTATATGCTTTTTTCATTTTTATTGCCCAGATGTAGTACTTTGCATTTTTCCCTGTTAAAAACCATTCTGTTAGTTGCTGCCCACTTCTCCAGTTTATTTATATCTTTTTGAATCCTCTCTCTCTTCTCTAGTATTAGCTATCCCTCCGAGCTTTGTGTCATCAGCAAATTTAATTAGTTTACCCTCAATTCCTTCATCTAAATCGTTGATAAAGATGTTGAGCAATACAGGGCCCAGGACAGAGCCCTGTGGTACCCCACTTGAGACATTCTTCCAACTGGATGTGCAGCCATTTACGACCACTCTTTGGGTCCGAGTGAGATGTCTTATATCTGCTGATCAGGATGATTGGGTCTCATTTTTGCCCTTGGCCGAATTCGCACTGAACAGTAGAGCTAGTTCTGCCACTTTGATGTCACCCTTTTTCTGTAATTTTGGGTTTCATCCTCGATTCTCTTCAGGGCAAGTGGAATCTTTGTCCTGCCCAGGTGTGGACACTGTGGTTGAGAGAATGCAGCAGATATGGGACCAAGTGTTGGATAAGTTGTCACTCTCTCAGGAAAAGGCCCAGAGATTTTCCAACTGGCATAGGACCATTGGTCCCCGGTTTAAAGTGGGTGATATGGTTTGGTTGTCGTCTAATAATATTCCTATGAAGGTTGCATCTCCAAAATTTAAGCCAAGATTTATTGGTCCTTATAAGATTTTGGAGATTCTTAATCCTGTTTCATTTCGATTGGTTCTTCCAGTTACGTTCAAGATCCATAACGTATTTCACAAATCTCTGTTGAAGAGGTTTGTTGAGCCAGTGGTGCCTATGGCAGCACCTCCTGACCCTGTGTTGGTTGAAGGCAATGTGGAATATGAGGTAGAGAAAATCGTTTGGTTAGACGGAGACTCCAGTATTTGGTCAAATGGAAGGGTTATGGCCAGGAGGATAATTCTTAGGTCTCTGCCTCTGATATTCATGCCAATAGATTGGTTTGTGCTTTTCACCGGGCCCATCCTGATCGCCGTGGATGAGGGTTCGGTGACCCCTCCTCAGGGGGGGTACTGTTGTGAGTTCATTTTCTGGTCCACCAGTTGTGAGTTCTCCTGCCAGGCTCCCTCTGGTGGTAACAGGAGGTAGTGAGGCTGATTTAATCAGTAGAGATCTGCCACCTGATAATGAGGATGACGATTGGACCTCAGGAATCTCAGACTGGATTTAAGACAGCCGACTCCCTATTCTGGTGCTGGTGATTCCTTCTGGCTTGTCAGGTCTTGGTTTTCAGCTCTGTTCCAGTCATCTAAAGCTAAGTTTTTCTGCTAATGTTCACACTTGATTTTGTTGGTCTATTCAGTTTTTTGTGTGGTCAGCCAGCCCCGGCTGGGGCTGTGCTGAATTTCCACTCTTATTTACTTGTATTTGCCAATTTGCTATTTGTCACTTATTAGATTGGCCTGTTTTTGCTCTGTCTCAGAATATTTCAGAGTGCTGATATCGTGGGAGAAGTCTAGTGACTTCAGGGTTAATTTTGCTATCAGAAGTGTTGGACATTATTTTTGTAGGGTTTTTTGCAGATTGCAGACAGTGTCTTTCCTTTCCTATCCTTTCTAGTTAGTTTGGGCCCCATCGTTTGCTTAGCCTATTTTCCTGCCTGTGTTTGTGCTTTCATCTTGTTTCACCATCAATACATGCGTGGGGGCTGTCTTTCCTTTGGGGTCTGCTCTGGGGCAGTTAGTTTTCCCCTTTTCTTGCTTCTGGCTTATGTAGTTCTCCGGGTGTGATGAAGCGTCTAGGATCATCGTAGGTACCCTCCACGGCTGCTGCTAGTTGTGTGGTTAGGATCAGGGATCTGCAATCTGCATAGTTACCAACCTCTGGTTTTCTGTGACTTAGTTTGTTTTGTTTTTTTCTCCTCCCATTACTCCATAGAACCCCTCCTATTACCACATATATCCCCTCCCATTACTCCATATAACTGCTCCTATTACTCCATATTACCCTCCTGTTATTCCATATAACCCTCCCATTACTCCATATAACCTCTCTCATTACTCCATATAACTCCTCCCATTACTCCATATAACCCCTCCTATTACCCCATATAACTCCTCCCATTATTCCATATAACCACTGCCATTACTCCATCTAACTGCTCCTATTACCCCATATAGCACCTCCCATTACTCCATATAACCCCTCCCATTACTCCATATACCCCTCCCATTACTCCATATAACCCCTGCCATTACTCCATCTAACTGCTCCTATTACCCCATATAGCACCTCCCATTACTCCATATAACCCCTCCCATTACTCCATATAACCCCTCCCATTACCCCATATACCCCCTCCCATTACTCCATATAACCCCTGCCATTACTCCATCTAACTGCTCCTATTACTCCATATAGCCCCTCCTATTACTCCATGTAACCCCTCCCATTACTCCATATAACCACTGCCATTACTCCATCTAACTGCTCCTATTACCCCATATAGCACCTCCCATTACTCCATATAGCCCCTCCCATTTCTAAATATACCCCTCCCATTACTCAATATACCCCTCCCATTACTCCATATAACCCCTCCCATTACTCCAAATAGCCCCTTCCATTGCCCCATATAGCCCCTACCATTACCCCATATACCCCCTCCTATTACTCCATATAACCCCTGCCATTACTCCATAGAACCCCTCCTATAACCCCATATATCCCCTCCCATTATTCCATATAACTCCTCCCATTACTCCATATAACTCCTCCCATTACTCCACATAACCCCTCCCATTACTCCATAGAACCCCTCCTATTACCCCATATATCGCCTCCTATTACCCCATATAACCCCTCCCCTTACTCCATATAACCCCTCGAATTACTCCATAGAACCTCTCCCATTACTCCATATAACCCCTCCCATTACTCCGTGTAAACCCTCCCATTACTCCTTATAACGCCTTCCATTACTCCATAGGACCCCTCCCATTACTCCATATAACTGCTCCCATTACTTCTTAAAACCCCTCCCATTACTCCATATATCCCCTTCCATTATTCCATATAACCCCTCCCCTTACTCCATGTAACCCCGCCCAGTACTCCATAGAACCCCTCCTATTACCCCATATATCCCCTCCCATTACTCCATGTAACCCCTCCAGTTAATCCATAGAACCCCTACTATTACCCCATATATCCCTTTCCATTACTCCATATAACCCCTCCCATTACCCCATATATCCCCTCCCATTACTCCACAGAACCCCTCCTATTACCCCATAATTTCCCCTCCCATTACTCCATATAACCCCTCCCATTACTCCATATAACTCCTCCCATTACTCCATATAACCCCTCCCATTACTCCATAAACCCCTCCTATTACCCCATATAACTCCTCTTATTACTCCATAGTACCCCTCCTATTACCCCATATAACCCCTCCCATTACTCCATATAACCCCTGCCATTACTCCATCTAACTGTTCCTATTACCCTATATATCCCCTCCCATTACTCCATGTAACCCCTCCCATTACTCCATATAACTCCTCCCATTACTCCATATAACCCCTGCCATTACTCCATCTAACTCCTCCTATTACCCCATATATCCCCTCCCATTACTACATATAACCTCTCCCATTACTCATATAACCCCTCCCATTACTAATATAACCCCTCCCATTAGCCCATATAACTCCTCCTATTACTCCATATAACCCCTCCTATTACTCCATATAACCCCTCCCATTACTCCATATGACCCCTCCTATTACTCCATATACCCCCTCCCATTACTCCATATAACCCCTCCATTATACGATATGACCCCTCCCATTACACCATATAGCTCCTCCTATTACCCCATATACCCCCTCCCATTACCACATATAACCCCTCCCATTACTCCATATATCCCCTCCCTTTACTGCATATAACTCCTCCCATTACTCCATATAACCCTCCTGTTACTCCATATAACTGCTCCTATTACCCCATATAACCCCTCCCATTACCCCATATATCCCCTCCCATTACACCATATAACCCCTCCTATTACCCCATATAACTCCTCCTACTACTCCATAGAACTCCTCCTATTACCCCATATAACTCCTCCCATTACCACCTATAACCCCTCCCATTATTTATATAACTTCTATTACTCCATTAAACCCCTCCCATTACTCCATATAATCCCTGCCATTACTCCATCTAACTCCTGCAATTACCCCATATATCCCCTCCCATTACTCCATATAACCCCTCCTATTACCACATATAACTACTATTACTCCATAGAACCCCTCCTATTACCCCTTATAACTCTTCCCATTACTCCATATAACCCCAGCCATTACTAAATCTAACTGCTCCTATTACCCCATATATCCCCTCCCATTACACCATATAACCCCTCCTATTACCCCATATAACTCCTCCTACTACTCCATAGAACTCCTCCTATTACCCCATATAACTCCTCCCATTACTCCATATAACCTCTGCCATTACTCCATCTAACTGCTCCTATTACCCCATGTGACGAACGGGGGTCCCGCTGCCACCAAAACGCGACGGACAGCGGACCCTGTGTCACCAATATGTCACAATCCCACCACTGACACGGGTGTATCAGCGGACGATGGGACGCGACACACTGCCGGCACACGGCTATCACAGGCACAGTGGGGTCTTATCTTAGCTATCCCACCACTGGCATCATGTGACAAAAATGCAGCAAGCTAATCTTGCTCTAACAATTTACCGCAGGGGGGTATTTTGGATGCCCCACCACTGCTAACAACCTTCCAAGAACTGCGGGGATTTATGTATATCCCACTTTCTCAGTTCCACTTCGAAACTCGCCGCTCTCCGGCACCCCCCTTACCCTCAGGTCAGTCAGGGAACTGCACCTAGGATAATTAGTCGCCGGACGGGCTGCTTGTTGTGCACGGGCCACTAGACTACTGCAGTAAGAGAATAATCAATGCTGTGGCCGCAGCCCCTCATTCAGCATGTAAGACCCGTCTGTATTGCCAGCTAGCTTAGCTAGCCATGCACACCACGCTGCCACCAGCCACACTTTACTTAATCAAAGAGTTAATTAAGAGGGTTCGTGACTAACCCCTGAAATCAGTAGCGATTATCTAAAAGAGACGCATAGTTCGTTTCTTAGAGCATGGAGGCAAAATGATAATTTTAAGATTTATTCTCAAAAGGGCAGTGATTATACAGATAAAAGTTGCTATAAAGTTGAGACATTAAATATGTACAAATGCAAATATAAAACAAAGGGATTAAAATACAGAAAGTAACACTCACATGTGTTCAGTCGATATCAGGCAGACCATGTGACTGGGAGAAGGCGGAGCCACACGTCTCCACTCATCGGCACGTCTTGTCAGCATGGACTCTGTAGCTCAACTGACCGGAATTTGGTAGGGAATACCTATAGACTAGGGTTTGTGACCTCATGAAATGGGCGGTCTGGAGAGGTCCCACCTCCCTCTCTCCAAGTTATGATTTGGCTACAAAACTTAGAATAACTATATCTAAACGAGAAAAGCCCGTACCACCACACATAGGGCCTCATTGTTTGTGATATAACAAATCCAACAAGAAGACATCAAGAATGCACTAGCTAGGACGCTTCATTTGAGAGCAATCCATATCTCAGGTTCTGGTGAGGTTATAACCGTGAAAATTAGGACTTAGAAAGCTGGCCTCGTGCCCTTTACAGAAATGTGAGTTTTATATCTCTGAGGTGTATGGTTTTTTCAATATGACTTGTTTTAATACTTCCCATATACTGGCATACAGCCTGTGTTTTCAGAACAAAGAGATCTTTTCCCCCTAGCTGTTCTTCGAGAGGAAATGGACGGTTTCAGGTTACCAGCAAGCACAGAGCTGATAAGAAGCAAAAGGAGGGGGCTGTAAGGGAGGGGGGATTGCAGCTACATGACAGGCTCGTCTCCTTGATGTGTAGCAATGGGAGATTCTAGAAACATCATACTTTAACATACAGATCTTACAGACATTTTACATTACACCTCCCCCCTTTAGAGGGTGCTACGGAGGCATTACCTCTCGGTAATCGGCCATGCGCACCTCAGCGGGTTCGCCCCGGTGGGACAACCCATCGGCATTACCATGTTCACTGCCCTTTTTGTGTTGTACCGTAAAATCGTACTGTTGAAGGGCAAGGGTCCAGCGGAGCAACCTTCCATTGGTTCCAGACACTGTGTGCAGCCAGCTCAGAGGGTTGTGGTCGGTTACCACCGTGAAGGTGTGCCCGTACAGGTAGGGCTGCAAACGTTGCAGTGCCCACACCATGGCCAGACACTCCTTCTCGATGGCCGAGTATGCCACTTCCCTCGGCAAAAGTTTCCGGCTCAGGTACAACACGGGGTGCTCCTGGTTCCCCGAGTTGACCTGGCTGAGCACAGCACCGAGGCCAAACTCGCTGGCATCGGTCTGTAACAGAAATGGGCGACTGCTGTCGACTGCTCTCAACACTGGGGAGCTGCACAGGGCTGCTTTCAAAGCTTGGAAAGCCGCCTCACAGTCATCTGTCCAGTTGACTGTTTGGGGTAGCCTCTGCTTGGTGAGGTCAGTCAAGGGTTTTGCATGGGAGCTATAGTCTTGAACAAACCGCCTATAGTACCCTGCAGTGCCCAAGAAGGACTTCACCTGTTTCTTGGTCCTGGGTGTTGGCCAGGACGCGATTGAGTCCACCTTTTCTGGCTCCAGACTCATGGAACCCCCGCCTACCCGATGCCCCAGATAGTGGACCTCGCTCATGCCCATCTGGCACTTTCCCGGCTTGATAGTCAGGCCTGCCTAGTGAAGACGCTTGAGCACCTCCTGAAGATGCTGAAGGTGTTCCTCCCAGGTGGAACTGAAGATGGCGATGTCGTCTAAGCACGCCACTGCGTACTCCTCCAGTCCCCAAAGCAGGTGGTTGACCATCCGCTGGAAGGTGGCAGGGGCATTTTCCATGCCGAAGGGCATGACTGTGAACTCGTACAGTCCAAAGGGGGTGATAAAGGTGGATTTCTCCTGCGCCTCAGGGCTCAGGGGGATCTGCCAGTATCCCCGACTCAAATCCATGATGGATATGTACCTTGCTTTCGCCAACCGCTCAAGCAGATCCTTGATGCGCGGCATCGGGTGGGCATCAGAGGTTGTGATGGCGTTGAGCCCCCTGTAGTCCACGCAGAACTGGGTGGTTCGATCCTTTTTAGGCACGAGGACTACAGGTGAAGCCCGCGTGCTTTTTGACCGTCGAATCACCCCCAGCCTTAGCATCTCATCGATCTCTTGGCGCATGACTTGTTGCACCGCCTCAGAGATCCGATAAGCTGTTCGACGTAGTGGGGCGTGATTCCCGGTGTCCACCTCATGAACCGCTAACTCCGTCCTCCCTGGTCAGTTGGTGAACACGGCCCGGAAGGGTTCCAGGGTTTCCACCAACTGCGACCGCTGGGATACGGTTAGCAAACCACTTATCTCCATGTCCTCAATGGACCCATTGGCCTTGGCTTGGGCCAGCATGTCCAGGAGGGGATCTTCCTCCCCATCCTCGGGCAGGTTGCAGACCGGTAGGACGCAAGCTTCACGTTCGTGGTGTGCCTTCAGCATGTTGATGTGAAAGGCCTTGCGCCTACCCCTGTTGGGGTAGCTATTTAGGGAGGGCTAAATTAACCCTTCACGGTTGAGCCAGTGATTTCCAAATTAATTCACAGGGTGTTGCTAGCAACTGGGAATGACAACACGGAGACTGGGGTCTCTGTACGGGAGGATCCAGGCAGATCACTAACCCCCTTTATTATGTCACCTTTTTATAGCATTTTGCTTAATTATGCAAAGTACTCAGCTACCAATAGCATCGTCGTAATACATTCACTTTATAAGCCAATAATATTGCAAGAAAACCGGAATATGTCCCTAGCTGCGTGACGTAGAAATAGAACAATAGCACATTCTTTTAGGGTCTCATATCTCATATCTTGTACAAGCTGGAACAGTCTAGTTTCATAACAGCTGCGAACTTTCACCTAATTACAAAATTTATCTTGTAAACAACAAAATGGCGTCGCAAGCACAAAAATGGATCCTGGAGAACAAGATGTCCCGTACACAATCCCCCTAGATAAATTTTGTTAACACATATGCAGCATCAGAGGTGCTATCCCAAGCCATAAGCTTGAGGGGTACTGGTCTTCACATGACTGATGCCGTGTTACCAGTCATGGCTGTCGCGGCGCACCCGTCCCCCCTGTATACTGCAATTCACGAATAACAACTTTTGATAACAGTGGTGGAGAACTTTTGTAGGTAGCCATGTGCTTGGCTTCAACATCTTCATCAAGTAGCCTTTTAAGATCGGTGCAGAGAAGAGCAGAGGCAACGACACCTTTGGTATCATCATTAGCTGTCTTAGTGCAGAATTTCCTACTACATACAGAAATACACCAAAGAACAAGTTTTAGTATCACATATACAACAAGGATACAGGCAGCAATGTGTAACAAGCTCTGTAAGATCCCAGCTATCCAACCCCCAATTCCCTAAAACCAATTGGCTGGATTGAGAAACGAGAAGGTGTCTGACCACCAACTGTCCTTAGTACGATCATTGTCTTTATCGTATTGATCTCTGAGTCATTGAATATCTTCTAACTTCAATTTTTAACTTCTACCAATAATAATATGGAAAATGCAGAAAACCAAAACATTATGCCCCTTTATTTGCTATTGGCTTGTTGGGTGATGAGGAGGACTTGATAGGGACCGTCATACAAGGGTTCTAGTCCATGCTTCCTGACATGCCTTTTCACGACTACCAAATCGCCAGGCTTCAGGTTATAGCAGGTGTCGGTTTCTGCTAAATCTGAGAAAGAAAAGGAAACTAGAACATAGATGTTAGCAAGATTTTTACTAAGCTGAATAACACATTGAACAGCACGGTCAGTTTCTTCTGATAACTGCTGAGGCTGGACATTTGCAACTGTGGGCCTAGCACCAAACAATATCTCATATGGGGACAGGCCATGTTTTACAATAGGGGTAGTACGGATGTGGTATAGTACAATGGGTAGGAGCTCTGGCCATGGAGCCGTAGTCTCCTGCATCATTTTGGTCAATTGTCCCTCAGTGTGCCATTCAGCCTCTCAACTTCCCCACTGGATTGTGGGTGGTACGGAGTATGGAGGGCTACAGTGGATCCAAGCATTGTCAGAACTTCTTGGTACACATGAGAAGAAAAAGGCCGGACCTTGATCACTTTCAACCACTTCTGGAACCCCATATCTGCATATAACTTCCATCACCAGTTTCTTCGCTGTGGTCTTTACAGTCATGTTAGTAACAGGGAATGCTTCCGGCCAACTGGAGAACCGGGGCCCAGTAGAATTTTTGCACCAGTGCGAGGGCCTGATTCTTTCCTTGATATGTAGGCCCATGTGCCCATAGCAGGGTACATCCTTTTTTCCAGAGACCATTATCCATTTGTGCCCCATCAGACTTCCATTGCTTCACCTCTTCCTTTGGAGACATTCTCTGCATCGTCATTAAGCGGTCTCGCGGGGTCCGACAGAAAACTTCAGTCTGTTGTAGATCATCAGGTTCTTGTAGGGTCAATGCTTCTTGTAACTATTTACGCTGAGAGCATGTGGTCACCATAGTTGGTATGGTTGGTTCAACGGGTAAGAGAGCGGCGGCTTTTGCTTGCATATCTGCAAATGTGTTGCCTACAGTCTGTGGACTGGTCCTAGGACTGTGCGCCTTAACTTTGATAATGGCCACCTGAATAGGTAATTTGATCGAGTCCATGAGGATTTTAACAGCTTCAGCATTTTTCACTGGGGTTCGGGCAGTAGTAATAAACCCTCGATTGGCCCATAGAGCCCCAAAATCGTGAACAATACCAAATGCATACCGTGAGTCCGTGTATATATTAGCCCGTCTGTTCTTGGCCAAAGTACATGCAGTAGACAGAGCCTGGAGTTCTGCTTCTTGTGCTGACTGTGAGGGCGGGAGCGCAGCTGCGTGCACTACAGTGTCCTCTGTGGTAACAGCGTATCCCGTGTGGAATCTACCAAACTCGTCAGCATATCTTGAACCATCCGTGTATAACACCAGATCAGGATTTGGGAGTGGGTTCTCACTGACATTTGGTGGAGTAGCTGTTTCTTCAGTCAGAAGTTGGGAACAATCATGTTGGAGATAATCCTCATCACTGCCATCTTTCCTTATAGTTCATTATACCGTCTTTCAAGGCATTGTAAAGGGGTTGCATTATGCGGGATGCATCCGGTATCCACTGACAACAATAAGTGCATAAGAAAACGCTGGAGTTCAGCTTCATCTTTTGGGAAAGGAAGGGAGCTGACAGCTATTTTTCTTTCTTCTGCGAGGTGTCTGGCACCCTGAAGGAGACAGTGACCCAAGAACATCACTTGACCAAGGCAGAACTGAAGTCCCAAGGCCGAAACCTGACAGTTCAGTGCTGCCAGATACTCGAGGAGGCTAACAGTGGCAACAATGGCAAAAGACACCTGCTCATATTTTTTGCAAACTGGTTGGGACTGTTTTGGGCCCCTTGTGGCATCTGTGGGAAGGGCATGCAAAATACAGATTTCCTCACTGTCTTCATCTACATAGGGATTATATAACGTAAGAGCCATCTGACCATCATCTTGGAATTGTATATCGGAGCGGAACTGTGAAAATAAATTTGCCCCTAGTAAATTTACAGGACATGTGGGAGAGATTACAAACTGAACAGTAACCTTGGGGAAGGGTTTTATGGGGTTTATAAAAGTGTATTAATTGGGTCTGCCATCTACTCCGATTAAAACAGCGGGAGTATGACAATTTCTCTGAAAATGTCCGAGTCTGGCACAGCGCCAGAATTGGCAGGGAGGGGCTGGGGAGAAGGTTCCTAGTCATAGGATTAGGAGCTGAAGTCTGAGGGGGGCCAGAGTTTGCTGTATGGGCTGAAGGGCACACTGATAAGGGACAAACTGTGTGCTTGCAGTCGTGCTGAGCACAATGGTGGGGGCTGGAGCAGCTACTAGTTTGCTTTTTTTTTTTCCTCTCTCTGCTGAACAGACGGGTTAAATTCTTCTGAAAACTTTTTTTTTTCCTCTCTGGATCGGGTGATTAAAATAGGAGGAGGGGGTGGATACTCATAACCACTAGCAATATTAGGCATAGCGGGGGCTAAGGCTGGCAGCGGATGATGTTTCCTGGGGAGGGACCTTATCATTTGGCAGGGAGACCTGTTATGATTGAGTCACCGAGGGGGAAAAAACAAAACACAAGCTCAGCCCAGAAAATCAGAGAGGTTGGAAACTAGCGGATTGCAGACCCCTAATCCTATCACACAACTAGTAGTAGCCGTGGAGTGTTCCTACGGTGATCCTAGACACCTCGTCACAGCCGGAGATCTAAATAAGCCTAAAGAGAGAAAAGGGAAAAACTGACTGCCCCAGAGCAGACCCCAAAGCAATAGGCAGCCCCCAACATATAATGACGGTGAAGCAAGATGAAAACACTAACACAGATAGAAAGATAGGTTGAGCAAACGATGGGGCCCAAGCTAACTAAAAAGGACAGGACAGAAAAGCTGCTGTCTGCAATCCGAGAAAACCCTGCTAACAATATTACCAACACAACTGATAAGCAAAAAGGACCCTGAAGTCACTAGACTTCAAACCCTATATCAGCACTCAGAATATTCTGAAAGCAGAGCAAAAGAGAACACTGATCAAGGAATAAGAATCCAGCACACCCCCGGCCGGGGATGGCTGAACTCAAAAAACAAGGTAAATAAAACCAAAACTAATAAGTTCAATAGCAGAGCAAAAACTTATCTTTGGGAAGCAGGAATCAGACTGGTCTCCAAGAATCCAGCAGAGAAATCACCAGCCACTCAGAAGGGCGTCGGCTGCCTTATATCCAGTCTGAAGTTCCTGTTACCCAGTCACAGTCCACCTGATCAGGTGTTTGGTTTCTTTCATCCAAATCAGCCTCACTACCTTCCTTCACCAGAAGAGGGAGATCCTCAGACACAAAAGGTGAATGAACAGATGAGCTCACAACAGTACCTCCCCCTTGAGGAGGGGTCACCGAACCCTCATCCAAGCCACCAGGCCTCTCAGGATGAGCCCGATGAAAAGCACGCACCAATCTTTCGGCATGAATATCAGAGGCAGAGACCCAGGAATTATCCTCCTGCCCATAACCCTTCCACTTAACCAAATACTGGAGTCTCCGTCTAGCCAGACGGGAATCCAGTATCTTCTCTACCTCATATTCCATGTTACCTTCAACCAACACAGGGTCAGGAGGTGCCGCCATAGGAACCACTGGTTCAACAAACCTCTTCAACAAGGACTTATGAAACACATTATGAATCTTAAATGTGACAGGAAGAGCCAAACGAAAAGAGACCGGATTAATAATCTCCAAAATCTTGTAAGGTCCAATAAATCTAGGTTTAAACTTTGGAGAAGCCACTTTCATAGAGATATTCTTTGATGACAACCAGACCATATCACCCACCTTAAACCGGGACCAATGGTCCTATGCCGGTTAGAAAACCGCTGGGCCTTTTCCTGGGAATGAGACAACTTATCCACCACTTGGACCCAAATCTGCTGCATTCTTTCCACCACAGTGTCAACCCCTGGACAGGCAGAAGACTCCACCTGCCCTGAAGAAAATCGAGGATGAAACCCAAAGTTACAGAAAAAGGGTGACATCAAAGTGGCAGAACTAGCTCTATTATTTAAAGCAAATTCGGCCAAGGGTAAAAATGAGAACCAATCATCCTGATCAACAGATATAAAAGATCTCAAATAAGCCTCCAAAGTCTGGTTTGTTCTCTCCGTCTGCCCATTGGTCTGAGGGTGAAATGCAGAGGAGAAGGACAAGTGAATTCCCAACTTGGAACGAAAGGTCCTCTAGAATCTAGAGACAAACTGAACTCCTCTGTCCGATACAATGTTCTCAGGAATCCCGTGCAAGCGAACCACCTGTTGCAAAAACAAGGGCACCAACTCTGAGGAAGATGGCAACTTAGGGAGTGGTACAAGATAGACCATCTTAGAGAATCTATCACAAATCACCCAGATAACAGTCACCCTCTGAGAGACAGGCAGATCAGAAATAAAATCCATTGAAATATGGGTCCATGGCCTCCTGGGCACCGGCAAAGGCATCAACAACCCACTAGAACGAGAACAAGGCTTAGATCGGGAGCAAGTCCCACAGGACTTCACAAAATTTCTGACATCACGAGACAAGGCAGACCACCAAAAAGACCGACTCACCAAATCTCTATTACCAAAAATACCTGGATGACCAGCCAACGCGGAGCAATGAACCTCAGACATCACTTTCCTCCTCCACTGGTCAGGAACATACAACCTACCACTGGGACAACGCTCAGGCTTATCCTCCTGAAACTTCTCCAGAGCACGTCTCAAATCAGGCGAGATGGCAGAAAGAACCACCCCCTCACCTAAGATGGTAGCAGGCTTGGTCACAATAGGAGAATCAGCCAAAAAACTCCTAGAGAGGGCATCAGCCTTAACGTTCTTAGTGCCCGGAAGAAAGGAGACCACAAAATCAAAACGTGTTAAAAACAAGGCCCACCTAGCCTGTCTTGGATTCAAGCATTTAGCCGACTAAAGGTAGATCAAATTCTTGTGGTCAGTGAGGACCACAACTTGATGTCTAGCTCCCTCCAACCAATGTCTCCACTCCTCAAATGCCCACTTCATGGCCAACAGTTCTCGATTCCCCACATCATAGTTGCGTTCCGAAGGAGAGAACTTTCGGGAAAAGAAGGCACAGGGGTTCATTTTAGATGTTACAGAATCTTTTTGGGACAAAACAGCTCCTGCACCAGTCCTTGAAGCATCCACCTCCACCTGAAATGGAAGTGAGACATCGGGTTGTCGCAAAACCGGAGAAGAAGTGAACCTCCGCTTCAGCTCCTTAAAAGAGGAAACAGCCTCTGGAGACCAATTCAGCAAATCAGCACCCTTCTTAGTCAAATCAGTTAATGGTTTGGCAATAATAACAGAAAAATTGGCTATAAACTTACGATAAAAATTAGCAAAACCCAAAAACTTCTGGAGAGCCTTCAAAGAAGTGGGCTGCACCCAATCATAAATGGCCTGTACCTTGGCCGGGTCCATTTCAATAGTTGACGGAGACAAAATAAATCCCAAAAATGAAATCCTCTGTACCCCAAAAAGGTATTTCGATCCCTTGACATACAGGGAGTTTTCCCTCAAAATCCGGAACACAGTCATAGAATCATAGAATCATAGAGTTGGAAGAGACCTCCTGGGCCATCTGGTCCAACCTCCTGCTCAAAGCAGGATTCGCTAAATCATCCCAGTCAGATGTCTGTCCAGCCTCTGCTTGAAGACTTCCATTGAAGGAGAACTCACCACTTCTCGTGGCAGCTTGTTCCACTCATTGATCACTCTAACTGTCAAAAACTTTTTTCTAATATCTAATCTGTGTCTCCTCCCAATCAGTTTCATCCCATTGCTTCTAGTTTTTCCTTGTGCAAATGAGAATAAAGTTGATCCTTCTACAATGTGATAGCCGTTTAGATATTTGTAGATAGCTATTAAGTCTCCTCTCAGTCTTCTCTTTTGCAAACTAAACAATCCCAAATCCTGCAACCTTTCCTCATAAGACAGGGTTTGCAGACCGGTCACCATTCTGGTCGCTCTTTTCTGAACTTGCTCCAGTTTGTTGATGTCTTCTTTAAAATGTGGTGCCCAAAACTGGACACAATATTCCAGATGAGGTCTGACCAAAGAGGAGTAGAGGGAAATAATGACTTCACGTGATCTAGACTGTATGCTTCTGTTAATACATCCTAGAATTGCATTTGCCTTTTTTGCTGCTGCATCACACTGTTGACTCATATTCAGTCTGTGATCTATTAGTATACCCAAGTCTTTTTCACATGTGCTGTTGCTTAGCCCTATTCCTCCCATTCTGTATATGTTTTTTTCATTTTTATTGCCCAGATGTAGTACTTTGCATTTTTCCCTGTTAAAAACCATTCTGTTAGTTGCTGCCCACTTCTCCAGTT
Organism: Dendrobates tinctorius; assembly: GCF_039654945.1. Lineage (NCBI taxonomy): Eukaryota > Metazoa > Chordata > Amphibia > Anura > Dendrobatidae > Dendrobates > Dendrobates tinctorius. Next base: position 1,249,528 of record NW_027361902.1, read on the forward strand.
TATTTATATATTTTTAAATTCTCTCTCTTCTCTAGTATTAGCTATCCCTCCTAGCTTTGTGTCATCAGCAAATTTAATCAGTTTACCCTCAATTCCTTCATCTAAATCGTTGATAAAGATGTTGAACAATACAGGGCCCAGGACAGAGCCCTGTGGTACCCCACTTGAGACATTCTTCCAACTGGATGTGCAGCCATTTACGACCACTCTTTGGGTCTGATCACTAAGCCAGTTATGAATCCACCTAACAGTTCGAACATGTTCCACATGAGAGTCCCAATCCCTGGAAAAGATCAAAATATCATCCAAATAGATGATCAGAAACTTATCCACAAAGTCCCGGAAAATATCATTCATGAAGGACTGGAAGACAGAAGGGGCGTTAGTGAGCCCAAAAGGCATCACCAGGTACTCAAAATGTCCCTCCGGAGTATTAAACGCCGTCTTCCATTCATCCCCCTGCTTAATGCGGATAAGATTATATGCCCCCCTGAGGTCAAGCTTGGTAGACCAGCAAGCACCTTTAACTCTGGAGAATAGATCAGAAATCAGGGGTAACGGATACTGATATTTAACAGTAATTTTGTCACGGGAGCGATAGTCAATACAAGGCCTTAATGAACCATCCTTCTTGGCCACAAAAAAAACAACACCTAAGGGTGAAGAGGATGGTCTAATATGACCCTTCTCCAATGACTCCTTAATATAGGATCGCATAGCCTCGTGCTCGGGTACAGATAAATTAAAAAGTCGACCCTTGGGAAATTTACACCCCGGACTCAGCTCAATTGCACAGTCATAACTCCTATGAAGAGGCAAAGACGCAGACTCATTCTCACTAAACACATCATAAAATCAGCCAAATAGTCAGGAACCTCATGCGACTGGGGAGAGGTGTAGAAAACAGGAGCATCACTAAGGTCACACTGACAACCCCAACTCACCACAGACACAGATTTCCTATCCAAAACTGGATTATGGATTTGCAACCAGGGGAACCCCAGCACGATGGTATCATGCAAATTATGCAACACCAAAAATCTGCAATTTTCTTGATGGTCTGGGACAACTCGCATTATCACCTGGATCCAAAACTGAGGTTTATTCTTCGCCACAGGAGTAGCATCAATACCCCTCAAAGGAATAGGCGTCCGCAGGGGTGTCATAGGGAAACCACAACGTTTAGCAAAATCCAAATCCATTAGGTTCAAGGCCGCTCCTGAATCCACAAAAGCCTTAGCAGAAAATGTGGACAGGGAGCAGATCAGAGTAATTGCCAGAAGAAACTTAGGTTGTACACCACCTACAGCAAATGTGTGTGCAAAACGTTTCTCTCGTTTAGGGCAGACAGAAATAGTATGAGAGGCATCTCCACAGAAAAAACATAGCTTATTACGCCTTCTGAACTCCTGATGTTGCGCCCTAGACAAAACTCTATCACATTGCATAGGTTCAGACATTTGTTCAACAGGTGGCAGCATTTCCTGTGTAATTTTACGTTCACGTAAACGCCGATCAACCTGAATGGCTAATGACATAGAATCGTCAAGACCAGAGGGAACAGGAAATCCCACCATAGTATCCTTTACGGCTTCTGACAAACCCTTCCGAAAGAGAGCTGCCAAGGCAGCATCATTCCAAGTGGTGAGGACCGCCCACTTTCGGAATTTTTGACAGTACAGTTCTGCAGAATCTTGACCCTGGCTCAATGCCAACAGGGTCTTTTCAGCTTGATCAATCGCATTAGGTTCATCATACAACAACCCCAAGGCCTGAAAAAATGCGTCCACATCAGTCAGAATAGGATCATCTGGTACTAAAGAAAACGCCCAATCCTGGGGATCGCCGCGCAGCAAAGAGATGACAATTTTAACCTGCTGCGCGGAGCTCCCTGACGAGTTAGGCTTCAAGGCAAGAAATAATTTACAATTATTCTTAAAATTCAAAAATTTAGACCGATCCCCAAAAAACACATCAGGAGTGGGGATTTTTGGTTCAGCAGCGTGTGAATGAGCAAGATAGGCGGAAATTCCTCGCACTTCAGCAGCATGCTACTCCACACGATCAGACAATTGCTTAAACTCCATCTGAAAAAATATATATATTTTCCTCCTACGGCCTCACAGAAAAAGAGGAAAAAATATACACAAAAAAAAATAAATTCTGACCCTTTTTTTTTTTTTTTAACAATTCCATCCTGCTTTTGAGTACCCTAGAATCTGCGGTATGGCTGGTGATTCTGTTATGATTGAGTCACTGAGGAGGAAAAAACAAAACACAAGCTCAGCCCAGAAAATCAGAGCGGTTGGAAACTAGCGGATTGCAGACCCCTAATCCTATCACACAACTAGTAGTAGCCGTGGAGTGTTCCTACGGTGATCCTAGACACCTCGTCACAGCCGGAGATCTACATAAGCCTAAAGAGAGAAAAGGGAAAAACTGACTGCCCCAGAGCAGACCCCAAAGCAATAGGCAGCCCCCAACATATAATGACGGTGAAATAAGATGAAAACACTAACACAGATAGAAAGATAGGTTGAGCAAACGATGGGGCCCAAGCTAACTAAAAAAGTCAGGACAGAAAAGCTGCTGTCTGCAATCCGAGAAAACCCTGCTAACAATATTACCAACACAACTGATAAGCAAAAAGGACCCTGAAGTCACTAGACTTCAAACCCTATATCAGCACTCAGAATATTCTGAAAGCAGTGCAAAAGAGAACACTGATCAAGGAATAAGAATCCAGCACACCCCCGGCCGGGGATGGCTGAACTCAAAAAACAAGGTAAACAAAACCAAAACTAATGAGTTCAATAGCAGAGCAAAAACTTATCTTTGGGAAGCAGGAATCAGACTGGTCTCCAAGAATCCAGCAGAGAAATCACCAGCCACTCAGAAGGGCGTTGGCTGCCTTATATCCAGTCTGAAGTTCCCGTCACCCAGTCACAATCCACCTGATCAGGTGTTTGGTTTCTTTCATCCAAATCAGCCTCACTACCTTCCTTCACCAGAAGAGGGAGATCCTGGGACACAAAAGGTGAATGAACAGATGAGCTCACAACAGAGACCTCTTTCAAATCATTACTTTTAACTATTTGTCTGCCTGACACATTAGTATCAATCTTGGTTCCTTCTTAATCAATCATTTCCTCACACCACAGTCACTTTCTTGAACCACAATACATCCAGTCTTTGCCATAATAATAGACAATTTTTCTTCTTCAACATAGCAGTAACAGAAACAATCAGAATTCACTTCCTTTGTTCTTCCTAACACCTCGTCCCACAATTCATGTGCCAAGCCAAAAAATTTTTCTTTTCCTTCCACGGATTTTCTCATTTAGAGCTAAATATCCTTACTTCAGTTGTGCACAATACTGGAGCGGCCGTCTCAGTTTGTTCCACCGGGTCAACCCCCTCTGGGAAGCCCAAAATTCGCGGTACTCAGTGAAAGGAGAGGGCGTCTCAGACTATCCCTCCGGACACCTCTGGTTTTATATATATATATATATATATATATATATATATATATATATATACCTGAGTTACGTATCCTACCCAGTCTTCGATCACTTCACCACGCCTGATTACTAACAATGATCAGGACTTCAGGATATTTTGACTATAAAGAGAGTCATAATCACTGGTCGATCCGGGGTGTCCGTCCCTTATGAGGTACGGTTCGAGCACTGGGCCCCCAATGGGACTGCACCTCTATATGATTCCACCCATGAATTACCCCACCATGGGGACAAACCTCAGATCCTCTTTGCCGCAACAAGCACAGGAAAACCACACCAACAGTCAGTCTGAATAGTATAACTGCCAACTTACCGTGGTTGTCGTGGGGGATGATCAGTCCCAATTTTCCAGCACCCGTGTACGCTCTGAGGGTCCTTTGTCTTGTTGTCCTCCGGGGGCAGAGGCATCCCTATTCGGGGGCCCCCCATTGGTCGCCAAGCTGTTGGGGTAGCTATTTAGGGAGGGCTAAATTAACCCTTCCCGGTTGAGCCAGTGATTTCCAAATTAATTCACAGGGCGTTGCTAGCAACTGGGAATGACCACACGGAGACGGGGGTCTCTGTACGGGAGGATCCAGGCAGGTCACTAACCCCCTTTATTATGTCACCTTTTTATAGTATTTGTCAGGTGTTATGATGAGTCACCGAAGGAGGAAAAAACAAAATACTAGCTAAGTCCAGAAAAACCAGAGAGGTTGGCAGCTATCGGATTGCAGACCCCTGAACCTATCCACAACAACTAGCAGTAGCCGTGGGGGGTTCCTACAGTGCCCTAGACCCCTCGATCACAGCCGGAAAACGACATAGCCTAAAGACAGAAAGGGGAAAAACTAAACTGCCCCAGAGCAGACCCCAAAGCAATAGGCAGCCCCCAACATATAATGACGGTGAAGCAAGATGAAAACACTAACACAGATAGAAAGGTTGAGCAAAAGATGGGGCCCAAACTAACTAAAATAGGATAGGATAGGAAAGCTGCTGTCTGCCATCCGCAAAAACCCTATCCAAAATGTGCCAACCGACTGATAGGAAAAACAGGCCCTGAAGTCGCTAGGCTTCAAAAGACTAAATCAGCACTCAGGTATATTCTGAAGACAGAGCAAAAGATCAACAGATCAGAGACAAAAATGGAATTCAGCTCACCCCCGGCTGGGGATGGCAGAACTCCCAAAAAACAAGGCAAAACAAAAACAAAACTGAAGTGTACAAAGCAGAGCAGAAAAACAGCTTTGAGACGCAGGAATCAGACTGGTCTCCAAGAACCAGCAGGATCACCAGCAAGGCAGAAGGGCGTCGACTGCCTTATATCCAGTCCTCAATTCCAGCCACCCAGTCATCATCTAGCTGCCCAGGTGTTTGGTAATCAGCCTCACTACCTTCCTTCACCAGAGGAGGGAGTTCATCAGACCTCAACGGTGAAGGGAAAAATGAACTCACAACAGTCAGGGTCCTGATATCGCCGGCGTACAGCCTGTGCTAAGCAGGGACTCACCAGTAGGGACCCCTGGGGACAAGAACAGGGGGATGGGAGCTTCCTGAGGCTATAAGAAGCCTCCCCAGAACCAATGAGAGGCCACCCTAATAGGTCCCAGGTGTGCAGATGAGAGTCTGCACTGAGGTCAGAACATTAACCCCAGCAGTGCCGGTCACCCAGCACTGGTATCATGACAGTATTTTGTTTAATTATGCAAAGTACTCAGCTACCAATAGCATAGTCGTAATACATTCACTTTATAAGTCAATACTATTGCAAGAAAACCGGAATATGTCCCTAGCTGCGTGACGTAGAAAATAGAACAATAGCACATTCTTTTAGGGTCTCATATCTCATATCTTGTACAAGCTAGAACACTCTAGTTTCATAACAGCTGCGAACTTTCACTAATTACAAAATTTATCTTGTAAACAACACAATGGCGTCGCAAGCACAAAAATGGATCCTGGAGAACAAGATGTCCCGTACATCTGAATACTGTACTTCACACCCCGAGCATGGTCAAGCATGACCATGTAGGTGACCGGGTTGAGTTGTTGGTGGACGACGTATGGGGCTTCTCAGGCTGCCTGAAGCTTATCCGTTGGTACGGGGACCAGCACCCACACCTTTTGACCCACCTGGTAGGTCCGCTCCCGGGCGTTCCGGTCGTACCAGTGCTTCTGGTCAGCCTGAGCCTGCATCATGTTGTCATGCACCAACTGCGTCAAGGTCTGCATCTTGTCACGGAAGCGCATGACATAATCCACGATGGACACTTCTGTGGGGTTTGGCTCATCTTCCCAGGATTCTCTTATCAACCCAAGGGGTCCCCGGACTCGCCTGCCATACAGGAGCTCGAAGGGGGAGAACCTGGTCGAGGCCTGCGGAACTTCTGTGTAAGCGAACAGCAGGTGTGGGAGGTACCGCTCCCAGTCGCACCGTTGGGTCTCAACCAGTATGTGGAGCATCTGTTTGAGGGTACCGTTGAAACGTTCACACAAACCATTAGTCTGTGGGTGATACGCACTCGATACCAGGTGCTTCACCTGCATTTTCTCACAGAGAGCCTCCATTAGGTGAGACATGAATTGGGTTCCTTGATCGGTAAGCATCTCCCTGGGAAATCCTACCCTTGAAAAGATGGTCACCAGTGCGTCAGCCACCTTATCTGCCCTTGTTGAAGACAGAGCTACTGCCTCTGGGTACCGGGTAGTGTAGTCTACCACGGTGAGAATGTATCACTTTCCAGAGCTTCTGGGTTGGCCAGCGGGCCTACAATATCCACCGCGATTCTCTGGAAAGGCTCCTCTATCACCGGCAAAGGAATAAGGGGCGCCTTAAGAGCCAGGTATTACAGGAGCGGCAGTAGGTCGTGACATCTGTCCCCATCTTGGGCCAATAGAAGTGTTGAGACAGCCGTGCCTTTGTTTTGCTGATCCCCAGTGTCCAGCGAGTGGAATCTCATGGGCAATCCGCAACAACTCAGTTCTGAACTGTAGGGGGACGACTAGCTGTCTTTCCCTCAACCACTCCTTCTGAGGATCTCCGGGTACTGTCTCCCGGTACAACCTTCCTCGTTCCCAGAACACCCTCTCCTTATCAGGCTCGGAGGTGGGCATCTCGGCGAGGTGTCTCAATTTCTCCAGGCAGGCATCTGAGTGCAGAGCAGCCTGGAACTGCTGGAGGGGTTCCTTCCTTACTGGGACCCTCTGGAACCAGCTCTGGGTTCACCTCTGGTTCAGTCTCTCCTGTAGCAGAAGAGGGTCCAGGAGACAGGTCGCTACCTGCGATCTGGGCACTCTGACTGCTTGTGACAGCTGCTATGTAGGCTGTCTCACTGGGGATTTCTACAGACCCACCAATCGGCGCTGCCATGGGCCCTACCTCCCCGTCCACCCCCAACACTTCAGGAGCAGTGCTACTTATGGGCCAGTTACCTTCCTCGGTGGCACTGGTCAGTTGCATGACATTACCTTCCTCATGGTCCCTATGCACTTCCCCATTTTCCTTGAGCACCGTTGCTTGCTCCTGCCAGGGGTTCCTCAGCCGTCTCACTCCGCAGAGTGACGGGGCTGAGCACTTTGGTACCTGTGGACACATCTACCGTTTCAAAGAAAGGGTTAACAGGTTCAGTCGGCACAGATACATCATCACCATCAGCATCATTCCTGGGGAAAGAATGGTTGTTAGTTGCATCTATAGTCATCAAGGCATTAGCAGGTAATACATTCAGTTTCCTGTCATCATCATCCTCATCATCAGGGTTAACGTTACCCTTATTATCAGATTGGGGAAGGGTGTCAGGGACGTAGTATGCAACCATCCTCCCCAAGTCAGTCCAAATAAAACATCAGTGGGCAGGTTTTCAGACACTCCCACCTCCCTCAACCCGCTCCCAGCACCCCAAACTCTTCAGGAGCCGCCAGTCCAGGACGGATGAGGGTTCGTTCAGCCCCGGTGTCCTTGAGGCCTGTAGCAAGACGGGCCCCCACCTGAACAGGTTGAACGTTGTCGTCAATCCTTCCAACCACACCTCCCACCAGAAGAACAGAGGCATTGGGCCCAGAGGCCTTGGCTGGGGGGTTCTTCGGCCTCTCCGGACAGGTGTAACTGAGGTGACCAGGCCGCTTGCAGTGGTGACACAGGCGACTGTCAGTAGAAGGCCTGGTGTTGGCAACAGGGACAAGGCCTCCGGAGAGACGGCTAGCTGGGGCACTGGGGTTGGTTGCAGGCTTACCCCCTCTCCAGCTGGTGGTGACTGGCCTCCGCGTCTCTGGCTTCCGGTTGGCCTCATAGTTGTCGGCAATCTGCGCCTCTTTGTCCGCATTCGGCGGTTCACGGTCCAGGATGAACTGTAGGACCTCAGCTGGGCAGAGATGCAGGACCTGGTCTTTGATCATCATGTCCCATAGCTGCTCAAAGGAATCAACGGAAAGTCCATGGATCCACTGGTCAAAGTGGGTCCTGAGTCCTTGCACCACATCACTAAAGCTATCGTGTGGGCCACGTTGGAGGTTCTGGAACTTCTTTCGGTATACCTCAGGTGTCAGCCGGTATTTGGCGATCAGAGCCTGCTTTATGGCATCATAGTCGTCGTCGCCTTCTGACTGAAGAGAAGCAAACGCCGCCAGAGCTTTGCCTTTTAGCCCTGGGGTCAAGTACCTTGCCCATTGGTCTCTAGGCAGCTGGTACTGTCTGCAGACTTTCTCAAAGGCTCGCAGAAACGTGTCCAAGTCCCCGTCCTTTTCTGTTATGAATGAGTCACCGTAGGAGGCAAAAACAGAAATACTAGCTAAGTCCAGAAAACCAGAGAAGTTGGCAGCTATCGGATTGCAGACCGCTAGGCTTCAAAAAGACTATATCAGTACTCAGGTATTTTCTGAAGACAGAGCAAAAAGGAATTCAGCTTACCCCAGCAGGGAATGGCAGAAATCCAGAAAAACAAGGCAAAACAAAGCCAAAACACAAATGCAAAAAGCAGAGCAGAAAACTTAACTTTTGAGGAGCAGGAATCAGACTGGTCTCCTAGAATCCCTCAGAGAAATCACCAGCCAGGCAGAAGGGCGTCGGCTGCCTTATATCCAGTCAGCAATTCCAGTCACCAAGTCATCATCATCCTGCTCAGGTGCTTGGTAATCAGCCTCACTACCCTCCTTCACCAGAAGAGGGAGTTCATCAGACCTCAATGGTGAAGGGGAAAATGAACTCACAACACTTTTCCATCACAGGAAAATGCTCTGGCCGGGGTTTAGGACTCTGGATGCTGCTGGGCTCACTGCTTCGGGCTGTGGGGGCATTCCACCCCCGCTAGACCATCTCCAGCTCATGGGCCTTCTGAACTTCTGCTTGGGGCTCACGTTCGGCTCTCTCAGCCTCTCGCTCAGCCTCTCTTTCGGCTCGGGCCTCCTGCCGATATTGCTGGATCAGCCTCACCCGTCTCTCACTGTCTTCGGCAGGGAGTGCGTCCAAGGCCGATTGCAGGTTGGGGTCCAGCGTGCTCTGGTTGAATGTGAAGCCAGAGCTCAGGAGTGGAGCCTCTGCTGCAGCCCCATAGTTACTTGGGCCAACTTCTGCGTCCGCTGGACTCTGGTCGTTGCCCAGCTGCACCAGAGTCGCGATCAATTGGTCTTTGTTCTGGTTCGTGGCAACAAGGCCCCGGTACGTGCATAACCCAGCAAGAGTTTCCTTTTTTTGCTGCTTATACCACTCTGCTCCCATCGCCGCCATGGTTGCCAAATAAAAGATAGAAAAGAAAAATGAAGAAAAAGTTAGGGAATACTTGCAAGTACACAAAAATGTCTCAGGACTAGAGTTGAGCGATACCGTCCGATACTTCAAAGTATCGGATCGGAATGGATCGGCCGATCTTAAAAAAAAGTATCGGTATTGCCGATTCCGATACCGGAAGTCCCATTCAAGTCTATGGGACTTCCGGTATCGGAATAAGAAAAATCCTGTTTTTCCCTTGTACAGCCTCTCTGGGGTCTGTACGGGCCTTTCGGGGGGCTGTGCCGGCCTGCCAGGGGGTCTGTGCAGGCTCCGGTGGTCTGTGCCGGCCTGCCGGGGGGCTGTGCCGGCCTGCCAGGGGGGCTGTGCAGTCTCCGGTGGGCTGTGCCGGCCTGCCGGGGGGCTGTGCCGGCCTGCCGGGGGGCTGTGCAGGCTCCGGGGGGCTGTGCCGGCCTGCCGGGGGGCTGTGCAGGCTTCGGGGGTCTGAGCAGGCATCGTCCGATGGGACTACAAGTCCCATCGGGCGATGCCTGCTACCATGACAGTGATTGACACATTAGCCAATGATGGGACAGTAGTAGTCCCATCATCCGGCTAATGTGTTGAATGTAAAAAAAAAAAAAAAAATTACATGCTACATACATACAACATGCATACTACATACATGCTACATTCATACTACATACTACATACATGCTACATTCATACTACATATATACTACATGCAACATACATACTACATATATACTACATGCATGCAACATGCATACTACATATATACTACATGCAACATACATACTACATATATACTACATGCAACATGCATACTACATATATACTACATGCAACATACATACTACATATATACTACATGCATGCAACATGCATACTACATATATACTACATGCAACATACATACTACATATATACTACATGCAACATACATACTACATATATACTACATGCATGCAACATGCATACTACATATATACTACATGCATGCAACATGCATACTACATATATACTACATGCTACATACATACTACATATATGCTACATACATACTACATATATACTACATGCATGCTACATACATACTGCATGCTACATACATACTACATGCTACATACATACTACATATATGCTACATACATACTACATATATACTACATGCATGCTACATACATACCACATATATACTACATACATACTACATACATACTACATGCAACATACATACTACATATATACTACATGCATGCAACATGCATACTACATATATACTACATGCATGCAACATGCATACTACATATATACTACATGCTACATACATACTACATATATGCTACATACATACTACATATATACTACATGCTACATACATACTACATATATACTACATGCATGCTACATACATACTACATGCTACATACATACTACATGCTACATACATACTACATATATGCTACATACATACTACATATATACTACATGCTACATACATACTACATATATGCTACATACATACTACATATATACTACATGCTACATACATACTACATATATACTACATGCATGCTACATACATACTGCATGCTACATACATACTACATGCTACATACATACTACATATATGCTACATACATACTACATATATACTACATACATGCTACATACATACCACATATATACTACATACATACTACATGCATGCTACATGCTACATACATACCACATACATACTACATACATACTACATGCTACATACATACTACATATATACTACATGCATGCTACATACATACTACATGCTACATACATACTACATACATACTACATGCTACATACATACCACATATATACTACATACATACTACATACAATACATTCATACAATACATACATAGAATTTCCCACGCAGCAATGGCATAAAGTGAGACTAGGGACTTTTTTTTTTTTTAAGTGGCGGAGGAATACAGTGCGGAAGGATACCTACCTTCCGTCATTGGATTCCTGCAGCCCGTAGAGAACGGCAGCAACAGCTGATGCTGCAGTTCTCTACCCAAGATCGTCGTGGGACACACTCGTGGACTGCTTCGGATCGTGGGTGAGTATTTTTGTGGTTTGTAATGTTAATATTTATTCCGTAAAAGACAATGGCTTCGGGGAACAATGTGACAAGTATTGGTAAGTATGTTACTCTATGTTATATGTACTGTATGTCTATGTATGTATTGTATGAATGTATTGTATGTAGTATGTATGTAGTATATATGTGGTATGTATGTAGCATGTAGTATGTATGTAGTATGTATGTAGCATGCATGTAGCATGCAGTATGTATGTAGCATGCATGTAGTATATATGTAGTATGTATGTAGTATGTATGTAGTATGTATGTAGTATGTATGTGGTATGTATGTGGTATGTATGTAGCATGTAGCATGCATGTAGTATGTATGTAGTATATATGTGGTATGTATGTAGCATGTAGTATGTATGTAGCATGCATGTAGTATGTATGTAGCATGCATGTAGTATATATGTAGTATGTATGTAGTATGTATGTAGTATGTATGTGGTATGTATGTGGTATGTATGTAGCATGTAGCATGCATGTAGTATGTATGTAGTATATATGTGGTATGTATGTAGCATGTAGTATGTATGTAGCATGCAGTATGTATGTAGCATGCATGTAGTATATATGTAGTATGTATGTAGCATATATGTAGTATGTATGTAGCATGCAGTATGTATGTAGCATGCATGTAGTATATATGTAGTATGTATGTAGCATATATGTAGTATGTATGTAGTATATATGTAGTATGTATGTAGCATGCAGTATGTATGTAGCATGCATGTAGTATATATGTAGTATGTATGTAGCATGTAGTATGTATGTAGCATGCATGTAGTATGTATGTAGTATATATGTGGTATGTATGTAGCATGTAGTATGTATGTAGCATGCAGTATGTATGTAGCATGCATGTAGTATATATGTAGTATGTATGTAGCATATATGTAGTATGTATGTAGCATGCAGTATGTATGTAGCATGCATGTAGTATATATGTAGTATGTATGTAGCATATATGTAGTATGTATGTAGTATATATGTAGTATGTATGTAGCATGCAGTATGTATGTAGCATGCATGTAGTATATATGTAGTATGTATGTAGCATGCAGTATGTATGTAGCATGCATGTAGTATATATGTAGTATGTATGTAGCATGTAGTATGTATGTAGCATGCATGTAGTATGTACAGTGGGGCAAAAAAGTATTTAGTCAGTCAGCAATAGTGCAAGTTCCACCACTTAAAAAGATGAGAGGCGTCTGTAATTTACATCATAGGTAGACCTCAACTATGGGAGACAAACTGAGAAAAAAAAATCCAGAAAATCACATTGTCTGGTTTTTTTATCATTTTATTTGCATATTATGGTGGAAAATAAGTATTTGGTCAGAAACAAAATTTCATCTCAATACTTTGTGATATATCCTTTGTTGGCAATGACAGAGGTCAAACGTTTTCTGTAAGTCTTCACAAGGTTGCCACACACTGTTGTTGGTATGTTGGCCCATTCCTCCATGCAGATCTCCTCTAGAGCAGTGATGTTTTTGGCTTTTCGCTTGGCAACACGGACTTTCAACTCCCTCCAAAGGTTTTCTATAGGGTTGAGATCTGGAGACTGGCTAGGCCACTCCAGGACCTTGAAATGCTTCTTACGAAGCCACTCCTTCGTTGCCCTGGCGGTGTGCTTTGGATCATTGTCATGTTGAAAGACCCAGCCACGTTTCATCTTCAATGCCCTTGCTGATGGAAGGAGGTTTTCACTCAAAATCTCACGATACATGGCCCCATTCATTCTTTCATGTACCCGGATCAGTCGTCCTGGCCCCTTTGCAGAGAAACAGCCCCAAAGCATGATGTTTCCACCACCATGCTCTACAGTAGGTATGGCGTTTGATGGATGCAACTCAGTATTCTTTTTCCTCCAAACACGACAAGTTGTGTTTCTACCAAACAGTTCCAGTTTGGTTTCATCAGACCATAGGACATTCTCCCAAAGCTCCTCTGGATCATCCAAATGCTCTCTAGCAAACTTCAGACGGGCCCGGACATGTACAGGCTTAAGCAGTGGGACACGTCTGGCACTGCAGGATCTGAGTCCATGGTGGCGTAGTGTGTTACTTATGGTAGGCCTTGTTACATTGGTCCCAGCTCTCTGCAGTTCATTCACTAGGTCCCCCCGCGTGGTTCTGGGATTTTTGCTCACCGTTCTTGTGATCATTCTGACCCCACGGGGTGGGATTTTGCGTGGAGCACCAGATCGAGGGAGATTATCAGTGGTCTTGTATGTCTTCCATTTTCTAATTATTGTTCCCACAGTTGATTTCTTCACTCCAAGCTGGTTGGCTATTGCAGATTCAGTCTTCCCAGCCTGGTGCAGGGCTACAATTTTGTTTCTGGTGTCCTTTGACAGCTCTTTGATCTTCACCATAGTGGAGTTTGGAGTCAGACTGTTTGAGGGTGTGCACAGGTGTCTTTTTATACTGATAACAAGTTTAAACAGGTGCCATTACTACAGGTAATGAGTGGAGGAAAGAGGAGACTCTTAAAGAAGAAGTTACAGGTCTGTGAGAGCCAGAAATCTTGATTGCTTGTTTCTGACCAAATACTTATTTTCCACCATAATATGCAAATAAAATGATAAAAAAAACAGACAATGTGATTTTCTGGATTTTTTTTTCTCAGTTTGTCTCCCATAGTTGAGGTCTACCTATGATGTAAATTACAGACGCCTCTCATCTTTTTAAGTGGTGGAACTTGCACTATTGCTGACTGACTAAATACTTTTTTGCCCCACTGTATGTAGTATGTATGTAGTATATATGTAGTATGTATGTAGCATGTAGTATGTATGTAGCATGTATGTAGTATGTATGTATTATATATGTAGTATGTATGTAGCATGTAGTATGTATGTAGCATGCATGTAGTATATATGTAGTATGTATGTGTTATGTATGTAGTATGAATGTAGTATGAATGTAGTATGTATGTAGTATGTATGTGTTCTGTATGTAGTATGAATGTAGTATGAATGTAGTATGTATGTAGTATGTATGTAGTATATATGTGGTATGTATGTAGTATGTATGTAGTATGTATGTAGTATGTATGTAGCATGTATGTAGTATGTATGTAGTATATATGTAGTATGTATGTAGTATGTATGTAGTATATATGTGTTATGTATGTAGTATGTATGTAGTATGTATGTAGTATATATGTGGTATGTATGTAGTATGTATGTAGTATGTATGTATGTAGTATGTATGTAGTATATATGTGTTATGTATGTAGTATGTATGTAGTATGTATGTAGTATGTATGTAGTATATATGTGGTATGTATGTAGTATGTATGTAGTATATATGTGGTATGTATGTAGTATGTATGTAGTATGTATGTAGTATGTAGTATGTATGTAGTATGTATGTAGTATGTATGTAGTATGTATGTAGTATATATGTGGTATGTATGTAGTATGTATGTAGTATGTATGTAGTATGTAGTATGTATGTAGTATGTATGTAGTATATATGTGTTATGTATGTAGTATGTATGTAGTATATATGTGGTATGTATGTAGTATGTATGTAGTATGTATGTAGTATGTATGTAGTATATATGTAGTATGTATGTAGTATATATGTGTTATGTATGTAGTATGTATGTAGTATGTATGTAGTATGTATGTAGTATATATGTGGTATGTATGTAGTATGTATGTAGTATGTATGTAGTATGTATGTAGTATATATGTGGTATGTATGTAGTATGTATGTAGTATGTATGTAGTATATATGTGGTATGTATGTAGTATGTATGTAGTATGTATGTAGTATATATGTGTTATGTATGTAGTATGTATGTAGTATGTATGTAGTATGTATGTAGTATATATGTGGTATGTATGTAGTATGTATGTAGTATGTATGTAGTATGTATGTAGTATATATGTGGTATGTATGTAGTATGTATGTAGTATGTATGTAGTATATATGTGGTATGTATGTAGTATGTATGTAGTATGTATGTAGTATATATGTGGTATGTATGTAGTATGTATGTGGTATGTATGTAGTATATATGTGGTATGTATGTAGCATGCATGTAGTATGTATGTAGTATTTTTTTTTTTTTTTTTTTTTAACATTTAACACATTAGCCGGATGATGGGACTACTACTGTCCCATCATTGGCTAATGTGTCAATCACTGTCATGGTAGCAGGCATCACCAGATGGGACTTGTAGTCCCATCGGACGATGCTTGCACAGACCCCCGGACATCAGCACAGCCCCCCGGCAGGCCGGCACAGCCCCCCGGCAAGCCGGCACAGACCCCCACAGGGTGCACAGACCACCGGCAGGCCGGCACAGCCCCCCGGCAGGCCGGTACAGACCCCCACAGGGTGCACAGACCACCGGCAGGCCGGCACAGCCCCCCGGCAGGCCGGTACAGACCCCGGGCAGTCCACACAGCCCCCCGGCAGGCCGGCACAGCCCCCCGGCAGGCCGGCAGAGACCCCCGGAAGGCCCGAAATGACGGCGCATCATGATGCGCACACACCGCGCATCATGATGACGTCAGGCTGTCAATCAACTTTGAACTTCCGATTCCGATGCCGACTTCCGATATTGAAAAAATATCGGAAGTCGGTATCGGAATTCCGATACAGCAAGTATCGGCCGATACCCGATACTTGCGGTATCGGAATGCTCAACACTACTCAGGACTAGTAACCACTGAGTCTGTTCTCCAAAACCTATGACGCAGGATTCCCGCAGGAACCGTGCAGGTTTTTAGTGAGAGGAGTGATTGCTCAAACCAAATCACTAATGCTCTGAGATTATCCCACCGCTCTGACACCAACATGGGACGAACGGGGGTCCCGCTGCCACCAAAAGACAACAGACAGCAGACCCTGTGTCACCAATATGTCACAATCCCACCACTGACACTGGTGTATCAGCAGACGGAGGGATGCGACGCACTGCCGGCACACGGCTATCACAGGTACAGTGGGGGCTTTTCTTAGTTTTCCCACCACTGGTACCATGTGACAAAAATGCAGCAAGCTAACCTTGCTCTAACAATTTACCGCAGGGGGGTTATTTTGGATGCCCCACCACTGCTAACAACCTTCCAAGAACTGCAGGGATTTATGTATATCCCACTTTCTCAGTTCCACTTTGGAACTCGCAGCTCTCTGGCGCCCTCCTTACCCTCAGGTCAGTCAGGGAACTGCACCTAGGATAATTAGTTGCCGGACGGGCTGCTTGTTGTGCACGGGCCCCTAGACTATTGTAGTAAGGGAATTATCAATGCTGTGGCCGCAGCCCCTCATTCAGCATGTAAGACCCGTCTGTACTGCCAGCTAGCTTAGCCAGCCGTGCACACCACGCTGCCACCAGCCACACTTTACTTAATCAAAGAGTTAATTAAGAGGGTCCGTGACTAACGCTTGAAATCAGTAGCGATTATCTAAAAGAGACGCATAGTTCATTTCTTAGAGCATGGAGACAAACTGATAATTTTAAGATTTATTCCCAAAAGGGCAGTGATTATACAGATAAAAGTTGCTAAAAAGTTGAGACATTAAATATGTACAAATGCAAATATAAAACAAAGGGATTAAAATACAGAAAGTAACACTCACATGTGTTTAGTCGATATCAGGCAGACCATGTGGCTGGGAGAAGGCGGAGCCACACGTCTCCATTCATCGGCACGTCTTGTCAGCACGGACTCTGTAGCTCAACTGACCGGAATTTGGTAGGGAATACCTATAGACTAGGGTTTGTGACCTCATGAAATGGGCGGTCTGGAGAGGTCCCACCTCCCTCTCTCCAAGTTATGATTTGGCTACAAAACTTAGAATAACTATATCTAAACGAGAAAAGCCCGTACCACCACACATAGGGCACCATTGTTTGTGATTTAACAAATCCAACAAGAAGACATCAAGAATGCACTAGCTAGGACGCTTCATTTGGGAGCAATCCATATCTCGGGTTCTGGTGAGGTTATAACCGTGAAAATTAGGACTTAGAAAGCTGGCCGCGTGCCCTTTACAGAAATGTGAGTTTTATATCTCTGAGGTGTATGGTTTTTTCAATATGACTTGTTTTAATACTTCCCATATACTGGCATACAGCCTGTGTTTTCAGAACAAAGAAATCTTTTCCCCCTAGCTGTTCTTCGAGAGGAAATGGACGGTTTCAGGTTACCAGCAAGCACAGAGCTGATAAGGGGCAAAAGGAGGGGGCTGTAAGGGAGGGGGATTGCAGCTACATGACAGGCTCATCAACTTGATGTGTAGCAATGGGAGATTCTAGAAAGTTCTAGAAACATCATACTTTAACATACAGATCTTACAGACATTTTACATTACACCCCATATATCCCCTCCCATTATTCCATGTAACCCCTCCCATTACTGCATATAACCTCTCCCATTACTCATATATCCCCTCCCATTACCCCATATAACTCCTTCTATTACCCCATATACCCCCTCCCATTACTCCATATAACCCCTCCTATTACTCCATATGATCCCTCCCATTACTCCATATGACCCCTCCCATTACTCCATATAACCCCTCCTATTACTCCATATACCCCCTCCCATTACTCCATATAACCCCTCCCATTACTCCATATAACCCCTCCCATTACCATATATAACACCTCCCATTATTCTATATAACTCCTCCTATTACCCAATATAACAACTCCCATTACTCCATACAACCCCTCCCATTACTCCATATAACCCCTCCCATTACTTCATATAACCCTCCAGTTACTCCATATAACTGCTCCTATTACCCCATATAACCCTTCCCATTACTCCATATAACCCCTCCCATTACCACATATAACCCCTCCCATTATTTTATATAACTCCTCCTTTTACCCAATATAACAACTCCCATTACTCCATACAACCCCTCCCATTACTCCATATAACCCTCCCATTACTCCATATAACCCTCCCATTATCCCATATAACTCCTCCCATTACTCCATATAACCCTCCCATTACTCCATATAACCCTCCCATTATTCCATATAACTCCTCCCATTATTCCATATAACTCCTCCCATTACTCCATACAACCCCTCCCATTACTGCATATAACCCCTCCCATTACTCCATATAACCCTCCTGTTACTCCATATAACTGCTCCTATTTCCCCATATAACCCCTCCCATTACTCCATATAACCCCTCCCATTACCACATATAACCCCTCCCATTATTCTATATAACTCCTCCTTTTACTCCATATAACCCCTCCCATTACTCCATATAACCTGTTCCATTACTCCTTATAACTTCTTTCGTTGCTCCATATAACTCCTCCCGTTGTTCCATATAACCTCTCCTATTACCACATATAACACCTCCCATTACTCCTTATAATTCCTTTTATTACTCATATAACTCCTCCTATTACTCCAGATATTACTCCATACATATAACCCCTCCCATTACCCTATATAACCCCTCCCATTACTCCATATAACCCCTCCCATTACTCCATATAACCCCTCCCATTACCACATATAACCCCTCCCATTACTCCATATAACCCCTCCCATTACTCCATATAACCCCTCCCATTACTCCATATAACCCCTCCCATTACCACATATAACTCTCCCATTACTCAATGTAACACTTTTCATTACCCCATATAACGCCTCCCATCACCCATATACCCCTCCCATAATGTCATGTAACCCCTCCCATTACCCCCATATAACCACTTCCATAACTCCTCCCTTGACTCCCTATAACCCTCGGGTTGCGCCCTTGTATAAATGCTTCGCCATGAGGTTTATAAATGTGGGAACATATCTTTCTGTATATAAGGGCTCCCTGCTTCTGGAAAGCTTAGGCTGTCATTTGGGGCACTGGGCAGCACCCTAAGGCAGATGGTGGTAGTGATGGTGGCAATGTTGATGGCAGGGCAGCCCCCTCACACGGTGGAGCTGTATATCTAGAACGGCATGCTCTGGTGGGTGGCGATTCTTTTGTACGAGTCTTTGGGTGCTGGACTCTCCCCGATCCTAGAAGCTCCTCACGGCGGTCCCCTCCAGTCTGTGGCACAGGCTTCTTATTATAACGATATGATGAGAACCAATGATCAGCGTGGTCAGGGTCCACGATCAGCGGCGCTCGACTGGGGAGATGATTTTGCTCCAGTTCTTATAATATTGTGTCTGCCATAATTTCTACATTAAAGGTTTGATTGAAGCAAATGCTGTAGATTTCTCATCATTCATCACTGAGGGGAGATCTGCACGGTATGGACCCCCGGGACCCGGAACCTTAATGTCACCCACATCACTACAGCTCTGCAGAAACAAACGAAAAACCTATCTCTGCTGACACCAGGTCCTCTAAATCTCACCACCAGGAAAAGAAATTACTAATTATTTTTTCCTAACCTCTGTAACAAATGACATGGGAAACATTTCAGCATTTGGCTGCCACGATTCATCTGCTCAGAGTGTCTGAGACTCAGTGACGGACAGCTTTGGCATCCTATCCTGTGTTGTGGCCTGCTGAGCTGTCAGTACTTTGATTGACAGCTTGGTTGACCTATCTGAGACTAGAAGGTGCAGAGAATTCCACAGGTGCTCTTAGTTGTTGGAAATTGCCCTGCTATTTAGGTGAGCTGTCTGGCCCAGATCATTGCTAGTCTAAAGCTTGTTCTAAGCTTGTGCTCTCTGGTGTATGTTTGCCTGATCCCTGTGTTGTAAGTTCTGATCTTCTGCGGCTGACTGTTGGACCGTGTTCTGACTACTCATTTGTTATTGCCCTTTTGCATCTGATCTTCTGCTGCTGACTGTTGGACCGTGTTCTGACCTTCCATTTGTTATTGCCCTTTTGCATCTGATATTCTGTTTCTGACCTTTGGACCATGTTCTCACTACTCGTTTGTTATTGACCCTTTGCTTATCCGCTATTTCTCTGGTATTCTGACCCTGTCATGTGACCTGACTTACGACTTTGTATTTTCCCTTGGTTTACTATCTGCTCTTTTGGTATTGACCCTGGAACGTCTGACTTTGCTGACCCACAGCCTGTCCATGGGTTGTGACTAGCGTCACATTGGCCTTCTACTCATCATAGGCAGCATTTCACTAGGATCCCAGGGACGCCATACACCATCCTGGTACTCTAAAGGATCAGATTCCCTAGACTGGGTTGTGGGGTCTGGCGGTACCAGTCTGGGTGAGCAGCAAAGGTTGATGTGGGCTGCCCACCCTGACTTAGTAATTGTCCTAGAGAGTCTTGGATGGCAGCAAAAGACTCATGTATAACTGCTTCATCCATTTGGGTTGTGTCAGGGAAGGAGTTGGTGGGCAGAGCAATCCTGAGGGGGCGTTGGTGCCAGTGAAAAGCTTGTTCTAAGCTTGCGCCCTCTGGTGTGTGTTCGCCTGATCCCTGTGCTGTAAGTTCTGATATTCTGCTGCTGACCTTTGGACCATGTTCTGACTACCGGCTTGTTATTGCCCCTTTGCTTATCCGCTATATCTCTGGTATTCTGACCCCGGCATGTGATCTGAGTCTTATAACTTCCTATTTTCCCTAGGTTTACTATGTGATCATTTGGTATTGACCCTGGAATGTCTGATTTCACTGACTCATGGCCTGTCCGTAGGTTGTGACTAGTCACATTTTGACTGGCCTCAAAAGTACTTTTTTTTTGTCTCCACCAATGGATCCCATTAGTGCACTCTGTGATCAGGTGGCAAATCTAACCCATATGGTTCAGGATCTCTCAAGGGAACACCAAAAACTAGAATCTTCACTTTCCCAGCTGCAGGGTCTGTTTTCTAGAACTATGGATGCTTCCCAAAGCATGCCACCATTGACTGTAGCAATGACTCCTGTACCTTCTGATGTGCAGTTGGTCTCTCCTGAATCTGTAGTTACACTTCCTGACAAATTTTCAGTGGAGAAGGATCAGTTTAGGGAGAGCTGCAATCTAGTTTTTACCTTACGACCCTGGTCTTCAGGGGATAAGTTCCAGCAGGTAGGAATAATCATGTACCTACTACAAGGGGGTCCTCAGACTTGGGTATTTTTTGTCCCCACTAGCCCCAGAACGGTATTCCGTTGATGCCTTTTATGAAGTCTTAGGGATGATATATAAAGAACCTGACAGGGCCCAGGTCATAGAAGCTAAGATCATGAACCTGACTCAAGGGGGCCGCAAGGCGGGACTATAGCTGTGAGTTCCGGCAATGGTCATCTGAAGTTTTGTGGAATGGTGCAGTTCTCAGGTGTCAGTTTCACGGTGGTCTTTCGGATACTCTAAAGGACGCTCTGATTTTGCATACTCAACCCTGTTCCCTGGAGGAGGCCATGACCCAGGCCAAATTTGTGAGAAATGTGGTGAAGGGCAGGGGGCTTCAGTCATTCTGCTCAAGTCTATTCATTTGACAGAGATGGAGACAATGGAGGTTGGAGCAGAGTGCTCTAGGGTCGTGGAGAGAAGGCTTTGGTGTGATCTTTGACCTTGCTTTTTTTGTGGTCGTGCTGGACATTTCCTCAAAGTCTGCTCAATACACTCTCAAGCCAGCAAGCCATGGGGAAACGTCTGAGTGATATCTGAGGAGGTCACCCAGACTTCCAGGTACCTTTTACTCCTCAAACAAATTGCTGTTGAACGTGGAACTTTGTTTTCAGAACCTGTGGTTATCTGCTCTTGCTTTCATTGACTGTGGATCTGCCGCCAATTTAACTGATTCTGGACAGGTTCATAAATTAGGATAAGGGACAGTTAGATTGGATCGACCCATTCAGATTGTCGCCATTGACAGAACACTGTTACTCCAGAACTTAGTCCAGCAGTAATGGTGGAATTCACACTTAGAGTGGGAACTGTTCACTCTGAGTCCTTCTCCTGCTATGTGTTGGATAATTTACCTGCTGGGTTGGTGTTGGGGTTTCCATGGCTGCTTACCAATAATCCTGATTTGATTGGTGTCGGAAGGATATTGTTAAATGGCGTTCCAGGTCGGCACGGTCAGGAGCGGAGGCTCCCTAGGAGCACAGTGCTGACCTGAAGTGAGTACTGGAGCTCCCTGTTCGTGGCTCTATCCTGCCCCACACAGCTGCGCTCCCGCTGCCCCCGCTGCCCTTCCTGCCTTCTAGGTGATGATAGCACAATGTCTTCCCTCACTGCTGTTCTGTGATGGTGGCAGGAGGTCCCCATGTTCTTCATGGCACTTGTTGCCAGAGATCCATCTCTCTTGTTTGTGTGTGTGTATAAGGTGTATGCACAAATCACAGATGCACACTATATAAATTATATGCTCACAGTACTTGTTTATATAGTGTATGTGTGCAATGCATTTATGGGTGTATACCTGTGATAGTCCGACATTGAATCGCATATATGCTTTAGCTTAAAGCGGCATAAAAATATGCCAAAATTATACATCTTTAAAGGGAATCTGTCAGCTGTTTTGGCCGTTATTAGATGCGCTGCCGCCTTTCAGGGCTTAGCTACAGCATTCTGTAATGCCGTATATCTGACCCCCAATCTGACCTGCAAGGTAAGAAAAATAACTTTTATTATAGTCACCCGGGGGCGGTCCAATGCGGTCCGGTGGGTGTTGCAGGTCCGGGTCCGGCGCCTCCCATCTTCTTGCGATGCCGCCTTCCTGCTTGGTTTGTGGCATCACGCTCCTGCGCAGGCGTAAGAAAAACATTACTACCAAAAAATAACAATTGTACAAGCGCCAACATATCCTGTGGAATAGAAAAATTCAGATTAGGGAATACAACACAAAAATGCTTGTGTTCTCTGAGCAAGGACCAGCCTCGGGAAAGCCAGCATCCGGTGATACTTGTATTTCCTGATCCTTGCTGCACCACCACTGCGAGCCTGGTTCTCCTGTCTCAGGTCCTTATTGAAGCGATCCTTCATTGAACGGGTCTGACTTTGTTCACTGTGTAGGGGGGAGGGTTAAACAATGCACTTTATGCCGGGATCACACAACCGTGTGTGATGCAAGAAGCTCGCAGGAGTTTATCGCATCACACGCGGTTGTGTGATCCCGGACTTTACAGGTTCACTGCCGCGTCAGACCACATTGCAATACTTACGAAATTCCTTTCTGACTCGTGGCGTGGCGTTGTCCGAGTGGTCTCGCTCCCGGGTGTCCAACAAAGCAACTCGATCCTGCACTAATTAGATCAGGAGGTCATTGTTCAGGTAGTCCTCCTCTCGTTGTGGAACCTAGAAATGAAAGAAAGACATTAATGTTGGAAAGATAAACAAATTTTAAAAAAAAAGTACACGCCGTCTTGCCACTGGAACTTGGGCCTGAGTCTGCTGCTCCTGCTCCTCTGCATTTGTTGAAGTGTTCTGTAAAAGAAAATACATGATTTTGCCACATATGTAAGTGACAGTGTGGAGCGCCCCACCAGGGCCTAGCAGGGTACTCGGTACTGGGCCCGTTGATCTCAATGGGAGTTGTCACGGAAGCTGTGACCCGGTCCGTGACCCTGGGGCTCCATGGCAAAAAGGGGATGACTGAACAAAGAAATAAAGTTTATGAATAGTTCGTGACGCAACCTGTGGTTTTCGGCAAGTGAGGTGTTAGGCCGACGCTGCATGCAGATCCTCTGGGACTGGTGGTGGGTTGCAGCCAAGATGGTGAAGCTCCCAACAGGTGGAGCTGTAGTCCCAGGGCAGTGTAGATGTAACAATGGAGGAGAGGCACAGGCAGTGTAGAGGCTAGTGCCCAGATGTAGTAGTGCGGGGTATAGTGGTGTGGGAATAAGTGGAGGACACCAGGGCTTGTAGTTCCAAAGCTTTACTCACAGTCTGCAGTTCACACAGATGCCTGCCTCCGTGCTGTGTCCTCCGGGTCCTGGGCTCAGTCAACCTCCAGGCAAGATAGGATGCTCCTTTCCAACACTCCACCAACATGTACCTTTCTGTACGTCTCCTCTATAACGCCTTTAAGTGAAGTACTCCTAGTACTGAGTTACACTGGAGTGCCTCCTGAGAGATGTTTCCAAAAACTCTACTTGTACGGCAGACAGCTGTAGCCTGCTTCGGGGACTCCTTACTCCTGGCTCACTATCTAAGTTGCTGTTGTGCCCCCAAGTCTTAGATGGGAGTAGTGCATTTACAGCCCACTACTCCACCGGTGTCTGCTGCAGAACCATTAGTGTCCATACAACCTCGGGGACCGGGTCCCGGCCTTGCGCTTAAAACTTCTAGGCAGGGTTCTCCTCTTACCCACGTCCTCTCTGTTCCCTTTTACTCCTTACTTGTCTTTCTTTCTCATGGAAGCTCAGGCTTCAGTTCAATGTCTTTCTCCTTCTTTCCTTTCCTGTGCCAGCTGGCTCAGATCACTGAGGCACGTTTCGTGTTCCAAGCAGGGAACCACCAAAGGTGCTCTGCTACTCGCAAGGAGCCGCAATGTGGCTTTGCTGAACTACCCTGTTGTGTGGGGTGCGAGTGTTGGAGCGTGGTTAGGAGTTCCCACCTTACCTGGATGGTGGGGCACCACACCTCAGGAGGACGTGCAGTACCTCTGTGGCGACTGAAGCCTGAGAGGCGCCACAAGTGAATACTTACCATTCAGTTGCCAATGTACTCACTTCAGACTCCTGTCCGGTGTGCTCTGGGCTTGAGGCCATGAATGCTGCAAGAAAGAGATTATTAAGGGCCTTTTGCACATAGCGATCTCGCTACATGTGACACCTCCGACCACCCCCCCGCTGGATAACGCTGATCGCACGAGATCGTCCTGGGCCATTTCTCATCGTTGGCTTCCTGCTGGCACCGACGAGCGACACGTGGACGCGGGAGGAAGACATCATCATCGCTGCGTGTGACAGGTAAGTGACGACCGCGGCTGCCTCGCTGCTGAGATCTGCCGGTGTGGCAGCTGCGATCCTGACCGGGTTGTATCGCTGGTGCATCGCTAAATGTAATGGGGCCTTTACAGACTGCAGGGAGAAAACAGACACTCAGACATTAGCTTGTATACTCACATTTCGTTAAACTCTGTGTCTTCAAAGACCTCAGTCTGGAGTCTTCCACAGTCCGGAGAGTACTGGACAATAAGTGCCCGCACCCTCTTACATCCTTGTGTGGGGGGGAGGGGTGGCTAAAACGAATTCCTGGACATGTTTACTCAGAAAAGTACAAACACCAGCGCATGAGTTCCCATAGACTGTAATGTGTTTTTTAGACGCATTCCTTCTGCAAGCGTCCTCATGGGTATGGCGGCGGCAATTTGATGCCTCCAAAATCGCAACATGTTGTGTTAGCCCGCCCCGGCCCACAACCCAAAATGACGCGTGCGTAAGCAAACGCTGTTGAACGCATAAAGACGCATGTACCTGCATCCACAGCGTCAGGAAAACCCGACGCGTGCAGATGTATGCGTCAGAAACGCTGCGGACCCAAGCGCAAATGTGAAAGCGGCCTTGTCCTCATGCTATCAGGGTCCGAGCCACTAGCGACCTCCTGGGAAGACATCCTGAATGGCGGCTTATAAAACTTCTTCTCATGCTGCATACATCTATTGGGGAAAGCGTCATGAGTACAGTTGAGCGAAACGGGTCGAAAAATTTCAAAAGTCGCCGACTTTTGGTAAAGTCGGGTTTCATGAAACGAAACCCGACCCTAGGATGAGGTCGGCCACGAGCTCGGCGACTTTAGCGCCAAAGTCGCATTTCAAAAGATGCTTGAGCGCCCTTTTTGCAGCCAATCAGGAAGAACGGACACTGTGCGCAACGTGATGACATAGGCAGCGGTCACCACCATCTTGGAGAAAGGCATGCAAGTGATTGGTTTGCTTTGGGGGCGTCACAGGGGGTATAAGAGGGCGGGGATGCCGACCGCCATGTTACTCATGCTGATCTCAGAATAGGGAGAGGTTGCTGCTTCTGTAGGGAGAGCGTTAGGCAGGGAAGAAGACACCAAAAACTGCTTCTGCTGCTAGCGATTTTGCCTGTACAACACACCAGTCACTGTGTGTGCAGTGCAAGTGGAGGCTATATTTTGCTCTATCAGCGGTGTTGGTTGTTGGGCTGCCTTCTAAGGCTTCCTGACAGCTGCATTGCTGTTTTCCCACTGCTCTGCAAACTGCTTTTTTAAAAACAATCCAACATTTTTTTTTTGTCCTGGTGAGGTACTGAGCGTGCATTTTTTCACACCATACAGCGGTGTACGCTCCTCACACAGTACCGTGTAACGGCTGTTATCACAGCCACAGTGAAGCTATCTGTGTGTCACTCTGTAAGGATAAGTCGAGGACATGTTCCGTTCTTACAGACCTCCAGCTTCTAGTTTTGTCTGCTTTTCAAACAGTTAAGTATATTTGCTGTTTGATCACATTCAAAACTATAGAGAGACAGCGTGTGTCAGTCCGCATACTTAAAAAACACGGAGCTTGACAATTTTACAGACACCGGACAGCGGTGTACGTGCACGCTCCTCTCTCAGTACCGTGTAACGGCTGTTATCACGGCCACAGTGAAGCTATCTGTGTGTCACTCTGTAAGGATAAGTCGAGGACATGTTCCGTTCTTACAGACCTACACTCTAGGGAGATTCCTATTCTGCCCAATTCTATATACACCTTGTAGTTTGTCATACACTAGCCAATTTCTGCTTGTGACATAGCGGTGTGATATTCACTGGGCTTCACACAATCCAACAGTGTCCACAAGTGTGTTCAGAAATTCTACATCTCCCCTGTCCTATAGTGACATTTTTCACACCTGCAACATTGAGCCTGTGACATAGCGGTGTGATATTAACTGGGCCTCACACAACAGTGTCCACAAGTGTGTTCAGAAATTCTACATCTCCCCTGTCCTATAGTGACATTTTTCACACCTGCAACATTGAGCCTGTGACATAGCGGTGTGATATTAACTGGGCCTCACACAACAGTGTCCACAAGTGTGATCAGAAATTCTACATCTCCCCTGTCCTGTAGTGACATTTTTCACACCTGCGACATTGAACCTGTGACATAGCGGTGTGATACTTGTGACGAACAGCCCACCGCCGTTCGCCACTTACGGGGACCCGCTGCCACCAAAACGCGACGGACAGCGGACCCTGTGTCACCACTGTGTCACAATCCCACCGCTGCCACCAATATGTGACGAACAGCCCACCGCCGTTTGTCCAAATACGGAGGCGACTAACGGGGGTCCAGCTGCCACCCAAAACGCGACGGACAACGGACCCTGTGTCACCACTATGTCACAATCCCACCACTGACACTGGTGTATCAGCGGACGGAGGGACGTGACACAATGCCGGCACACGGCTATCACAGGCACAGTGGGGGCTTATCTTAGTTATCCCACCACAGGCACCATGTGACAAAAATATCCAGCAAGCTAATCTCGCTCTACAATTTGCCGCAGGGGGAGTTTAATTTGGATGCCCCACCACTGCTATCAATCTTCCAAGTACTGCGGGGATTTATGTATATCCCACTTTCTCAGTTCCACTTTGGAACTCGCAGCTCTCCGGCGCCCCCCTTACCCTCAGGTCAGTCAGGGAACTGCACCTAGGATAATTGGTCGCCGGACGGGCTGCCTGTTGTGAACCGGCAATTAGGCTTCTGCAGTAAGGGAATTATCAATGCTGTGGCCGCAGCCCCTCATTCAGCAATATAAGACCCTTCTGTACTGCCAGCAAGCCGCAATCACCGTACACAACGCGCTGCCACCAGTCACGGTTACTTAATTCACAGTGTTAAATTAAGAGGGTCCGTGGCAAACCCCTTGAATTAGTAGCAATTATCTATCAAAGGCGTATAGTTCGATTCTTAGAGCATGGAGACAGGCTAAATATTAAATCATTTATTTTCCGAAAGGGGACAGTGATTACAGATAAAAGTTGCTATAAAGTTGAGACATAAAATATGTACAGTACAGATATAAAATAAAGGGATTAAAAACAGAGGTACACTCACGGTTGATCATGACTCTCTAGGCAAACCCATGCGGCTGAGAAAGAAGGCGGAGCCACACATCTCCACTCATCTGGAGTTCTTGTCAGCACAAGGATTGGAGCTCTTCTGAGCTGGTTTTGCCAAGGGAATGCCTTATAGGCTTTGCTTTGTGACATCACGGAGAGATGCATTCTGGGTTGATCCCACCTCTCTCATCCAAGTTATGTTTTGGCTACAAAACTTAGATTAGCTATAACTTTATGGGAGAAGCTGGCATGGACTCATCAGTGGTATCATGTTTCCCAGCGTAATGAGCCCATCAAGAAAACATCAAACATCTATGCGATATGACCGTCCATTTGGGAACAAATCATATCTCGTGTTCTGGACAGGTTAGAACTTCGAAAGATACGCGGTATCGAAGCTGGGACCGCTCAGGTTACAAAAATATGATTTTCATATCTCTACTTGGTACGGTTTTCGCAGGGCAGGCTCTTAAAGGTTTACTTCTAACTCCTGATTTCAAACAAAGAGTTTTTCCCACACTTTTTTCTCTTTCAGCTGAGAGAAGAGGAGCCAAATGGTGTGACAGGAAGTGTCCTAGCTAATTAACATTCCTGCTCTGCCAGAGGAAGTGGCAGGGTTGATAACACTTGGGGGGAAGGAATTCCTACTACTGACAGTTTACAATGTCCTAGGATGGAGGATTTCTAGCTCAGTCCAACAGAAAACATATTTTGCAGACAGTGTATATCACAATACTAACTGGGCCTCACACAATCCAACAGTGTCCACAAGTGTGTTCAGAAATTCGACGTCTCCCCTGTCCTATATACACCTTGTACCTTGTTTTGCATTACTATATAGTTTGTGGGATTTTGTGTACATTTTTGCCAAAAATGAGGAAGGCTGGTGGAAGAGGCCATGGAATTGGGCGTGGGTTGCCAGCTGGTAATGATGGTGTTGGTGGTGGATCTGATGGTAGTGGCAAAAGCAAAATAGGACCGAATGCAGGAGGTGTTGAGCCTGCGTCATCGTCTGGCTCCACAAGGCCTCGAAGGCTTAGTTTTCTAGGAGTTGGCAAACCGCTTTTAAAGCCAGAGCATCAGGAAAAAGTTTTGGCTTACATTGCTGACTCAGCCTCCAGCTCTATCGCCTCCTCTTCTGAAGTTGTAAAAAATAAAAGCACTGAGTCGTCATTGGAGGCTCATGTTCATGAACCACACCTTTCCTTGTGTCCTTCACCCCAACCAAGATTGAAGGATGACGCAGGCCATACAACTGATTACTCCATGGAGCTGTTTTCACATACCATGCCTGGGTTATCAAGTGAAATGGTGAATTACCCAGGCCAAGATGAATCTGACATGGAGTGCACTGATGCACAGCCACTGCTAGATGATTCTGCTGGTACATTCACTCAGAGCACTACATTGTCCTCGCAGTGTACAGAGCCAGATTCTGACCCTGATGAGACTCAGGTGCCCCTTCCCGCATACTATACCACCATACACGGTGACACAGAGGAAGGTGCACATGACATTGAAGAGGAGGTGATGGATGACCCAGTTGTTGACCCAGATTGGCATCCATTGGGGGAAGAGGGTGCTGCTTCCAATAGCTCAGATGAGGAGGAGGAGCATCCACAGCAGACATCGACATCGCAACAGCTGTTATCTGGCAGGCCCGGAGCACTCCAAAGACAGGTTCCAAAAATCAAAAGAGTTGCTGGACAGCTTGTCCAGACGGTCAAAATAGCACAGCGCGCTAGGCCGCAAAATGTCTTCCAAAGTAGGAAGAGTGCAGTGTGGCACTTTTTTGAACAAAATCCTCATGATCAGGCCAAGGTTATCTGTAAGAAGTGCGCAAAGACCTTTAGCCGAGGGAAAAATCTGCAAAATTTGAATACCAGTTGCATGCTTAGACATTTAACCAGCATGCACTTGCAAGCGTGGACACAACACCAAACCTCAAGTACCACATGTGCAACTGATCACAACGAAGGTAGTCAGCAACGCTACATTGTTTCCCCCACTGTAAGCCCACCGGTTAGCACAGCAGCAAATGTTGAGGTGTCGTTGCAAGGCCAAAGCAGTCAGGGAATCCCACTGTTATATCAACGAAAGACTGAATCTAGGCCATCAGAAAGAACACCAACTCCATCACCATCATCAACCCTCTCTCAGTCCGCCCTGTCCACCGCTAGTTCCACCATATGCAGCTCTCAAGTCCAGCTCACCCTCCCAGAGACTATGAGTAGGTCAAGAAAGTACTCAGTCTCTCATCCGCGTACACTGGGTTTGAACGCCCACATTGCCAAACTAATCTCGTTAGAGATGATGCCCTATCGGTTGGTGGAAAGCGCAGCTTTCCGCGAACTCATGGCCTATGCAGTACCATGCTATGACCTACCCAGTCGCCACTTCTTCTCTCGCAAAGCCATCCCAGCCCTCCACCATCATGTGAAAGACCGCATTGTCCATGCACTCAAGCAGTCAGTGAGTGGAAAGATGCACCTCACAACAGATGCATGGTCCAGTCGGCATGGCCAGGGCCGTTACGTGTCCATCACTGCGCACTGTGTTAATGTGGTGGATGCAGGGTCCACAGGGGACAACGGTGGTGGGACAGTGCTGCCTAGCCCACGGTATAGGAAACAGTTGGCTGTAGGCGTTCGACCCTCCTCCTCCTCCTCCTCCAGAAGCGAAAGCTCGTCCACAGAGCGCAGTCGTATGAGCACTCCATCTGCAGCTGCCACTGTTGCACACGAGGTGTCCCCCTATCGAGCAGCTAGTGGAAAGCGTCAGCAGGCTGTGTTGCAGATGATGTGTTTGGGCGACAGACACACCGCCGAGGTGCTGGCCGAGTACTTTCAGCGACAAACTGAGTCATGGCTGGGCAGTCTACATCTTGAAGCAGGCAAGGTAGTTAGTGATAACGGCCGTAATTTTGTGGCAGGCATTGCCCTTTCAAAACTCAGCCACATACCTTGCTTGGCTCACACCTTGAACCTGGTGGTGCAGTGCTTCCTCAACAATTTTCCGGAGTTAACAGCCCTGCTCCAGAAGGTGCGAAAACTGTGCGCGTGATAGGGAGAGAGTTAAATTAACCCTTCACGGTTGAGCCAGTGATTTCCAAATTATTCCACAGAGTGTTGCTAGCAACTCAAATGACCAAATGGAGACGTGTCTCTGTATGGGACGATCCAAAGAGATCGGTACCCCGTTTATTGTAGTCACTTATTTTATAATATTTTGCTTAATTATGCAAGGTTCTCAACTACCAATAAAATCATTTCACTTTATAAGCCAATAATATTGCAAGAAAACCGGAAACTACATATATGTCCGTACGTAGATAGCGTAGAAAGTAGTATAATGGCTTATTCAGAGCAATACACACACACACACCCCCAGCTCCTTATCTTGCACCTGATAGAAACAGTCTGGCTTCATGACAACCCATGCCAATTACGAAAATTTATCTTGCAGCAACAAAAATGAAGAAACGAAACCTTCACAGAAATGGAGAAGCGAAACTTAAGCTCTGATTTTAGTTTTAACCCTTCACAATCCCCCCTAGATAAATTTTTTAACACATATGCAGCATCAGAGGTGCTATCCCAAGCTAATAGCTTGAGGGGTACTGGTCTTCACATGACTGATGCCGTGTTACCAGTCATGGCTGTCGCGGCGCACCCGTCCCCCCTGTATACTGCAGTTCACGAATAATAATTTTTTTATGACGGTGGTGGAGATCTTTTGTATGTAGGCATGTGCTTGGCTTCAACATCCTCATCAAGTAGCCTTTTGAGATCGGTGCAGAGAAGAGCAGGGGCAACGACACTTTTGGCATCATCATTAGCTGTCTTAGTGCAGACTTTCCTAATACATACAGAAATACACCAAAGAACAAGTTTTAGTATCACATATACAACAAGGATACAGGCAGCAATGTGTAACAAGCTCTGTAAGATCCCAGCTATCCAGCCCCCAATACCCTTAAACCAATTGGCTGGATTGAGAAAGGAGAAGGTGTCTGACCACCAACTGTCCTTAGTACGATCATTGTCTTTATTGTATTGATCTCTGAGTCTTTGAATGTCTTCAAACTTTAACTTTAACTTCATAGTACTGTTAGGATCTATATAATGACAGCAAGCGGGTCCGATGACCTGACACATACCACCTTGTGCTGCTGTTAAGTAGTCCAGCACTATGGTATGTTGATTAGTGACTATAATAAGTTGATTTTGGACAGCAACAGTAGTGTTAAGTATGTCCAATATATCCCAAATTTGATCATCTAGATAGTCTGTGGCCCTAACTAATTTATCCCACATTTGTGTAATCATTGGGTAAATGAAAATAGAACTGACAACTTTATTGGCCACACTCATCTGCACTATATGTGGTCTCCCTGAAGGGCGGGGTGACTTGTCCGCAGCTCTTTTGTATAATGTATGTTTGGGTATAGCCTGTGTATCCAACTGTTTGTTTGGAATAACAAAGGTGGCCGGGGTCATGCGACCCAGAGTACAAGTACCTCTTACCCCTACTGGCAACCATTTATAAGCATTATCTCCACATACCCAGAACATGTCATCAGGTAAATCCCATAGGGGTGAATGTTGCAGCGCCAATCTATGAGCTAAGTCTATGAATGCAGATGCATTCTGAAGCATGCACCAAGCTGGAGATTGTCCTAAAGGACTACAATCACCTACATCGGGATTTCCACAAGTGGGGGTTCCTGGCACATATTCAGAGGACTCACTACAAGATATATTGCCAGGAATACTGGCACAGGTTTCGTTAGAACCCTGGGGAAACAAATTAGAATATTCCCATGACATATTATGTAACCTTCTTTCTAGCAACATTGGTTTGAAAGCATCAGTAGAGTGAGAAGTTACATTGAAACTGACTTGTAGACCATACGTTGGAACTTGCCCTAGATTGGTTAGACTAGTCTTATTCTTAGGGACCCAAGCCCCTCCTTTGTAGGCCAAATATTGAAGTTGTGTACTGCTTCCTGAAAGGTTACCTTGCCACCAGGGGTATCCCACCCATCCCACAATAGGTATACCAACAGTTAAATTCCATAACTTAACATTATCAGTGGCATTATTAGTGTGTCAGAACAGTCAGTCCAAGCAAATAACTCTTCAGGTGGAACAGGGATAGCCAAAAAGGGGATGCTTGTGGCTGACACTGGTGAATACGTGCAGATCCAACAGTCTGAAAGAGACTGGGAATTATCCAACAAATCTCTCAGTAATTTTTTATGATGTTGTATAAACTTATTATTCAAGGACGTTGGGGAATTTAGGCTGTCCCATGCGGTTACCAATAATAATATGGAAAATGCGAAAGACCAAAACATTATGCCCCTTTATTTGCGATTGGCTCGTTTGACCAGCTTGCAGTGTGATGCGTGGATCCAAGTCGGTCTTCCTTCTAGCTTCACTGTTGTAGGGGTGATGAGGAGGACTTGATAGGGACCGTCATACA
The DNA here is from genome assembly GCF_039654945.1 of Dendrobates tinctorius. Lineage (NCBI taxonomy): Eukaryota > Metazoa > Chordata > Amphibia > Anura > Dendrobatidae > Dendrobates > Dendrobates tinctorius. The sequence goes on from NW_027361902.1 coordinate 1,283,325, forward strand.
AGGGTTCTAGTCCGTGCTTCCTGACATGCCTTTTCACGACTACCAAATCACCAGGCTTCAGGTTATGACAGGTGTTGGTTTCTTCTGAATCTGGAATAGAAGAAGAAACTAGAACATGGGTGTTAGTAAGATTATTACTAAGCTGAATAACATATTGAACAGCACGGTCAGTCTCTTCTGATAACTGCTGGGGCTGGAAATTTGCAACTGGGGGCCTAGTACCAAGCAATATCTCATATGGGGACAGGCCATGTTTTGCAATAGGGGTAGTACGAATATGGTATAGTACAATGGGTGGGAGCTCTGGCCATGGAGCCGTAGTCTCCTGTATCATTTTGGTCAGTTGTCCCTTCAGTGTGCCGTTCAGCCTCTCAACTTTCCCACTGGATTGTGGGTGGTACGGAGTATGGAGGGCTACAGTGGATCCAAGCATTGTCAGAACTTCTTGGTACACATGAGAAGAAAAGGCCGGGCCTTGGTCACTTTCAACAACTGCTGGAACCCCCATATCTGCATATGACTTCCATCACCAGTTTCTTCGCTGTGGTCTTTGCAGTCATGTTGGTAACAGGGAATGCTTCCGGCCAACTGGAGAACATGTCAACAACAACCAAACAGTATTCATACCTTCCAGACTTAGGCAACGTAATATGGTCCAACTGGAGCCTTTGGAAAGGATAGTCGGGCTTAACAAGATGCTTCGGGGGTACAAGTTGAAGTTGACCGGGATTACAGGTCTGACAGATATTACAGGCACGGTTGAGCGCTGACAAAACTGTGGAAATTCCCGGGGCCCAGTAGAATTTTTGCACCAGTGCGAGGGCTTCTTTCCTCGATGTGTAGGTCCATGTGCCCATGTGGCAATAGCAGGGTACATCCGCTTAGGGAGACACACGAGTTGGTCCTTTTTCCAGAGACCATAATCCATTCGTGCCCCATCAGTCTTCCATTGCTTCACCTCTTCCTTTGGAGACATTCTCTGCATCGTCATTAAGCGGTCTCGCGGGGTCTGACAGAAAACTTCAGTCTGTTGTAGATCCTCAGGTTCTTGTAGGGTCAATGCTTCTTGTAACTGTTAACGCTGAGAGCGTGTGGTCACCATAGTTGGTATGGTTGGTTCAACGGGTAAGAGAGCGGCGGCTTTTGCTTGCATATCCGCAAATGCTTTGCCAACAGTCTGTGGCCTGTTCCTAGGACCGTGCGCCTTTACTTTGATAATGGCCACCTGAGTAGGTAATTTGATCGAGTCCATGAGGATTTTAACAGCTTCAGCATTTTTCACTGGGGTTCGGGCAGTAGTAATAAACCCTCGATTGGCCCATAGAGCCCCAAAATCGTGATCAATACCAAATGCATACCGTGCGTCCGTGTATATATTAGCCCGTCTGTTCTTGGCCAAAGTACATGCAGTAGGCAGAGCCTGGAGTTCTGCTTCTTGTGCTGACTGTGAGGGCGGGAGTGCAGCTGCGTGCACTACAGTGTCCTCTGTGGTAACAGCGTATCCCGTGTGGAATCTACCAAACTCGTCAGCATATCTTGAACCGTCCGTGTATAACACCAGATCAGGATTTGGGAGTGGATTCTCACTGACATTTGGTGGAGTAGCTGTTTCTTCAGTCAGAAGTTGGGAACAATCATGTTGGAGAAAATCCTCATCACTGCCATCTTTCTTGGGGACCGGCAGTAAAGTAGCGGGGTTGATTGTAGTACAGCGATGCAACTTGACATAATCAGGCAAAAGGAGTGAACACTGCAGCCGTAAGTGTCGCTTCACAGTCAAATGTCTTGGTTGCTGCAGTGTCAGTATTGCTGTAATGTCATGCGGGGCAAAAATGTGCGTTTCATGTCCAAGAATTATGTCTGCAGTCTTGTCAAGCAACGAGTGAGTGGTGTGAACTGCCCTCATGCAACTTGGTGATGCTTGGGTCACTGGGTCGAGGCGGGCCGAATAATAGCCCACTAGTCATTGCCTGTTGCCATGTGACTGTGTAAGCACCCCTGCTGCGTGTCCTTCATTCTCAGACACATACAAATGGAACGGTCGAGTATAGTCCGGGATGCCCAAGGCAGGGGCGGAAGCAATAAGCCGCTTCAACTCAGAGAAGGCATGATGAAGGCTTTCCATGCAAACCGGTGATCTTTCCTTGTAGCTCATTATACCGTCTTTCAAGGCGTTGTAAAGGGGTTGCATTATGCGGGATGCATCCGGTGTCCACTGACAACAATAAGTGCATAAGAAAACGCTGGAGTTCAGTTTCATCTTTTGGGAAAGGAAGGGAGCTGACAGCTATTTTTCTTTCTTCTGCGAGGTGTCTGACACCCTGAAGGAGACAGTGACCCAAGAATATCACTTGACCAAGGCAGAACTGAAGTTTCGAGGCCGAAACCCGACAGTTCAGTGCTGCCAGATGCTTGAGGAGGCTACGGACTTGCAGACAGCCGCTTTGGTATCAGAGCGTCCTTGCATAACAGCAAGAAGGGCTCCAAATTTTAAGGATATCCTTACTAAGAGTCACTACATGAGACCCACTGTTGAGTTGGGTAGGGGAATAACACTTAGGGGCTCTTTTGCGTGTGGCGACTGCAATGTTTGCCCTTATATGCTTCCCACTAGAGATTATTTTGTTAATCCAGGGGATGGAACTAGGCATGGGCTTAGGTCATACATCAATTGTAAAACTAGCTGTGTGATCTATGCATTGATTTGTCCGTGTCATCAGGTATATGTTGGGCAGACTTCCCAGGAATTACGTAGAAGAATACAGAAACATTTTTCAACAATCAATTTGGCGGGAGTTGATCATGCAAAGGGTAAGACCTTGACGTCTGTGGCAGCCCATTTTTTGACCCACCATGCTGGGAAGATTGCCAATGTAAGGGTGGTGGGTCTGGAGAAAATATTAGTGTCGATTAGAGGGGGCTCACCTAGGAAACGACTTTTACAACTGGAGTCACGATGGATTTTTAATTTGAATTCGTTAAACCCAGGGGGCTTGAATGAAGAGTTCCTCTTCACGGGGTTTTTAGGTTGAATATTCATCTTATCCTTTCTTCCCTTCTTCCCCTAGGTGATTATCCCCTTTGGAAATTAGCACGAATAGGAATCATGGTCCCTTTGGGTCTGATCGGAAGATTATCCTCTTTGGGAATTAGTACGAATAGGAATCATGGTCCCTCTGGATCTGATCGGATTTGCACCATGGAATTATTGGGCCTTAATTTTGTTCCCTTCTGTTTATGGGATTGGCCAACTTTGATGTATGGGACTTTGGATAATTGGATGAATGGGATTTTCACCTCATGGAATACTTATATGTATTGACTAATAAAATTGGCATTTGACCTTCCAATATGCTTTATTATGCGCTATAGATCTTTAATCCTATTTTTGGATAGACCGATTGCCTTTTCCTTATGGATACTCATATCTTCAGATATTTCTCGGAATTTTGGGCTCATGGGGATCATATTTTAGGGTCTCACATTGGTAGTATTGGATGTTCTTCTTTGATCTAGACTTTACTAATAAAACAAAGTGGCCCTTTATTATGATCTGGATTTTCTCTTGAATATGGAGATTTTTGATCATTGAACAATAGTGATGAGGTGAGATCTTCATCTATAATTGCCCTTATCCACAGCGATTTACACATTATGGTGGCTGCTGTGGATCTGTGTCCTACTACTCCCTATTTGCATGTATTGTCTGGTGTTTTAATCACTTCTTCATCATTACTGTGTATATATATGTATGTCTTGTCTGGTGTCTTCTTTCTCTCCTGTGTATATGTTATATATTGTCCCTTGTCCATGTTGGTTGTTTTATGTATATTGCTCCCGGGAGTGACGCGCATTTTTACTGCATCAGTTTAATATCAAATGGTTCTAAGGCGCCTCATTTCTAGTGGCGTTCGTCCAGCTGGACACAGGTATTTTGCCTTATGCGTTCCACTGGACGCAGGCGCAGTAGGACTGTCATACCTAGTTGAGGTGAAGTGCACTGCGCATGCGTGGCGGCCATTATTATTTTTGGTCATGTGACCGGGACGCCAGCCTTCATGCGGTCGCCATGCCTGACGAATAGTGCGCACGCACTCTCACTTTTTGGACTCTAACAAGGTATTTAAAGCTCCTCGGACCATGACTGACACACTTCCCCTGACGAAGCTGCACATGCTGCAGCGATACGCGTGGGGTATGGTTCTGGGCAGGGCGCCCACTCATCTGATCCTTCCACGGTTTTTAGCCTGCTGAGGCCTTGTTTCATTTTCAGCTTGTTTATCCTGGGGTATTATCCCATTATAGGGATGCATATGTGTTTAATTGGTTAATCTTGGACATTACCCTTTTATAGGGTCTCCTTAGCTCCCTGGGGATCATTTAGGTGGCTTATTATGGCCCATATATCCATACTAGGTTGCTGAGGGATTTATACCTTTCTTGCTGAATTATGTCAGGATCTTATGGTCCCTATGAGCCCAATAGCAGGATATAGATACATTCCGTTGTGGGATTAGTTGTGATACGTAATTATATTATACATGATTTTGTGTCTTATTCATCATTATTGCACATTGTGGGATGTCTCTGTGTGTGTTTTTTAATGTTTTTATGCATAACCCTTTTGCATCAATAAATTTCTAAATATTATATGGGGATAGTGTGCGTTATTATACAGTGGTGCTTTTTCTTTCTTCAAATTGTTTCAGATGCTTGAGGAGGCTGACAGTGGCAGCAATGGCTTCCTGCTCCGTCCGTGTACACAACAAAAGATCATCCACATACTGAAGCAGCGTGACCTGGGGGTGATCTAACTGCCAGGGCAAGAGACTCGCTCATGTTTTTTGCAAACTGGTTGGGACTGTTTTGGGCCCCTTGCGGCATAACCGTCCATGTTAACTGTCGTCCCTGAAAAGTGAATGCAAACAAAAACCAGCAATCTGGGTGTAATGGAATGCTAAAGAAGGCATTGGTAAGGTCGATGACTGTAAACCAAGCAGCATCCTGGGGTATTTGGGACAAAAGAGTATGAGGATTAGGCACCACTGGAGTTTCCAGAATAGTAGCGGCAGTAACTGCCCGTAGGTCTTGTACCAGCCGGTACACAGGGGCTGGCCAGGTGGGGTCTTTTTCTTAACGGGAAACAAGGGTGTATTACACGGAGAAACACAGGGTACCAGAGCACCGTTATCAAGTAACGTTTGTATTTGTTCCTGAAGGCCCCGCTCCTGATCATGTTTCAAAGGATATTGATGGACTTTGGGAAAAAGGGCACCAGGTTTGAGAAACACTTTTACTGGTTCTACAGGCATTTTCCCTATATCATTTGACCTTTTTGACCAGAGTTTAGATGGTATCTCTGAGAGGTATGGCGTGAGTCGTTGATCCTCAGGCAATATTGGGGGTGGATCTGGGCCTATCAGGGCCATCAGAACTGTAGGAAGGGCATGCAAAATACAGATTTCCTCACTGTCTTCATCTGCATAGGGGCTATGTAACGTAAGAACCATCCGACCATCATCTTGGAATTATATTCTGGAGCGGAACTGTGATAACAAATCTACCCCCAGTAAATTTACTGGACATGTGGGAGAGATTACGAATTGAGCAGTAACCTCAGGGAAAGGCCCTACAGGGATGGGTTTTGTAAGAGTATGTTTATTGGGTCTGCCATCTACTCCAATTAGAACAAGCTCTTGATCTGAGAATTGAATAGGGATATCCGTAGGTACATCTATTGATTTGATTATAGAATTGGCCGCCCCAGTGTCTACCATGAACCTAACAAGGGTGTCCCCTATAGGGAGCGTGACGGATGAGCATGCCCCAGGTTTGGTGGAGGACATTGTGATGGCAGACCCTGGTTGGCCACCCCTTCAGTATGGACGATTATCAGGATTTTGGGGCTGTCCGTAACCGGGGTATCCTCTGGGGTTCCCAGTATTTAGGTTACGATTGGAAGAGGGAACTTGAGGGTAGCATCTATCAGCGGGGGTGTGACAGTCTCTCTGAAAATGACCAGATCGCCCGCAGCGCCAGCATTGTAGACGAGAATTGGCACGGCGGATCTGGGGAGGAAGGCTCCTATTCATAGTATTAGGAGAGATACTGGAGTAAGGAGCTGAAGTCTGAGGGGGGGCCATAGTTTGCTGTGTGCTCCAGTGATAAGGAACCAGCTGCGTACTCGCAGCCGCCCTGGGCACAATGGTGGGGGCTGCTGTTATTGGAGGAACTGGAGCTGCTACAGCTGCAGGCTTATTTTTCTGTTTCCCTGCCGCTGCAGAACGGGTTAAATTCTTCTGAAAACTCTTTATTACCTTCAATGCATCATCCGGGGTGGAATTCTCAACATCAGGTCTAACAGAGATTATCGCCTCTTGCAACTCGGGTTTAAGGCCGGACATCAAAGCTGCCACAAAAAGATGTGTATGGGCTTCATTATACAGTGAGAATCCCAGATCTCTAAATACTACCATAAGACGCCCAGAGAACTTCTCGGCAGTCTCCCCCTTGTCCTGTGTGACATCTGTGAGAGGTAGCTGGTCCGCCAATCTATCGTGTGCCCAAACCTTTAAAGCATTGCAGAAATCAACACCACTCTCATAAGTTCCCCCCATCTAGATCCACATTATACATTATGCCACCCTCCATAATTGGAAAATACCCCTCCCCAGCTTTTACTCGAAGTATGTGTAATAGATCTCTTCGGGGAGTGGAATCAATGTCTCGATTTGCTGCCATTTGCCTGTAGAAAGCCATGGGGGAAGTCTCCGGATCAGGTAATTGATTGCAAACAGTGCCTATTTGTGATGGGGTGAAGGGAGTATACTTTGGCCTGTCAGGGGTGCTTTCCACGTTATCTTCCTCAAATTCAGATATTACTGACAACTCGGGGGGAGGAGGTGGCGGTAGTATGGGCACAAGAGGCATCTGCTGTGGGAGCGGGGCAGGAGGCTCTGTTGCAGTTAGAGATTGTATTGCCTGATGGGCCATTAGGCGGCTGTCGAGGACAAATCGGACCTCTTCCAATTTTATGGGGTTTTCCTGTATACACCGCTCTATTGCTGATACTATGACCATGGCGGCATCCTTCCTGGAATATTGAACGTTACCGGTAGAGATTAATGGTATGGCCTCTGTACGTTGAGGCAACGTACCGGGGGGACAGAGGAGGCATACAGGATTGCGTTCTGGACAGCCTCAGTAAGCAATTGTTGGGACCTAGGAATATTGATAGGGTCATATCGTGGTCCCACTGCATATATTACATATTGACACGGTAGCTGTCCTGCTCTGGTTGCTGCGACCTGTCCTGTTTCTACCTGGCCATACATTTGTATATATGAATCAGATTCTTCCTGTATCATGGGTCCGCCTTTCTGTGAATTTTTTGCGGCCAGTCCTCCAGCATGGCGGAGTTGATTATTCGCGGCATTTACTATGGCCCCAATGCGCTGCTTCGTGAGATCCCCTGTCCCTATCCTAAAGAGCACATCATAACAGTGGGGTCCAGGAATAATACTGGAATACATTTCCTGGAAATCTTCTATCTCCTCTGAGCATCCTGTCTCTGACCTGGTAACTAAAGTAGGAGGGGGTGGATCTTCATAACCACTAACAATATTAGGCATAACGGGGACTGAGGCTGGCGGCGGATGATAATAGGTACCGCCAGCGTTTAGCAGAGGAAAGGTGGGGGCATACTGAGTTTCGGTAGTCCAGGATATATCGGTGCCTTAGGGTTAAGGGGCACAGAGCTTACAGTCGGGAAGAGAGGCTTGATTTCCTGGGGAGGGACCTTATCATCTAGCAGGGAAACTTCTTGTTTCAAATCATTCTTAACTATTTGACTGCCTGACAAATTAACCTCGATCTCAGTGTCTTCTTTAATCACATTCTCATTTCTTTCCTGTACCACAACACTTTCAGTCTTTTTCACAGTGTTAGACAATTTTCCTTTTTCCACATAGCAGTAACAGAAACAATCAGAATTCACTTGCTCTTCAATTTCCACATAACCTTCATTATACAATTCATGTGCCAAGCCACGGAATTCCTCAGCGCCCTTAAGTAATCCATCATCAGTCAATCTCCCTCTATTCTTTTTAACTCCTTCATCCCATAGCGTAGGCTGCAACCTCCCGCCCTTAGGAAATCCCAGAATCGAAAATATTTTTCCTGCATTCCTGACAAATTTCTTTCCTCGTCTTTGAATCATAAGACTAACAGTATCTGATCCTTCACACAATTCCAAACTTTTCTTTTTCTTCCACAGAAACATAATTCTCTCTTTTAGAGCTAAATACCCTTACTTCAGTTGTGCACAATACTGGAGCAGCCGTCTCCGTTTGTTCCACAGGTCAACCCCCTCTGGGAAGCCCAAAATTCGCGGTACTCAGTGAAAGGAGTAGGGCGTCTCAGACTATCCCTCCGGACACCTCTGGTTATATATATCTATCTATATATACCTGAGTTACGTATCCTACCCATCTTCGATCACTTCACCACACCTGACTCTAACAGTGAATTCAGGATTTCAGGATATTTTGACTATAAAGAGAGTCACAATCACTGGTCAATCCGGGGTGTCCGTCCCTTATGAGGTACGGTTCGAGCACTGGGCCCCGTTTATTGTAGTCACTTATTTTATAATATTTTGCTTAATTATGCAAGGTTCTCAACTACCAATAAAATCATTTCACTTTATAAGCCAATAATATTGCAAGAAAACCAGAAACTACATATATGTCCGTACGTAGATAGCGTAGAAAGTAGTATAATGGCTTATTCAGAGCAATACACACACACACACACACCCCCAGCTCCTTATCTTGCACCTGATAGAAACAGTCTGGCTTCACGACAACCCATGCCAATTACGAAAATTTATCTTGCAGCAACAAAAATGAAGAAACGAAACCTTCACAGAAATGGAGAAGCGAAACTTAAGCTCTGATTTTAGTTTTAACCCTTCACACGCGCACATCCGCCGGTCGCCTGTACACTCCGTTCGTATGCAGAAGCTGCAGCGATTGCTCCACCTTCCCAACCACCGCCTCATTATCGACATTGCAACAAGGTGGAACTCCACCCTGCACATGGTGGAGCAGCTGTGCGAGCAGAGGCAGGCCATAATGCATTTGTGGGAGGATACACGGCCAGGCACTTTGAGAGCAGACATGGAGTTGACAGGTGTGCAGTGGTCGAAGCTGAAAGACCTCTGTAAAGTCCTTCAGTGTTTTGAGGAATGCACACGGCTGGTAAGCGCAGACGACGCCATCCTAAGCATGAGCATCCCACTTATGCGTCTGCTCATGCAAACTTTGACGCACCTTAAGCAGGCTTCTGCAGCCAATGTTGATGAGGAGGAAGAGGAGGAGGGAATCCTTGATGACATTCAGCCATTGTCTGCTCAGGGACCTCTCCTGGACGAGGTGGAGGAAGAAGAGGAGGAGGAGGATGATGATGGGGATGATTACTTGGGGAGGAGGATGCATCTCGTGGGGCAAGTGAAAATGTTGGCGTGGCAAGGTCTGGTACAGGGGTTGTGCGTGACTGGAGGGATGTGGATTTGCCAGAAAGTGCTCCTCCACCCAGCACTCGCAGTGCATCATTGACACCGGGAACATTGGCCCACATGTCAGATTATGCCTTGCAGATCCTAAAAAGGGACCCCCGCATTGCCAAAATGATGAACGATGACGGCTACTGGTTGGCCAGCATCCTGGATCCACGCTATAAAGGCAAATTACAAAACATCATGCCACAGGAGAACCTTGACCTAATATTGGCTAATAAACAAGCAACTCTGGTAAATCGGTTGCTTGAGGCATTCCCAGCACACAGCAGCGGTGATGGTTCTCACACGAGCCGTACGGGCCGGGGGCAGCTTGGCAGAGGTGTTCATGGTGCACACAGCAGAAGTGGCGGAGACAGGGGTTTCATGACCATGTTGTGGACTGATTTTTCAAGTACCGCTCACACAACTGGTAATACTGCATCGATGGAAAGTGACAGGAGACAGCAGTTGTCAACTATGGTTACAAACTACTTTTCCTCCCATGTCGATGTTCTCCCTCACAGGTCATTCCCCTTTGACTATTGGGCTGCTAAACTGGACACCTGGCCTAAATTGGCACAATATGCCTTACAGGAGCTCGCTTGCCCAGCTGCAAGTGTGCTATCGGAAAGAGTCTTCAGTGCAGCTGGATCAATCCTGACAGAAAAAAGGACCCGTCTGTCAACCCAAAATGTGGATGATCTAACCTTCATTAAAATGAACCATGCATGGGTTTCCAAGGATTTTGTCCTACCTTCCCCTGATGACACATAGGGTGACAGAAAAATGGCTTGCTTTGGTCCACCTCTTCCTGGGACTTGAACAATTTCGCCTTTTGCATCAGCTGAATGTCCAACATCAACATATGCCACTTTCTAAGGCTAAGTGCACACGTACCGGAACTCTTGCGGAAATTACCGCGAGAATTCCGGAATTCCATTCCATGGGAAAATCGCGTTTTAAATTCCCGCGATTTTCCCGCGGAAAAACTAGCATTTTGCAAGCGTATTTAGCTTGCAAAATGCTAGCGTTCTCCAAGCGATCTGTAGCATCGCTTGGAGAACTGATTGACAGATTGGTCACACTCGTCAAACATAGTGTTTGACGAGTGTGACCACCTTTTTACTACTGAGGCCGCCTATGCAGCATCAGTAGTAAAAGATAGAATGTAAAAAAAAAAATAAAAAATACTGTTATTCTTACCTTCCGACGTCCCGCGCATCCGTTCCCAGTAATCCTTTGCGAAAATGCCCGCGATGACATCAGTTCTCCCGGGAACGCGACGTCTCGCGGTAATTCGCGATGACGTCGCGCGAATTACTGCGAGACTTCGCGATCCCGCGAGATCGGACGCCATCGCGGGCATTTTCGCAAAGGACTACTGGGAACGGGAGCGTGGAGAGAAGCGGGAAGGCTGCGCGGGACGTCGGAGGGTAAGAATAACAATATTTTTTATTTTAAATTCTTTTTTTTACAGGGATATGGTACCCAAAGCCCGGAGGACAGTCTCCTCTCCTCCGGACCATGGGTACCATCCGCAATTGTTCTGCTTACTTTCCGCATGGTGTGCACAGCCACATGCGGGAAGTAAGCGGAACAATGTATTCCTATGGGTGCGGGATCGCCGCGATTCCGCAAATTAATGAGCATGCTGCGGTTTTTACCGCGAAGCGATTCCGCCGCGGTAAAAACCGCAGCATTAGCACAGCATTGCGGAATCCCATAGGAATGCATGGGATGCTTATTTTTCGCGTTTTCGCGGCAAAATTGCGCGGTTAAAACTGCCGCGGAAACGCGAAAAAAACGCCACGTGTGAACTCAGCCTAAAACTCCCTAACTGTGCTGCCTACCCCCCCATGGCCGGGGTCACCACCTAGCGCACAACACCGTGCGAGTGCCGTTGCCCTGGACAGGTGGGTAGGCCGACTCTTGGGCGCGGGCACTGGCACAGGGTCCCTCATAGTGCAATCAAGTGTCTCTGACGGTGGTGGTGCACACCCGCCGTCAGACACACCGCCGTACTATGAGGGGCCCAGTGCCAGTGCCAACGCCCACGAGTGGGCCCCCCTTGCTTGGGCAGGGCCCCAGCATTTGCAATCTTTACCTCTCCCTGCTCCTCCGCTGTGTAATCTGGGCCGTCAAATCCATACTGGGCCTGACACCGTCTGAGCCTGCCTCCTGATCTATAGACATATATTTTGAATGTGTACACTATGATATCCATACATGTTATCCAGGGATACGGTACCCTTTCTCACCTTTGTGCAATCACGTGTAATCCATACTGGGCCTGACACCTGTTAGGCGTCGGATTCCTGACTCTGCACAGCGGGAATCCAGAGCCAGACATCCGGCGGTCTCCCGTTCTCCTCCGACCGCTCCGGGTGTTGCTCAGAAATCACGGCGAGCCAGGCGTACTGCTCAGACTCGCTCTGACAGTCTGGGTGTTGCTGCCACCTCTGGTGCAGCAATGGTAGCGCAACCTGCTCTGCAGGGAACCGCTCCAGAGGCTAAGTCCTCATGCCATGCTACTGGGCATGCCTGCAAGGTGACCTCTCACTGGAGAGCAGGGGTCACATGTTCAGGTCCTGTGTCGGATCTGATTGGTCCTTTCCAGGGTACTGGAAGGTCCCGGAAGCGCATGGCTATAAAAAGCCTGCATGGCGGCTCGGCCATGCGCTAGTGTAGCATATTATGCCGTGTGTGTATGGTGATGGATGCATGGACTGGTGTCTGACTTATTATGAAACCCCTTCCCTTGGATATTACGAATGGTGACTGTGTGTTGGGTTAGTCAGCTACAGATTGTGGCAAGCTACACGCCACTGTGCTTTCCTCGCCTACACTAGCGTCCGTCGGTGCCTGGTTCGCGGCGCCGATGCTTGCGGCTATAGTTGCCGCTACGCTGCATTAACAGCAGCTATTGGTGTTCGCGGCTGCGACGCCACACGCCGGCTCCTGTGACGTTAACAGGGCTAGCGGCGTTACATTTATGTATGCCCAGCGACTCTGTGTCTGAACAGAGCCGCTCCTAGCGTTCGGGTGACGTTAACCCGTGCGCACTACTTCTTCTTCTGGTGCATCTGCCATTGTCCAGCAGCGGTCTAGTCACCTACCGCACGGTGGACCCCGGGCGGCGAACACACCTCCTATTATTTATATTTGGTGCGTTCCGCCGTCCCTAACAACACCGTCTGAGCCTGCCTCCTGATCTATAGACATATATTTTGAATGTGCACACTATGCTATCCATACATGTTATCCGGGGATACGGTACCCTTTCTCACCTTTGTGCAATCACGTGCAATCCATACTGGGCCTAACACCGTCTGAGCCTGCCTCCTGATGTATAGACATATATTTTGAATGTGTACACTATGCTATCCATACATGTTATCCGGGGATACGGTACCCTTTCTCACCTTTGTGCAATCACGTGTAATCCATACTGGGCCTAACACCGTCTGAGCCTGCCTCCTGATGTATAGACATATATTTTGAATGTGTACGCTATCCATACATGTTATCCGGGGATATTTGGAAGTCGCCTTGCTACACTTGTAAGGAGAGCTTTAAACTAGAACAACATGGGAAGGGAAGCAAAAGACCAGAAAAAGCCATACACCTGACAAATGCTATTGAGAACTCTGCTATTAGAAGTGGAAAGGAAGAACAAAGACGAAAGAATCTAATTAATAAAAATATTGGAGAAAGAGAAACCAATCACAAACTAAAATGTTTCTATACTAATGCACAAAGCATGGGCAACAAACAAGGAGAATTGAAACTACTAACACAGGAACAGAAATATGATGTCATTGGAATCACTGAAACTTGGTGGGACAATACACATGATTGGAATACAAGACTAGAAGGATACAACTTATTTGCAAGAAACAGACTTGATAAACGAGGAGGGGGTGTCGCATTGTATGTTCGAAACGCGTATATCTGCACAGAGATTGAAGCTTCAGAGACTGGGAGTTCTGTGGAAACTGTTTGGGTAAGAATACAAGGACAGAACAATGGAAAGGACACCATTGTAGGCATTTACTACAGGCCGCCTGTGCAAGCCGAAGATATAGATGAACTCTTTATGCATCAGATGGCCAAGTTCTCCAAAAAATATGACATAGTTGTCATGGGAGATTTCAACTATCCAGACATTTGTTGGGAATCTCTCTCAGGCAAAACTAACAGGTCAAGGAAATTCTTATCCTCTCTTGCTGACAACTTTATCTTCCAAAAGGTAGGGGAGAAAACAAGGGGAACTGCTACCTTGGATCTAATCCTTATAAACAGGGAGGAAATGGTTGAGGAGGTAAAAGTGGCTGGGACCCTAGGAGGTAGCGACCATGCTATTTTAGAATTTTGGATTACTAGAGGTGGAAGACCTGTGAAGACTCAGACGTCAAGGTTAGATTTCAGAAAGGCAGATTTTAAGGGATTCAGAAAGAGAATTGGAGGGATCCAATGGCTGGATATCCTTAAAGACAAAAATGTCCAGGAAGGATGGGAAATCTTGAAAAATGAAATTCTCAAAGCACAGTTGTTAACAATTCCGAAAAGAGGGAAGAATAGGAAGCATTTAAGGAAACCAGGATGGATGAACACAGAACTTAAGCACATGCTAAAAAGGAAGAAAAAAATGTTTATAAAATGGAAAGAGGGAGGCATATCTAAAGAAGAATATAATGCTGTCTGCAGAACCTGCAGGGCACAAATCAGATTATCTAAAGCTGAAAATGAACTGAGGCTTGCAAGAGATGTCAAAAGCAATAATAAAGGATTTTGGGGATATGTCAAAAGTAAAAGAAAAGTCAAAGATGCTATAGGATTTTTACAGGATGAAAATGATGAAATGGTAAGACAGGATGTTGAGAAGGCTGAACTTTTAAATTCCTATTTTGCATCTGTTTTCTCTCAGAAAGGAAATGCAACATCAACTGTTATTCACTGTCCTATTAAGGGAATAGAAGAATCCAGGATATCTATAAACAGAAAGATAGTGAGGAAACACTTAGCTAACCTAAATGAATTCAAGTCTCCAGGTCCAGATGAATTACACCCCAGAGTACTGAAGGAGATAGCAGAAGAAATTTTTGAACCCCTCTCCATAATCTTTGAAAATTCTTGGAGAACAGGAGAAGTGCCAGAAGACTGGAGAAGAGCAAATGTTGTTCCTATCTTCAAAAAGGGGAAGAAGGTGGACCCAGGCAACTATAGGCCGGTGAGTCTGACTTCTATACCAGGAAAGATCTTTGAACAAATTATTAAACAACATGTATGTCAATACCTGGATAAGAATGAAGTGATTAAACAGAGTCAGCATGGGTTTCTAACTAATAAGTCATGTCAGACTAACTTAATTTCCTTCTATGACGGTATCACTGATTGGGTGGATCAAGGAAATGCTGTAGATATAGTATATCTTGACTTCAGCAAAGCATTTGACAAAGTCTCTCATACAATCCTTATTGAAAAAATGACTAAGTATGGAATGGACAAGGCAACTGTTAGGTGGATTCATAACTGGCTTAGTGATCGGACCCAAAGAGTGGTCGTAAATGGCTGCACATCCAGTTGGAAGAATGTCTCAAGTGGGGTACCACAGGGCTCTGTCCTGGGCCCTGTATTGTTCAACATCTTTATCAATGATTTAGATGAAGGAATTGAGGGTAAACTGATTAAATTTGCTGATGACACAAAGCTAGGAGGGATAGCTAATACTAGAGAAGAGAGAGAGAGGATTCAAAAAGATTTAAATAAACTGGAGAAGTGGGCAGCAACTAACAGAATGGTTTTTAACAGGGAGAAATGCAAAGTACTACATCTGGGCAATAAAAATGAAAAAAGCATATATAGAATGGGAGGAATAGGGCTAAGTGACAGCACATGTGAAAAAGACTTGGGTATACTAATAGATCACAGACTGAATATGAGTCAACAGTGTGATGCAGCAGCAAAAAAGGCAAATGCAATTCTAGGATGTATTAACAGAAGCATACAGTCTAGATCACGTGAAGTCATTATTTCCCTCTACTCCTCTTTGGTCAGACCTCATCTGGAATATTGTGTCCAGTTTTGGGCACCACATTTTAAAAAAGACATCAACAAACTGGAGCAAGTTCAGAAAAGAGCGACCAGAATGGTGACCGGTCTGCAAACCCTGTCTTATGAGGAAAGGTTGCAGGATTTGGGAATGTTTAGTTTGCAAAAGAGAAGACTGAGAGGAGACTTAATAGCTGTCTACAAATATCTAAAAGGCTGTCACATTGTAGAAGGATCAACTTTATTCTCATTTGCACAAGGAAAGACTAGAAGCAATGGGATGAAACTGAATGGGAGGAGACACAGATTAGATATTAGAAAAAACTTTTTGACAGTTAGAGTGATCAATGAGTGGAACAGGCTGCCACGAGAAGTGGTGAGTTCTCCTTCAATGGAAGTCTTCAAACAGAGGCTGGACAGACATCTGACTGGGATGATTTAGCGAATCCTGCTTTGAGCAGGGGGTTGGACCAGATGGCCCAGGAGGTCCATTCCAACTCTACGATTCTATGATTCTATGATACGGTACCCTTTCTAACCTTTGTGCAATCACGTGCAATCCATACTGGGCCTAACACTGTCTGAGCCTGCCTCCTGATGTATAGACATATATTTTGAATGTGTATACTATGCTATCCATACATGTTATCCGGGGATACGGTACCCTTTCTCACCTTTGTGCAATCACGTGTAATCCATACTGGGCCTGACACCATCTGAGCCTGCCTCCTGATGTATAGACATATCTTTTGAATGTGTATGCTATCCATACATGTTATCCGGGGATACGGTACCCTTTCTCACCTTTGTGCAATCACGTGTAATCCATACTGGGCCTAACACCGTCTGAGCCTGCCTCCTGATGTATAGACATATATTTTGAATGTGTACGCTATCCATACATGTTATCCGGGGATACGGTACCCTTTCTAACCTTTGTGCAATCACGTGCAATCCATACTGGGCCTAACACCGTCTGAGCCTGCCTCCTGATGTATAGACATATATTTTGAATGTGTATACTATGCTATCCATACATGTTATCCGGGGATACGGTACCCTTTCT